>NC_069658.1:7048571-7350714 GCF_027244095.1 Hemicordylus capensis
CTATGAAAGTTTATTGTGTATTTGAATTTGCCGCCCCCCACCAAAAAAAATGATGCCAAAAATGGATTTTCTACCCCGGATATAAAGCGAGCTACGCAATAACAGACAATGGAAAACTGATTGGTTAAAAAGGTGCCAAAACAGTTTCAAATCAATTCAAATTCAATTCACATTTTTGAACAAGATGAATATTTGATTCAAATTTGAAACAAATTTTCAGAATTCAATTTGAATTCAAAATGACTTGAAAAATTCATTTCATGCACATCTCTACTCCATTCTGGAGGAGAAGTGAGCGAAACGCCCCGTCTGGAAGTGCTCCTGTTCTTCTCCAGTTTATTTACATCATTTTTAAACCTCTCTTTCTGACAACATACAAACACCAAAACAAAACACCAATTTAAAATATAATTCATAACAGAACATTCTTTACACTTGCTCCTTAGAGCCGTCATCTTAAGACACTTCCCCCATGTTTGTATGCATATCCAAATTACAGTGAGAGAACTCATAGCATCCTCCCTTTTTTTAAACCCAATGTCAAGTGACTAGAACATGCCTTTTTGACTAAGAATGGAGGGGGCACACAGTTCAAATTTATTTTAAACCTAATGAAGCATTCTGTATACAATTCCCATTTAAAATGGGTTGCTATGCAATGCAAGGATGTGCACTGACTACTAAGTTTCCAGATCCCTTGTTCAGGCTGTAGGGACCACAGAATTCAACAACCATAACAACAATACCTCTATGTCAGGAGTTCACAACCTGGGGTTCTCCAGATGTTGCTGAGCTACAACTCTGAGGTTGGGGATGATGGAAGTTGTAGTTCAACAACTTCTATATGATAATGAGATGATGATGATGATGATGATGATGATGATGATGATGATTAATGGAATACTTCATCTTGTAAAAGCAAATACACTTTATTCTTTTTATGAAAGGAAGGAAGGAAGGAAGGAAGGATTCATAGGACTGTAATGGTTCAAAATGCTAACACTATTCTATTTTTATTTATTTGATTGATTGATTGATTGATTGATTGATATACCGCCCTTCCAAAAATGGCTCAGGGCAGTTTACATGAAAACAAAAATAATTAAAATCCATTAACAATTAAAGTCAAAACTAAATTAAACAATTAAAACCATGTAAACATTAAAATTCTTAACATTAAAGCCATTTAAAACCAACATACAAAACTTAAATTATGTTTAAGTTTATATTTTAGTTTATTTATTTATAAATCTAATTAAAAGCCTGGGTGAATAAATGTGTCTTCGGTGCCTTTTTAAAAGTTGCCAGAGATGGAGACACTCTTATTTAAGAGCCTTCCCACTGCTGTCTTTTAACATTCTCATTATGACTACACTGCACTGCAAGATCTAAACGATATGAGTTATTTACTTCTGTGCTCCATTTCAATGCTTGCGAAGGAGTTAATTTTCCAGGCCTCACGTACCATACTGTGTTATTTCTCATCTTCCCCCAAAAGGTGGCATTTCGTTAAGGGGTGTCAGTGCTGTGCAGAATTTGATGGAACCTTATTGTCGGCTTGATGTATGTCTCTTGCCTAAAGAGTATTGACAGTGACATTTCAAATGCGATATCTCTTCTCCTTGGCCAGCATTTCACTGGCAGTTGTGCCTTAGGAAAGTCTTGCAGCAAACTTTGAAAGGGCTGTAAACTTTCAAATTCCCCTTTGATGCCCTGTGTATATAAATATACGAAAGGATACCTTCTTCACAGAGTAGGCTTTTTCGCTCTTCTGCAATGCCATCGTTTGGAAAATCTCAAGGAATAAATTGTAATACTGGCTGACATCCAGTGGATCCGATTGGAAGCAGCGCCACAACCAAGAAGAGTTTCCTCAATACTGCTCTGGCTGCACAGCCTTGGGTGTGCAGGAGGCGGGACAGGGGAGCAATTTGGCTGGTTTGCTCTGGCTCCAGAGCCCTGTGCCATCCAAAAATGTGTCCCTGAGGGCTGCTATGAGGAAATGTGTCCCCAGCACAGCTAGGAAATTTCTCCCTTGTGCTAGTGTATCTTACTATTTGCTTTGGATATGTTTGTGCTGGATATGTCAACTAGAAGACAGCCATGGCTACTTCCTTAGAGTGGCAAGCCGATGATCTATAGACTCACAACTTCCTGGCTACTATTTTACTGGCTTATATTTTTGTGTATATTATATGATATCCTTTTAACGCTCTTACTGTTTTAAATGATGACTGTCATGATGCCATTTTATATGTTTTAAATCTTTTTAAACCGTTTCTTACTTTATAAGCATGCAACGTGATCTAGGGTACTGCTACATGGTTTATTCCTATGCTTCTTATTGAAGCCATAGTTAAATTAAAATGTAGCCCAGAGTCTGCTATGTCTCTTATTAGAGCTATAGCTAGATTTTTAGTGCAGTCACATGCCTATTTTTTATATTTTAAATCATTTTATGTTAGTAATGTATTTTAGCATTTTTTTATATTTCTTATTGTATATTCTAAATTACCTTATGATAGTCTTAGAGTGTAAAATCTATTGCTACTTAGGTTTTAAAATGTACCTTATGCTAGTCTGTGACCGCAATAAAGACTGATTGATTGAATATCATCATCATCGTTGTCGTTGTCATCGTCGTCGTCGTCGTCGTCATCAACTAATTACAATTATAGCAAAATAGATATACACCATGAATAGTATAGAATAAACCTAAGAAAATGTAAGATTAAAACCACACACACACACACACACACACACACACACACACACACACAAAACACCTCAGCCATACACACAAAAAGGCAATCCATTCATTCACCATTCCCAGTGAAAGTGTGATGGGGAAGTGAGTCTGTACCACTGGCAATGCTCCTCATAGGGATGTACAGAAAGTTCCAACTGCAGAATGTTCTGCTTTGAAACAGGCTGTTGTGAGTGTTCCAACCCAGAAGAGAATGCCCTTCAAATGAAAGGCTGTTGTGTCGGAACAACCGGCATGACCGGTTGTTTTGACGGAATATTCCGGGCACATGGAACAGAATGCATATGCCCGGAATGTTCTTTTGAAAGAACCTGTTGAGCCGGTTATTCCAATAGCATAGCCCTTCATTTGAAGGGCATTCCGTTTCTGGTCAGAACACTTGCAAGGTCCCATTTCAAGGCAGAACGTCCGAGCAGGGGCGTAGCTAGGGAAGAGGGGCCCCGTGTTCATCCCTATCTCTGCCCCCCCCCAGAGTGATGGAGATAATGAAGGAAATAGGGAGGGATGGAGCTGGAGGGCCCTCAGGAGCTGGGGGCCCGTGTTCTTTGAACCCTCTTGCTCAATTATAGCTACGCCCCTGGTTCCGAGCTCACAATGTTCTGCACATCCCTAGCCCCTCTAAATCACTGAGCCTGCTGTTCACACCACTAAAAACCACACACTTTAATCTTGGTGTGAAGGGATATTGAACATGTGAAGATTAGGGGACTTGAGCACTGGGGCAGGTACTGTGGTCATAATGTGGTCATACTGTGGTCATAAGTAAATAATACTTACCGATAGTAAATAATACTATTGATGCTGAAGTGGTAAGTAAATAATTCCTCTTCCCCCACCCCACTCTCTAGTGAACTCAGCTCTCTAGCCATCACCCTAATTGTTCCTCGGCCACCACACATCATCAGCTCATGTTCTAGGTGGCCTTGCACAGATGGTGAGGATCCTTAATACATGCCATGAATGCAGAACATCCCCTATTCTATCCCTGGTGTCCCCAGAAACTGTTATTCAGTGGTGTCCTGTGTCTGATTTTGTGGTTTCCATCATTAGTAGCTCTTCATGAACTTATCTTCATCCATGGATTTGTCATCTCCCTTCTTAGAACCCGCTGTACCAGTGGCCAACACCATGTCTCCTGGCAGTGACTTCCTGCGGTTACCTAAGGTTGTTACCAAAGGCAGCATTCCTGCAGTTAAGGAGCACTGAAAGCTGAAAGTAGCCACTCACCATTCCTTATGGTGTTTTCTCCCCCACCCTCTGAGGCTGTGTCTTCTTCTTTGTGTCAGCTTCGCAAACTCAGTACAGTTCAGCAAATCTACATTAATTCTGCACCTCACTTGTCTCTCTATGGCAAGTTTAAAAGTTCCAAAATTCAGGGGCAGCAAATGCCCTTTTCCTGACAGCAGCAAATGGCAACAAATTATATTTCAGAAAATGATGGAAACAATGAAATGATGGAAATTAATTGCATTCCAGATGCCTCTTGATTTTGGTGATACCAAAAACAAACAAACAAACCCCAAACCCAGAAATGTAACTTTCTCTCCTTGTCCTGAAATAAGTCATTGCTGGTGTCCTCTTCTACTTTTCTTCTTCTTCATCCTCTCTTAGTTTGTTTTATTATAGAGAACATTAAATCCAGTGCTGAAATTTCCAGATATTGCAAATTCTGTGGATTAGCCAAAATTCATATTTTACCCCTTCTAACCGTGCACTTGCAGAATAATTGTCCAGCTCATATGGTATGTGTACATCTGTATCGTGTCTCCATTGTTTGTCTCTGCAGGAAGAAGAAAATTACTATCTCGAGCGAGTCTGAAATTGGAGTGTGATATTTTAGCTCTTTCCGAGAATAAGAAAAAAAATCCTTATTCTTTATGAAAGGTGAGAAAAGATATAGATATAGACATAGACATAGACATAGACATAGACAAAGATATAGATATAGATATAGATATAGATATAGATATAGATATAGATATAGATATGTGGCTATTGGAAATATTATTGCATTAACTCACCAAATACAGAGTATTTAATGCAATAATATTTCCAATAGCCACATATGGCTGTGAAACTTGGACTTTGAAGAAGGCAGAAAGGAGAAGGATGGAGGCTTTCGAGATGTGGTGCTGGCGGCGATTGTTGCATATCCCATGGACAGCGAGAATTACAAATAAGGAAGTTTTAGATCGAGTGAAACCAGTAATATCGCCAGAAGCCAAGAATACCAAAGACTGACATATTTTGGTCATGTCATGTGAGCTGATTCACTCAAAAAGACAATTATGCTGGGAATGATCAGTGGGAGAAGGAGACGGGGATGGCCTTGTACTCAGTGGCTGGATATTATTAAAAAATGAAACTGGCATGACCATGGCAGACTTAAAGGAAACTGTCTGAGACAGGACAGCATGGAGTGTTTTGATCCATAGAGTGACCGAGAGTCGGACACGACTGAACGGATAGAGAGATAGAGAGATATAGTTTGAAATAGGTGAAGCTCTCTCTTGCAGAAGGAACATTAGGCCTCTCTCCATATGGCTTTAAGATTCCTGCACCGCAGCAACCCAAATTCTGTAAATCCTTGTTTTGCACACCAACTTGGAATGGTCGAAACTGATGCCTGTTGAATCGTTAGGTCTAGTGACCTCTGGGATATGTCAAGCTCTCAAGCCAGTAACTTCATAAGCTATGTGTTTAAAGCATATCGAAGTGAACCATGGCCATAACACTTCCCGAAACATGTTAGAGCACTTGGTCAGTTAGACAGCATGGTTGCATAAGAGTGTATCCCAGATCACATTTTTTAAAGTTGCTGCTAGATAGGTGAATATCCCCCCATTGACTTGAGAAACCATATGGATTTTGCCATCATTCCTCACAATTACTCGAAAAACCTTCAAGGCTACTAGTAACTACTAGTCATTATGGGTATATGCTACCTCCAAGTCTAGTTTCTGGAAAGCAATAGTGGGAAAGGGCTATGTTCCTGCATGTCCTGTTTGTGGGGCCCCAGAGGCATCTGGTGGGCCATTGTGGGATGCAGGAAGCTGAACTTAGCTAGACGTTTGGTCTGAACCATCAGGCCTCTTCTTATGCTCTTGATGAGTTTGTTCATACCCACAAGGAACTATGGCAAAACACAGATGGTACACCTCCTCTTTCATCCCCCCCCCCTTCATAAGCAAAACAATAACTCTGTCCCTTTGTGAGGGACAAAGGTGACCAGCAGCTAGAGAAACAATAAAGTATTTTGTGGCACTTTAAAGACCAACCAATATATTTCAGCAGTAATCTTCATGGACTATAGTCCACTTGTGTATCTGGAAGCTGGCTCTAATACATTAAAATTCATGCTAAAATGTGTTCATTTAAAGATGTCACAAGACTGTTGTTTTTTGCTGCAGAAGACTAAACTAACATAGCTACCATCCACCAGGAGCAGGAAGACACACTGGCCTATTACCCCAGATAGGCAGGTCCGTCTGCCTGACTCTAAAAATGATACTTCTGAGCATGATCACAAACACCATTTCAACTTCTGGAGTTGGCCATCATGCCAGGCGGCCAGACTCCTTCCTGCCACTGGATCGACACCCTTGCAACAGTAAGATTTTGTTGTTGTTGTTTTGCTTTTGAGGGAGTACTTGCAGGGAATGGGGATGGGCTATCTAAATTTGCTTCCCACACTGAGTATTAACCCAGATTTGTAGGGGTCTGGAATGACCCAACACAGGTTGCAACTTTCCTTTCAATGGAAGACTTGCATTTCAACCCTCCCACCCAACCCCAGTTTAGACACTCATGCCATCCCTGGTGGCCACCAAAACTTCAACTCAGAAAGCAGAACAATGTCATGTACAGGATTTGGAAGTAAATATGGATTGATAATGGAGAATCTATCATACATTTTCTTCAGTTCAAATAGAAGAACACAGAATTTGGAACTCTAAAAATCTAGGGACTGATTGGGATCAGCTGGATTTTAGAAACAACTAAGTACGTTGGTGTCATAGAACTCCATGTCTGCTGCCATGTGTTTTTTTTTTAGGTGTTTTTTTTCATATAATAGCTTTTTAAAATAATGTGAATGCACAATATTTATCTCAATCATCATTATTTATTTATATGGCAACCTTTAATTTGAGAATTCTCAGGGTGGCTAAAAGAAAATGATACAGAAAATGAAATAATTAAAAAAAAAGAATGACAAACCAACAGTGGATAAAAACTGGTAGCAATCTCCTCAAAAAATTAAAAGTCAGGCAAAGCAAAATAAAACAAGAATACTTTCTCCCAGAGCCTACCTTTGGAGAGATGTTTATTCACCACACAAAGCTCTGGGAAAGGAGGTGTTCTCAAGGGTCAACAGAGGACCTTTCTGAAGGTCCTGGGCAGTTGCTGAATGATGCCAACCCCTGGAAGAGTCAACTAGTTCTTATTTCAGTGCATGAGCAGATGAATATGGAGGCTGAATCTCTGTAGGTTCCTAAGCCACAGTCGATGTACGGTGAGTAGCAGTACTTTGAACTGTACTTAGAAATAAACTGAGGCGCAGTGGTGCTCACCTAAGGTGAGTTGCCAAATGCAGCCTTGTCCCACAGCCTTGGTGGGGGCCAGCCCCCTTTCAAAACCAGTCTTTGCATAGGGTGGGGAGGAGGAAAGGTTGTCAGCAGCAGCCTCCTCTTCTCTCCTTGTGCTGTTTGCAATCTTTGCAAGTTGAGGACATCCTCTCCTTGCAAAGCTTGTACAGAGGAGAGCTGCACTAATGGCAGAGAAACGGGGCATCCCACTCCCCTGCTGGCACCCTAGTAATCCAACACCTGAGGTGACCTCCTCATCTCACCTCATGAAACTGTTGCCCCTAGTGGTGCTGTTTAAGATGTACTCTCTGCAGCTGCTCCTAAAGAACCAAGGCACCTAAGACTTGAAAACAGGTAGTCTCTAGGGAAGCAGAGATGAACTTGAGGTCCATGGAGATGGGTCAAAGTCAGGCCTCTGGTGTGAGGAACTCAAAAGGCCTCATCCAGAATATCAATTGTATACTCAGGACTAGAAATGTATCCCCACAACATCACCCTTTGTCTAATACAGCCTTTCAACTTGATACATGAGTGAACACAAAAACCTTTGTAGCTCTCACTTTAATAGGAATGTCCTCAATCAAGTCTATTAGCTGTTGCAATTCCATCCATTCTCCTGTAATAGTTATGTTCCAAGTACAGTTGTCACTGGATCTCATATAAATCAGTGTTCCAAGGGAATTGAGAGGTTGCCACTCAGAGAGTACATTTCTCAGATGAGAAGCCAAAAAAGTTTCAATAACACTTGCAAATCCCACCCCCCAAAGGATTCTGCTTATCAGTAGGCTGTCTCCAAATGTTTGAAAGAAATCTGGAGGTTCCTCTACAGGCACTACCCAAATATGTATGTATTGAGGGATGCTGAAAGAGTTTCAATACAATCTGTGACATTTCTCGGGTGTGTGTGTGTGTGTGTGTGTGTGTGTGTGTGTGTCAAACATCTGTATTTCTGAAATTGCAAGTGAGAGTAATCAAGATGGCTCCTCCTGACTTGTCTCTCAGATGGTTTCCATGCAAACCCTGGAGTATCTCTCAGGAAGGTTTTTGTTGTTATGGTTGTGGTTGTTTTGCTTTTCATATCCAGCTCTGAGTGCCTTTGAAGAGCATCAGCAAAACACTTTGATTCTAGACCAGTGATGTTAAAATGCTCAATAGGCGATTGAACAGTGGTAGGGGAGAGAGATAGGGAAGAGAGATTTGGCAGTACTTGCTCCGGGTGAAATGCAAAAGATTGTGCCAGTAGATTTCAATAGATTTCCTCTACCTGCCTCTAAGCCTTTCTGCACACTGGGAGGTCTTGAATATGAGTGTGAATAAGAGCCATCTGTTTATCTCATGAATATAAGAAGGAAAATCAACGACAGCCTTGCTTTGTTATAGTATTTCAATATTTGATCTTCCAAAGCTACTCTCAGTTTCACTGGGAACAGTTGAGGCTCAGAACTTGAAACAATACATTTCTTCTGGACAGCAAACCTTTGGAATTATACACACACACTTACTTTATTTGCTGATCTAGATAAAGCTTAACAATGTAGAAGAGAATAACACACATATCCCCTCCCTCTTGCTCTCTGCTGGTTTTAAAATATACAGCAGACAATAGCTGGCCTGACCCAGGAAGGTTTTTTTCCTTGTCTCAAAAAAGATTTCTGTTTTGAGCCCGTTCCATTTAAGTTCCTTTTGAGTTATTTGCAACTTCACAATCCCCCATTCACAAAGTGTTGCCATGGTAAATAATTATATCATAGATGAATTGTGTGGGATTCTTCTTCATGGCTGGGGAAGAGAAATTGTAAAGGAAAGTGAGAGAAAGGGGGAGGAATGGAAAGGAAAAGAACTTTTTAAAGAGAGGGGGGGAAAGCCCCAAACCTTTCAAAATTATAGGGGAGGTGGTTGAGAAATGATTGCTTCCTTGTTAACATAATTAGCTCCATGAATTATAAATTGGTATTAGAACTTGCTCTTCATGACAAAAGGAGTAATTATATTTACTCATGCAAAATTAAACAATACTGAGGAGAAGAAGAAAAAATAATCCCAGACACCAACATAATCAGATTCAGAGATCCAAATGATCCAGATGCTAGAATTATTTAGGACAATCTCTCTCTCTCTCTCTCTCTCTCTCACACACACACACACATACACACACACACACACACTACATTCTTAAGCACAGAGGAAAATCTTTCTTGGGTGATTTATCATGTTGATTCCCCCACCCACCAAATTAAGTTTATTGGACCAATGGCCTACCTGTAGGGGAAGAATGGCAGTTTAGTCCCCAAATATTAGATCAAAACCAGTTGGGTGAGAAAGCTGCAAAGCAGGGAGTCCGGAGACAGTTCTTTAACTTTGAAGAACAACAAGGATTTATTTAGAAGAAAAGGTTACAAACAAATGTGAAAGAGCCTGCAGCTTATTTCAGCTGTAGCTCATGGCTAAAGAGAGAGACCAAAACAAACAGCCAGCCCTGGAGAGACAAAATGGAGACTAACACTGGATGAACAAATTGGGGATGAGTCCAGCACTTTTATCTATGACCCTAGAAAACCCCAGTGGTCACTATGAAACATTGCAGCTGAGCGCTGATGCCTAGCTCCAACACTGCCTTACCCCAGGGGACATTGCATACAATTGCACTCTTCTGGCTTCAAAACTGGAGCTGAAGAATGAAATTTGTTTTGATGAGGCCTGTGAAAACTTGAAATGGGGTTAGAAGCAACAACCATATTTACCACAATAGAAGACAACTCTGTATTTAAGATAACCCCCTTAACAAAATAGAGGTTAAATGCAGGTTATGCAAAAGGTATAGGACTTTGAATGTAAAATGACCCCTGCCCCCCAGTTTCTAACATCATAGAACCTGGGGGGAAACAGCTGGGTCTCACGATCAGTGAGACTCGGTTTAGCAGGGTTCACTGGGAGAGCGGGCTAAGCCCGCTCTCCCCACACAAGAGCAGGGAGGGAGCCCTGGGCTGCTGGATTGGCCGCCCACATGATTGCCGGCTCTGTGACGGAGCCGGTGGGGGCTGGGGAGCTTGGGGGCCATGCGGCCCCTGGAAACTCCAGTATGCCCTGCACGCATGCGCAGGGCTTACTGGGGAGACCCCCAGAGCCGGGAGGTGGCTTTTCACCTCCCCTCCGGGGGTCTCCTCGTAAGTAGCCATGCTGCAGAGCCGTGCCGTGGCTACTCACGATCGGAAATCCTGGGTTTGCGGAGCAAACAATCCGCAAACCCAGGCTTTGGGGAGGGCTACAAAAGTGGGCTAGCCACTTGTAAGCCCCCGGGCTCGCCTACGAGCCCGGTAGTTTACATGAGCAGCAAAAATTGGGTTAGGCTCTCCTAGTCCGATTTTTGCTGATCGTGAGAATAGCCCCCTAGTCTTGGATTCAGTTAAATACAGTAGTCTTAGAAAGATGCCCCAAGGATCTATTGATGCTGAAGTGGTAAGTAAATAATACAATAGAAAAAATGAAGAAAAATGAACCCCGCACACACTATGAAGCAGTTAGCTGCCTCTCAAAACTTTACATAAACTTTACAAGAATCTCTCTCTCCCCTCACACTAAAAATGGCTCTGTTTCATCCTGAAATGCTTCAGCAGCTGCTCTGTTTGGCCTGCTTTATCCCGAACTCTTCAGCACATTGCGTTCAAATGGCTTCTAAGAGAATGTTTGGATCTGCTTTAGAGGAAACAGGGGATTATGTGATGGTTGTAGGGCCAAACTAGACCAACACAAAATGGCAAGTTCTAGAGAGATGCCTCCAACCAGAAACTCTTCTTTTCTGTTCAATGTGGCCAGTTCCGGGGCTAGCTTCGGCAGCCAGTCCAAAGCGTGCCCAACCCCTTGAGGCAAACGGCCAATCTGGTTTCCACATTGCTGCATGCCACTTTGGCTTGCAAGGAAGACTGTCGGAGCTATTTCCAGAGCCTGGTTACCATGGCAACTAGAGCATCTAGAGCTGTTCTGCCTCTCAGAAACATCCAGCCCGCCTGCCCCCTCCAAATAGGGGAGATTGTCCAGTGCCCTCCACTGGATTATAGTTGCCTGTAACTGTATCTTCAGTAGACTCTCCCACCCTCCATCCTTCTCTGGACCAAGCCATCAAGCCATCAAACTGCGGGCCAGTCAGATGAAGGCGACAGCAAATCTGCCCGTTCTGTCCAATATCAGGGCAGCAAGTCAGCCAGAAATAATAATAAACCAAATTCTATGTTAGTAAAAGTAGAGTTTTGCAGCCACTCAATATTAATCACATTTGCATGTATTCCTTATCGCCACTGAGAGGGAGGTGAGGTTGTGTCTCACTGGAGCAACTGGCTGCCAAAGCTGGACAGAACTGGCCATATTGAGCACTGCTTCCAGTTGGAGAAGCACCTCTAGAGCACAGAAGCCCTCTTCACACAGTCTGTTCAACACGCTCCACCTGTGTACAGTGGCTGACAAACCATGAAATGCTCCGTCGGACTTGCAACCGAGTGCTTGCACAATTGTGCAGGAGCGCTCTCACGCAAGACTGCAGAACTGCACAAATAAAGGTGAGCAACAGAGGGCCATTGGAAATAATGGCCTTCTGTCACACAACTACGTTTGCACAACTCTGTGGTCTTGAGCAAGAGCGTTCTTACACACCTGTGCAAACACACCGTCGGAAGGTAGGTGGTGTGTAGGGGTGTGCACAAAACCACCTGGCCCAATGCGGTTTGAGTTTGAACTGAACTCGAACTGCACCAGGCCAGTTTGGTTTTGGCCAACCCCCCCCCCCCATTTGGTTTGGTTTGGGGGGGTTCGGTGAACATTTTTTAAAAAAATGTTTTCCTCTTTTTTTAAACTCCACCCCCCTCCGAGGGGCTCTTCCTAGGTAGCAGGGGACATCCACGGAGGTTCCCCCTCCCCCTTTCGGCCTCCCTTTCCCTAAAAATTGCCCAGTTCGGGCATCTTCGGACCTTTTCAGGCCTATTCCCTGACACTGCAGCCATTTTGGAGGCTGCTGTGCCTGCGCAGTGCGACCCAGCGATGTCGAACCAGTTCGGATTTGAGCCGGTTTGCACACCCCTAGTGGAGTGTTGCATGGTCTGTCAGCCAGTGTTCACACATTCAGTGTATGCACATACAGTTCTGTACACACATACAGTCATTCACACATTATGTTGACCCCATTTACAGTAAGTCACTTTTTGTCTGTAACTTACATATAAGGGGGCCTGTACCCAGGTGTACTTTTAAAATGAATGTAGGTACATCCATTCAAACAGAAACATGGATCGGAGGCATATCTAGGGAAAATACTGCCTAGGGCAAGCACTGAAATTGCTCCCCCTGTCCAAACATCTGACATCCATCTGATTCTCTGTACATAGTGCCAAACTGAATACGTGTACAGTGACTTATATTATATATATATATTTTTAAAAAATAATTAATTAAAAAAATTACCTGTAGCCCCTTCGGGGGGCTTCCTAAAGGCTGGGGGGGGGTCTGCAAAGGTTTCCCCTCCCCTCTCTGGCCTCTAGGGCCTCGCAGGGACCATTTCAGCATGTGCGGTGGCCATTTAAAAAAAATATTTTTTTTTAAATGGCCACTGAAAACAAAATGGTGACTGCACATGCTCAAATGGCCTCTGCGAGGCCTGGCATGGCCTAGGGCCTCACAGGGCCTCAGAGGCCATTTGAGCATGCACGGTGGCCATTTTGTTTTCAGCAGCCATTTTATTTTTATTTTTAAATTTTAGAAAAATGGCACCCCCCTTCAAGTGGCGCCCGGGGCACGTGTCCTGCCTGCCCAACCCATAGATACGCCCCTGACATGGATTTGTGTAGAGACACCTGCTATTGTCAAAAGCATTACTTTGGGGTCATGCAAACAGGTGCCCCTCTCCATGAAGTAGCAAAAGCACCAAGCAGACAGGATAAGAACTTTCAGTAAACGTCTCACCCTGCACAGCTCCAGCTCCTTGGCACAAGCTGGTCATTTGCACAAGCCCAGTTTGGCAACACGCATTTAGGTCCAAATTTCAATGGCGTGCCAGACAGTACAAGGGTATGCCAGACAGATCCATAGCTTTTATAGCCTCATTCATAGAATATTGCTAATAGACCCAGGGCAGGGGAAACTCGTGTGGGAGATAACGCCTTAAGTGTGCTCCTAGAAGATGAGCACACACAGCCATTTTCCCCTCATTAGCCTGATCGAGTGACTGGTAAAGATAAGGGAGGTACGCTCATCAGTAACCAACAGCTATGCATTTTTGCACCTGGGATGCCTGAGTTTCAAGGGAGTGGGCAAACATTTATTTGTTTGTTTGTTTAATTTTTACATTTTATATCTCGCTCTTCCTCCAAGGAGCCCAGAGCGGTGTACTACATACTTAGGTTTCTCCACACAACAACCCTGTGAAGTAGGTTAGGCTGAGAGAGAAGTGACTGGCCCAGAGTCACCCAACAAGTCTGGGTGATGGCTGAATGGGGATTTGAACTCAGGTCTCCCCAGTCCTAGTCCAGCACTCTAACCACTACACCACGCTGGCTCTCCTGGTTTATTACATTTTTATCCTGCTCTTCCTCCAAGGAGCTCAGACACATCACACACATAAACACTTGCATAGCTTGAACTTGCCTTTGTCCAAAGGACATGCTTGCCCTGATCAGGTCCACCCAGCAGTGGACACCTTAGTGATGTTCCAACTTGCTTTCACTCCAGGGAGGGATAGGCTCATGATTAACTCAAACACTGCCCCAGGACATGATTTTGGGTATATTTCAGAATCTGATACAACACGGACTTTCACAAGGCTGCTGCCCCATTGCCTCCTTCCCATCTCTCACTACGCCACACACCCTACTCCCAAGGAGCACCAGGATCCTTTTCACCTCCTTTTCAGGCACTTTTATTAAAGATCTCCAAGTAAGCCATTGTTTTCTATGCAATGTTACCTGCTTAAATTAATGCTATGTTGGAACCGAACCTTGATTTGAGTTAATTTCCCCACATAAGCAAAAAGCATAGATGAATTATCCAGCACATGCTCCGGTGCATTTTTGGTAACACTGCACACACAATATAATATATGAACAGGGCTATATTTGCTTGTGCAGTTCGGCCCTCTGACTTAGCTGTGTGTGTGTACACACAGACACAAAACGAAATAAAAGAGATTGAGAACCATTTTACCCAAGGCCTGGCCTGTCTAAGTTTATTTTATCAGCCAGAGTATTAATTTTCCTGTTCACATTTCTGCACCCCTCTCTCTCCTTCTTTCTCTCTTGCTCTCTTAACTATGTATATATGTGCCCAAAGCCTTACCTGCCAACTGTTGGAGGGGAAAAAAAATTGATTTCTATTGAATACCACACTTTGGAATGAAAGAAAACCTTGTATAAACCAAGCGCAGGCACTCGCTCACCTATACGTATATTACTGTGAAATCAATTATAGCCTGGCTCTTTCGCAAGTTACTGATTGTAGCAAATTGAATGGCCTCCATTTCAGCATAATTTGGAGAGGTTGATGTAATCAGAGACCTTACACCACCGCGAGATACAAGATTCGTGATATTCAGGTGGGAAAAAGGGCTACCGTGGTTAAGCTTATTCTCTGCTTCCGCTTACCGGCTGTAATGCTTTCATATAAGTACAAATGAAATTGTTTTGATGAAGGCAGAGATGGCTTTGAGGGACATGAGGAGTGATGGGATGCAGTGGGGGGAAGTGCTTCAATAAGGTTGTTTGATCTAGCGATACTGCATTGCTGTATAGCTTCTAATCCTGAACATAATTGGTTGCAAATGAAACACTTTAATATCAAATCTCAGGTTTTGCCCTAGAGCTTCAGTTCAGGTTTACATGCGCTCAGGATAAGCACAAGCAAAATGCATTTCATTTCTCTTCTCTCCCCGCCGCACCCCGCAACAACACAAACTTCTAGAAATATGAGATTCTGAAAGGGTTTGGTTTTTTAAAAAGAGAGGTGATGGAGATGAATGCCTAGCGGCCTTGTCCTGAAAGCTCCCAAATGCTGAGAATGGTGGTGTTTATTCAGTTCTGAGGTTTAAAAAAGCACGCTTCATATGGGATTAACCTCTGGCTGACTGCTGGGACTGAGAATCAAGTTGGGAGAATGCTGGTAGGTTTTCCTTAGATTTGCCACCAAAGATGTTTCCAAAGTGAAATTCAGAATTGATCTAGGCAAAGCATCTGAGGAAATGCAGGGATATTATAGAAGTGGAAAAGGTGAAGAAGAGGGCAGTCAAAAATGACCAGAGGTCTTGAGCACTTTCCTTATGAGGCAAGGCTACAACTTTGTAGTGAGACCTTAAAGGCCAAGTTGAAGGCAGATCATCCTGGAGAGAACCTATCTATGTGGTCGCTAAGAGTTATCACCGACTTGACAACACTCAATCAATCAATCAATCAATCAGTTTAGAAGAAAGGTGGCTAAGGAGAGACATGATAGAGGATTATAAAATTATGCATGGTGTGGAGAGAGTGAATGGAGAGAAGTTTTTCTCCCAGAACCAGGGGTCATCCCATGGAACCCGTTGCCAGGAAATGGTTTGCCATGAGGCTAATTTTCCAGGGCTGACAAAATAAAATACTTTTACACAGAGCACATAATTAATCTCTGGAGTTCTCTGCCACATGATGTGGTTATTGGCACCACCTTGAATGGCCTTATATGGAGCTTAAATTAATGGAGGACAGGTCTATCAATGACTAGGGGTGTACATGAAATTTGCATGAATCAATTTGAATTAGAATCAAATTCAAATCAATTAGATTTGGAAAAAGTGAAACGAGTGGAGATGCATTAGAATCAATTTGCATTTGAGCAAATTCAAATCAATTTGAACGAATCTCCACTTTGCTCAATGGTCCCAAATCTAATCTAATCAAATTCGATTCAAATTTGAATAAATTCATGTGAATTTCCTGCATATCCCTATCAATGACTACTACTCTTGATAGCTATAGGCCACCTCCAGGCTCAGAGGCAGGATTCCTGTGAATCCCAATTGAAGGGGAGCAACATCTCTTGCCTGTGGACTTTTCAGAAGCATCTGTTGGACCACTGTGAGAAACAGGATGCTGGACTAGATGGGCCTCTGGCCTGATCCAACAGGCTTGTTCTTATGAGGAAAACCATGTTTTTCAATAAGATCTGGAACTGTGGCATCTCACAATCTTCCAACAAATGTGCTCAAGCCTGCCATGCCATCCACACTGGGAGTAAGTCCCATTGAACTCAGTAGCCCTCAGTAAGTCCCCTTACTCCCACAATGGGAGTAAGTCCCATTGAACTCAGTAGCCCACAACCTCAGAAAAGGTGTGCCCATGAAACCAGAGGACACACACCTGCAGCGGTAGCATCTCCACTTATGAAGTGAAGGTGCTCATACGAGTGGTGATTTTTTCTGATCTCCCTCTCCCTGATCTCCCCTTCCCCTGGAAGCAAGCTCCCCAGGGACATAATTGTGTGTTACTCAGAGCACTTATTGAGGAAGGGGAGATTGGTGAAAACTGCCCCCTCATGCATGCTCACCTATGCTTCAGAAGTCAGGTTGCTACTGCTGTGGGCATGCATCCTCTGACCACACACACACAGTCTTAGTCAGGACGGTGGGACTAACTTCTCAGTAAACATCCTGTACATAGGATTGTATTCTTATCTCTGTTGGATTGTGGCTGCTGCTCCTAGCCTACCTGACAGGATTGCTGTAATGGTTAACTGCCACCCTGGTATCTGCAGAGTTATATTTGCTACAAATGTAATAAATAAATAGCAATCCAAATAATAAAAATAAATAACTAATGACTGCAACTCAGCACTTCATTCAGGCATGGCCAAGCCGATTTCCTCCCCCCACCCCATTCTCTGACTCCTCTGTCTCTTGTCTGTACACCTTACAGCAGGACCTGTGTCTCTTATTCATTTATGTAGAGTGCCTACCACCAGAGCTGTATTGGGTTTTTGATGGGTGCAAACTGCATTGGAAGGCAATATGTGCCTGAAAAGCAGGATACAGCTCTATATATTTAGTTCTCTAAGGCATACCTGTGGCTAATCCCATGTGTGGCAGCTCTTGCGAGAGTTCACGAGCAGCTGCCACATTGCCACAGGTATGCCACTGCTGGGCTGGCGGGCAGTGAGGGAAAGCACCTGCCGGGCCGGTTGGGGAGGAAAAGCACCGGCCAGGCCTGTGGGTGGGGAAGAAAAGTGCTGGGTGCTGGCCAGGCCAGCGGGTGGGGAGGGAAGGGAAAGCAGACTGGGCGGGGGAGAACGGACTGGGGCTGAAGAGAGGGAGGAGAGACAGGGAGGACTGGGGCGCAGATGCTCTGAGTATGTGATAATTTCAGAGGAATACTCATGTTAGATAGGCTCCATTTATGTTCTATTTACAATTTGGCCTCTGCTGCAATGATGCTGGCTGACCTTCAGATTAGCAATGTGCTGTTGCATTTAATACTGTGCATGTGCACTACAGGAGAGTGGCCATTTTTGTCAATCTCCCCTTCCCTTTGAAATTTTCAGTCACTCCTGAAAATATGTTTCTGAAGGCTGTGTGACCTTCAGGGACATATTTTCAGGAGGAACAGTTGGCTTCAGGAAGAAGGGGGGGTCAGCAAAAAAAAAATCCCCCTTCCCTGTAGCATCACCACATCAGTGCTAGGCTGCATGCTGGCCATTGTGAGGAGCAAAGATAATGTGTCTATCCCAGAATACATGCCAGTGTACCCCCTCTCCATTTGGGCAAATGAAGGTGTTATGTCCCAAAGTACCTAATGGCACAGCAGGAAAGCAACTTGCCTAGGAAGCAAGTGGTTGCCGGTTCGAATCCCCACTGGTATGGTTAGATTATGGGAAACACTTATATTGGGCAGCAGCGATATAGGAAGATGCTGAAAGGCATCATCTCATACTGCATGGAAGAAGGCAATGGTAAACCCCTCCTGTATTCTTCCAAAGACAACCACATGGCTCTGTGGTCGCCAGGAGTTGACACCGACTTGTTGGGGAAGATTGAAAACATGTGTTGAGCTGAAATGCTCTCTTAACCATATGTAAGTATTGCAGGGATTTGGGGTCAGGCCCGAGCTCACCAATGGTGATGACAGCAGCAGCTGCACTCCTTCTTGTGGTGGCTGGCTGGTGGCCACCAGTTTCCTCAGATAACATTACATGATGGTTTGACTTCATTCACTAGTACTTGAGGCCATCATTTTCCTCAGAAGCCCCTTGTCACAGTGACACTAAGTCATCATGGTTGTTGTCATTGCTGCTCGGATGCTGCTTCTATCATTCCCAGCGATGCCTCCACAACCAGCACCCACGTGCTTATGCAGTTGCACATGTGCATCCCACATAGAACAATGGTAGACTGTGTGGCATGTAAGCTCATCTGCCAGTTGGGACGAATGCAGCCCTCACCGCCTCACTATGCTGGGAATGTGCCAAGAAAACACCAAGGATGTGTCACTCAAGGATATGCCAGTGCATTCTCAGCACATCTTTTGATTGCATGCGTGGTGGTCATCTGAAGGGCCCCTCTATATGCACTGCAAAGTCCTGATTAAACCGGGTTTTGCAGCGCATGTAGAGGTATGATTCAGATGAGCACCTCTCACACTTGATTTAAAGGACGTGCCAAGAATGTGTAGTAAAAGGACATGCCTTGAGTGATGTAGGAGCAGGTGCATTTGCACAAGGCTGCAGCCTTATCGCATGTAAGAGGGGCGGTGGGCTGATGTTCATCTGAACTACAGTATATTGCACCACTATCATGTGTTTCCCTACAATTAAATCTCGCTGAATGTGGTGGCTCTGGCTCTCTCTCTCTCTCTCTCTCTCTCTCTCTCTCTCTCTCTCTCTCTCTCTCTCTCTCTCTCTCTCTCTCTCTCTCTCCTGGAGTCCAAGGGGGAAGGGGTTGGGTAGACTGATGCAAAGTGTGTTGCTCTCATCCCCCCTCAGTCTCTCCCCCATAACCTGCAGAGTTGGAAGCGCTTGATAGAGTCCAAAAGGGGAAGGACCAAGTTGCAGTTGGGCCAAACAAACTGATGAGAAGGGCCATGCTCTCTGGACTTCTGCTAAGTTGCTACCTTGGTGACCACTGACAGAGCATGAGAGGATGAACCAACTGGCAATAGAACCAAGTCATAAGAACACAAGAACAGCCATGCTGGATCAGGCCCAAGGCCTATCGGGTCCTGCATCCTGTTTCACACAGTGGCCCACCAGATGCCTCTGAGATACCCACAGGCAAGAGGTGGACGAGGGCATGCCCCTTCTCTTGCTGCTGCTCCCTGGCAGCTGGTAATTTAGAGGCATCTTGCCTGAGGTTGGCCTATAGCCACCAGACTAGTAGCCATGGTTAGACCTGTCCTCCATGAATTTATCCAAGCTCTTTTTAAGGTCATCCAAGCTAGTGGACCTCACCACATCCCTTGGCAGAGAATTCCATACATTAAGTATGCACTGTGTGGAAAAGTACTTCCTTTTATTTGTCCAAAATCTCCCATCCTCAACCCCTCTTCAAATGTCACTTAAAAGATATGGCTGCTAGTTTGCTCCTTTGCCATATTCATATCATTGATGCTTGAGGATCATTGTTCCTGGAGAGAAGAGAGGCTCAGCTTGTGAGTTATGTTAAAACAACAACAACAACAACAACAGCAACAACCACACAAGTAGCACAATTTACATGAGTGGGAGCTTTAGCTTTTTACATGTATCCAGTCAAGATGTCAGAATTATGTACACCATACCACTTGGAAAGGTTCATGGAAGTTCAGTCATATTCCCAAGAAAGAATATGCATGCTGCTTTAGCCTTTATCTATAAAATTAGCATGATCCCATAGTTCTTAACTGCAGGGAGTATGAAGTCATTGCCAGAAGTGGAGCACATTCTTGGAAATGGTGTCTAGTTTGTGTGAATTGCCCTCCGTGGCAAGCCATCGGGGTGCAGATAGAAGGACAACAGCATTTGCTGAGAAATTGCACATTTTTACAGAGGGGGAAAGCAGCAGCATAACAGGAGAGGAAATATATTCTAACCCTAAGAGAAGTATGTCTCTTGAAAATAAATGTCTCCCAAGCTCATAAAGATGAAGGCCACTGGCCATGAACACAGCAGCTGTTCATTGCCTCATGAACCCTCTGCTACTCTGGGATAATCACTTAAAGATCCCCAAATCCAGCCTGAATTTAAATTAGCTTCATATTTTCTTTTGCGATTATTCCATTAAAAAAAAGAAATCTGATGATTAGCCCATTAAACAGAGGGTGTAAGGGGGAGGGGACCCAGTAGGAAAGCAATCGCCTTTAATATTTTCAATTAAGATGTAGTGCCACCAATAAAAGAAGCTTACATTTTCCATTTTATGGGCACCTATGGAGAGCATTATGACACAAATGACTTGGAGCAAGGTAATAATTTCAAAATATATCGCAGCAAAGGACTGTAAACAGGGCAGTGTGTTAGGATGTGATGAAAATGTAAAGTTTCCCGAAGTGTGTTTGGTCTTGGTTTATTCATTTCTTTTTTTTTAGGGGCTCAATGTACTTTGACAGCATGCTGCTTTATCCCAATGTGCCACATTTTAAAACCGGCCCTGATTTGCCTTGCAGGGACTCGAAAGAGCCAGTCTACCCGGTAGAAGAGAAAGAGGTGGGATTTAGGAATGAGGTGGTAGAATCCTGAATAAGAAAACAGGAAGCTGCCTTCTACCGGGTCAGATCATTGGTCCATTGCTTCCATATTGTCTACAGTGACTGGCAGAGGCTCCCCAAGGTTTCAGAAAGGAGCCTTCCCCAGCCCTACCTGGGGATGACAAGGACAGAACTTGGGACCTTCTGCATTTTGAGCTATAACAGGCTGAGCAGAAAGTTCTTTCAAGATACCTTTGCCCTGCCCCACTCAGCTCCCTCGAATGCTGTGTGGAATGTTCATGAGATCTTTCAGTCCAGCCTTACTTGTGCTTCTTCTCCCAATGCTTTTGAGTTTTGTCCAAGGTAGCAGATGCATAAATATTCCATGGTGATATATGTATGATCTGTTCATGCAGGCACAGGCTTGGTGAGCTACGTAGGTTTAAAAAAAGAAAAGAAAGGAATATCTGTGACCCTCCAGTGTCTTTTACCTTGTATAGAGAAAGAATGTACACCTTATCTTCGCAATGAATACATATCTAACTTCTGTTTTCGTGATGGTTGTTGTTTTATTGTGAGGTCATTGTGAGGTTTTTTCCTTCTTATGTGATGTACCCACTAAAGTGTAATTTGTGAAGTGGCTCAATGAGTACAGCAAGAAAACGGGATTAGCAGCTGACATTTGAATAAAACAGTTGTGGAAGGATGTTGCACTAGTGCAAAGCTCTTGCACTAATTACTTGTCCTAAGGCTGGAGATTGCATTCCAGATTAGTGTTGCACTGCATGCTTGCACTTGAGCAACAGCTGCAACTGAGGCATGCATCATGTGTTTTAAAGGGAACATGTGTGCATGGGCACAGTTCCAAAGATCCTCATTTTTAGGGCAACTATGTGATCTTCTTGAATTAGTGTAACTTTTCTTGTTAAGCAAGAGCTTTGTCAGGATGATCGCCAGTGTGTATAACCCTTGAAGCATTAAAATAAGAAACAGGATACACTAATGATACAACAATGGTACAATAATACTAATATCTTCCCAGTGGCACCGAATCCTATCACTAAATCCCACAGTAATCAGTGGAGATGTTGTCTGGTAATATTTCTCAATATCTTTAGAATGACTCCATCAGAATCTTGGTCCTCCTGACAGAAGACCCAATCAAAATATAATTAATGGTTCAGTATAACTAATATAGATTGTATGAACTCTCTTTCTCCCCTGCACCACCCTCCAGCACAAAACTTATTCGCTTTGTATGAAGATCAGATTGTGGAATGTTCTCCCAGATGAAGTCTGTGCCGCCTAATCTCTCCAGGTATTTTGTAGACAGGTGAAGAATTTCCTAGTTGCCCGAGCATTTTGTTGCTAATTGGTTTTAATTGCTGCCTCATTGTTGTCTGTTTTAACTGGTATCTTATGTATACCTTTTACGTGGTTGTTTTTAGACTATTGTAGACCACACTGGGGGTGTAAGAACAAAGGGCAGTTTATAAATGGGGAAAATGGGAATTTTGGCTCAAGTTGCATAATAATAGAATTTTAGAGTTGGAAGAAAACTTGGAGGTCTTGTTCAGCTCTCTGCTCAGTGCAGGTAGTAAGGTTGTGCATGAAATTTTATTTATTTATTTGTTTGTTTGTTTGTTTGTTTGTTTATTTAACATATTTTTATATGGCCCAAAACCTACTTCTCTGGGCAGTTTACAACAAAAATGACAAAAGAAAAAAACAAAACATTAATTAAAAACAAATAAATGACAACAGAGAAATTAAAACATTGGTTAAAATAAATGACAGCAAAAAGTTAGAACCTTGCAATAGTTTAAAATTTTAAAACAATATTTTGAAACAATGTTAAAACAATTCTTGGATTTAGTGTTCTGTTCTGAGCTCAGAATGGAATGTGAAATCTCCAGGACATTCCATCGGAACCACCAGTTGAGCCAGTTGTTCTGACAGAATGACCCTGTTCCGAGTTGAAATGTGCCATTTTTGAATCCAAAATAGCAGTCTTCTGGCCTCTGCACACACATCGCGGTCATTTGCATAGTGGTGCTGACCATGCAAATGGCCACCATGCATGCATAGAAGCCAGAAGAATGCCATTTTGGATTTTAAAATGGTGCTCGGAACACTCGGAATATTCCGACTCGAAAAGTTCCGAGCTCTGAAGAGAAGCTTCATTTGAAGGAGTTTATTTGAAGTGTTCTGAGCTCGACACACTAAAAATGGCCCTTAGTTGGAATGTTCAGACCATGGAATGCTCTGCACAGGTAGCTGCTACACCCTCCTTAACAGATGATCATCTGTAATGTAATTTCACCCCATTGGTTCCAGTCCTGCCCTCAGGAGCAAGAGGGAACAAGTCTGCTCCTTCTTCTGTGTGGCTGCCCTTCAAATATTTGAATTTGGCTATCATATTTCCCCTTACTTTCCTCCTTTTCTGAAAGGTACACACACTGAAGCTTTAGAGAGGGCAACTTACAGTGAGAATATACTCAAATTCTCCCCTGCCCTCTTTCTGTGCTCAAATTGTAGTCATCAGATGGATGTTAATTCATTTGGTTGCACAGGAAAAGATCCCAAAGCCCGGAATAACAATGTCAAAGACACTTGCTCATCAAGGGCACAATTCAGAATCAAGCGTTGGGCATAATTACTCAGTGACATATGCCCTGTATCAGTAGAGGGAATGAAACTAAAGAAGGGACATTAATCAGAACGATAATCAGTCAATGATGCAATAATGGCAGTTTCACTCTACTTCGTTAGAACTCGCGTCCAGGAAAACATCCAGGTAGTCACCCGTTTTGCACAGATTATATCATGAAAAATGAGGTAATGATTCACATTTGGCAGCCGGAGGGTTCCCCTGTACTGAAAAAAAGAAAAACTAATAAAGGGACACTAAATCTTGATATACTTATCGCATCTGAGCTGTCAGGAGAGAATAACCATCTCTGCAAAAGTTTCCTTGATCTTACACTGAACTACTTTTGGTTACTGGGGATGCAGCAAAGAAAGTAAGAAGTTGCCAACATCCAATATTACGACTCAGTGTAGACTTCCTAGTCACTTAACCATGGTTAAGAGATTGGGTGTGTCCTTCAGGCTTCAGTGTTCCTCCTCTCCCTCCCCCCTCAGGCCCGCAGACTCCTCTTTCCTTCTCCTGACTAAGTCTCCCTTCCCATTCCTGTTCAGTGTGAATTCAGATAGTGGACGCTTCCATGAGTGGAAGACCTGGGTGCCTGTCTTGCTCACAGACGTGCCCAGTACCACATTTACAGTGTTCACCTCTTCAGATGAATGCTATAAGTGTGTGGGGCACCCTGGGAGAGTTGAATGATTGACACATTGGGCGGGACTTCCGGTAAGCTTTAGGAGGCTGTCCTCAGGTAGAACTTCCTTTTTAATGATGTCTGAATGAGGCAATGGTTAGCATTATATCTGGACCAAGGTGAGTGCTAACCAGAGTTTACTTTAACCCAGAGTTTGAAACTCACTTCCAACCACATTTTCTTGTTTAAATATAGCTATGCTTAGCATACAACTCTGTGTAGACTTAAAACAAAACACTGTTGGCATTGAAAAGAGATGAGAGAGGACATCTGATGATGATGATCATGGAGAAAGAACACATGCATGTCTGAAAAGGAAGGAGGAGGCGAAGAACCATGTGAGCTTGAGGTGCACTCCTGCTCCTTAACTATGATGAGGAGGTCAGAAAATCCTGGTCACCTTTGGACGCAACATGGAACTGCGAGTGCAATGGGCCTGCAGTTCCACTTCCCCCTGCCCCACCATCACAATCCCCCATCTGAAACTGGACATTCAGGAGAGCTCCCTCTCTGCAGTCTCACTGAATGTAGAGAGGAGGGGGAACTGGTGGCCTGGGCTTCCCTATTTACTGAAAGACAGCCCTTGCAGCCAATAGCAGCAAAAGTGAGGGAGGAGCTTCCTCCCTCAACTCTGGATGCCAGCACTCAGACATAATGCTGGCATTGTGGAACCGGAGGTTCAGTCAGCAGAGCTCACTACAAACCAATATTCCCCTTAGGGGATGGAGCCGTTCTGGGAAGTACACCTAGGTTCCAAGTTCCCTCTCTGGAAGCATCTCCAAGATAGGGTTGAGAGAGATTCCTGCCTGCAACCTTGGAGAAGCTGCCACCAGTCTGGGTAGACAATACTGAGCAAGATGGACATACGGTCTGACTCAGTACATGGCAGCTTCCTATGTTCCTATGTGAACGTCCTGAAGATGTCCCTGCCTGCATGTCAGTCCTTACTTCCTCAGAAGACACCTCCTTGAAGTCATACAGACAGTGAGCCTGTCCTTACGATCAGCCTAAACCGGGCTAGGAAAGCCAAGCCTGGTCTTTGCTGATCATTAGAACTGCCGGGAGGCCCTCAGATCCTGGTGGCAGTGCGGTGGCAAACCCTTCAAAGAGGCCACCCTTTTAAATGAGGCTAAGAGAACTAGCTTGGTTCATTATGGGAGTTTCAGGGGGCAGGGCGATGCTTCCCAGCCTCTGACCCTCTGCGCTGCCGGGGACAGCTAGCAATTGTCTGGGCGGGTGATATCTTACAGTGCTCAAACATGTAGTCTCCCATTCAAATGAAACCAGGGTGGACCCTGCTTAGCTAAGGGGACAAGTCATGCTTGCTACCAGAAGACCAACTCTCCTCTCTTAGTTTTCAAAGGGTACTTCCATTTTACATGAGTATGAATATTTGTATATACTCCAGTATTTACTTTTATGTTAGGAACAGCATGTATTTTCTGAAACTAGATGTTATGATCAGAAATAATGTGACTGCCACCTAAAGCAGCTCAGGATCTTCTCCCTCTCTCTGCCCTGATAGTAAACTAAACTTCATGAGCCATATTTTTTAAAAAAAGAATGTCATTGAGCTGTAAAATGTTCAGAAACAGGCACCCCAAAGGACAAGCTGGTTGGAGGACCTTCCCTATGAGGAAAGGCAAACATTTTGGATGGTATAGAAGATTTGGGCAGTACAGAAATACATTAAACAAACAAACAAACAAACAAATTGTGGCTTTTGGGTTTAGAAAAACGGTGCCTGGGAGGCACAATAGATATTATAAAATTATGCATGGTGAGGGGGGAAAGTATAAAAAGAAGTTTTCCTTCTTCTCCACAATCCTAGAATTCAGGGACACTGAATGAAACTGATGGGCTGCCAATTTAGGACAGACAAATGAAAGTATTTCTGCACAGAATTAATTTATAGAATTCACACTGTGACAAAAAATGATGAAAACCATAGGCTTGGATGGCACCGAAAGGGGATTGGACACATTCATGGAGGTCTATCCAAGGCTTGTAGCTCTGCTGACTATATGGGACGTCCATGTTAAAATGGTGGTATGCTACTGAATGCCAATTACTGGGAAGCAACAGCAAAGGAGGGCTGACATTCTGCCCTCTTGTGGATATCCAGGAGGCATCTGATTGGCTGCTGTGGGGAAAACGTTGCTGGACTAGATGGAAATATGGATGATCCAGCAGGACTCTATTCTTATGCTGTTGTGAGCCCCATCCACCACAATCCACAGTTGCCTATAAAGTGGAGTGGGAAAACTTAACATAAGAACAGCCCTGCTGGATCAGGCCCAAGACCTGTTTTGTCTACCATCCTGTTTTTCATGGTGGCTCACCAGATCATGATTTTTTTCATGGAGCCCACAGGCAAGAGATGAAGGTATGCCTCCTCTCCCATTGTTGCTCCCCTGCAACTCGTATTTGGAGGCAAGACTAGAAGCAATTGATAGACCTGCCACCCATGAATCTGTCCCCTTTAAAGCCGTCCAAGCTAGTGGCCATCAACACATCCTGTGGTGGTTAATTCCACAGATTAATTATGCCTCCCCCCCACCCCAAGTCCTAAACTTTCTGGCAATCAGTTTCATGGGATGACCTCTGATTCTAGTGTTATGAGAGTGGGAGAAGATTTCTCTCTCTCCACTCTCTCCATACCATGCATCTATAATATAAAGCTACTTGGGCCTCACTGACTGCCTGCCTCACTTATTCACATGGAACTCCCAGACCAAACCACAAAGATAGAGACATGTCATTTTTACAGGTTCCAGACCTTGACCAGACTACCAAAAAAATTCAAACACCCTGGGGGAAAAATCATTACTTTCCCAGAAAATCTGAAAAAACCCGTGTCCATTTGAAATGCATGGGGAATGAGACCTCATAGAGCTAGAAAAAGGCTAGAGTCACAGCAATATAAGCTATTCAGATGCCTGCAGACTAAAAGTCTTCACTGACTCACTTAGTGTCTCCCTGCCATGAAATTCCCAGACCAAACCAGAAAAGACAAAAACACATCATTTTTGCAGGTATGTTCCAGACCTTGGCCACACCACCACATCAATTCAAAACCTTGGAAAAATGTATCAATGTCCCCCAAAAGGCAGACAAACTATCCCACTGTAAAACACAGAGAATGATACCTCATAGACCAAGAAAAAGCATAAAGTCACAGTGAGATAAGACGTTCATATGCTTGCAAATTGCAAACCCTTTTACTAGTAATTTTATAAACCTCTATCATGTCTCCCCTTAGTCACCTTTTTTTCTAAACTAAAAAAAGCCCCAGGTGTTGTAGTCTTGCTCATAAGGAAGGTGCTCCAGGCCCCTGATCATCTTGTTTGCCCTCTTCTGCACCTTCACCAGGCCTACAATCTCCTATTATTATTATTTCTTGTTTACACAGTCAGACAAGTGTTATTGATGGGTTTGTTTTATCCAGACATCGAGTCCTTCCCAGGGACCTGGGGTGACTGAATTTTATTGTCAGTGTTGTTGCTGTTGTTATAGATATCGTCGCAGAATATAGGCTGTTCCCAGTAAAGCTGCTTTTTGTAATTGGCTGGTGGTGATTTCTATGGCCTCTATGGTGTTGAGGTGCTCTTCAAGGTCTTTTGGAAATGCACCCAGGGCGCCAGTGACCACTGGGATTATTTTGGTCTTTTTTTGCCACAGCCTTTCAATTTCATTTTGTAGATCTTTGTATTTTGTGATTTTTTCTATTTCTGTTTCTTCTGTTCTGCTATCCCCTGGTATTGCTATGTCGATTATTTTGACTTGTTTTTCTTTCTTCTCGGCTACAGTTATATCTGGTGTATTGTGTGGCAGATATTTGTCTGGTGGTGGTGGTGGTTGTTATTATTATTATTATTATTAGTAGTAGTAGTAGTAGTATTTATATCCCGCTCTTCCTCCAAGGAGCCCAGAGCGGTGTACTACATACTTGAGTTTCTCTTTCACAACAACCCTGTGAAGTAGGTTAGGCTGAGAGAGAAGTGACTGGCCCAGAGTCACCCAGCTAGTTTCATGGCTGAATGGGGATTGGAACTCGGGTCTCCCCGGTCCTAGTCCAGCACTCTAAGCACTACACCACACTGGATAGATATGGTGACCAGAACTGTACTCAGTACTCCAAATGTGGCCACACCACAGATTTGTGTAAAGGCAGTATAATATTAGCTAGTATAATATTAGCCATTTTATTTTCAGTCCCCTTCCTAATGATCCCTAGCATGGAATTGGCCTTTTCCACAGCTGCATCTATACACTGAGTCTATATTTTCAATGTCTCAGCAACAACCCCAAGATCCCCAAGATCCCTCTCCTGGTCACAAATGGTAACATGCCACATGCTTTATGTATGTATGTATGTATGTATGTATGTATGTATGTATTTATTTATTTATTTATTTATTTATTTAGCTTACTTGATGTTACAGGAGGAGGAATGGAAAAAGTGTGGGCTACTGATTTGGAAGCAACCACAGAAGCCCCATAACCACTAGCTCCAGCCTCAAGTTGAGTGGTGATAGAAGGTTCCCTATGGGTCTGGGTATCAGCACATTTTATCAATGTGCCCCATCTTTTAGGCTCACATAGACGATTCCTTGTAACCTGAAAGCCATTCCCCTTTAAATTGTCTTTTTTCCCCTTCAGTGCCCAGCTGTGAGCATTTTTGGGGGTTGTTTGTTTCCCCCCATTTATCAGGCAGTTAAATACCTCATAGAACAAAGCCAACTAATTGTCCATTAGCCTCTTTGAATTGCTCACCTATTTAGGGATGTCTAGTTTGCACAGATTTCCTCATTATAACAAGGGGGGAAAGCTCGCATTCACACTTGAGTATGGTATCCTGGCTTTTGAAGGAATGAGCATTTAAACTCCAGGAAGCTCTGTTTAGATCAGGACGTTTTAATCGAGTCGTCCACAGTCAGGCTCTCAGTCTTGCCTAAGTACCTGTGGTTTACAAGCACGGAGCTCCCTGCTGCTTTACGACGAACAATCAGAACTCCGGAGGAGCTTGGTGTTGGACAGCGGGCTGAGTGGAAGTATCACGCTGCCATCTGCTCCCTCCCATTCTGGATGGCTTGCCTCCACTCTCTTCTGCCTTTCCGAACCTCTCCATCAATGCACCGGAAGGCTTCAGTGGTGGAAGTTCATCTTGCCTCCCAAGAACATCCATCATAAGGACAACAATATAGGAATCTGTGGGATGCTTTCTCATCAGAAATAAATACACACGGCTGCTATATATGGAGGTCAGGCCAGGCAAATGCAGTCATTGGTCAGGCCAGGCAAATGCAGTCTGTTCAAGCTAGTGCTGGCTCTAAAGTAGCCCTGCACAACATAAGGCCCAGGGGCCAATTTGGCCCACGGGGACATTTTTGATGGCCCAGGTAGCCAGCAGGAGCCCCGAAATCTGGCATTTGTGTGGGGCTGGAAAGGTGCCCACTGACTGAGCAAGGACAGGGCTTATTTTCCGTCCACTATGCTTGATTAAATGCAGCCCATGGGGGGTGGGGAGAAGGACACAACTAACTAGTAATGGCTGTGATATTTATCTTTAGAATTAATTTTACTGCAATAATCAGTGCACTGAAAATTGACTTCGCCCCCTCCCCAATACATCCTCATGGTTGTTTCTGCCCCACTGGAACATGAATGAGGCCACAGCCACACAGGTTGCATCACTGATTGCCCAGTTATTCCACAGCTAGTGTCTGCATAACAAGGTGTGGGCCCTTTGAGTTTTCCTGCACTCCAGGTCAGGGCCATGACCAGCCTCTGTTTCCCCTTTGAAAGGGTTTAGCCTGCTGCAGACTAGTGCTGAAGCAGCTTTGTTGTGTAAGCTCCTAGCCTGACTCCCTTGATCTTGTCTGACTCCCAAGGGATCTTGTCAGGATCCCTCCTTAGGACCCCTCCAATGGATTGTAAAGTTGCTCACTATTGAACTGCAGATGCATTGCAGTGGTCTAGTTCCACACTGGCTGCTTCCTTTAGTCTCAGCAAAATGTTAAAAAGGGAGTTTAGTGGGGAAACCCTCTCTGCCAAATCTTTTCTATACTTTAGGGACAGATAAGAGTCCCTGATTCTGCTTGTGCTTGCCCTGGGGAACTGATAAATAAAGGACAAAGGGGAAATAAATAAAGGGGGCTGGGTGGGGTGTTTTGGGAGGAATGAGAGTGATTTGCTGAGCCTCAGAATGACTTGGAAAACTGTTTGATTTTTCCTCCATCTGGGGGCAAAGAAATCAGATTAATTCTGAGCAATTCAATGGCTAGAGAGGAATTGTTCACCAATCACAAGAAAATACAGAGGCTAATAGGTTGCCAGTCAAGCATTTCAAAAAATCCCACATAAAGAACCAATTTCCATGCAGAACATCGTCCATCTGCATAACACTTCATAAGTGGCATATACTCAAACAGGTACAATGAAAGTGCTTCAGCTTGCCCATTGTGGCAAGAATTAGTGATGGGCAAGCTCCTCCAGGCTTGAAAGGGACAGGCTTGGGTCGAACCTGCTGAGCTGTTTCTCCCCCCAAAGGGTAATAGCTCAGCTTATTTATGAACCAAGGGAACCAGTTTCTGAGCCTCCCTTGAATCTACCCAGTCTGCAAACACCACCCACCCACCGAGTTACCAAACTAATTCTCACCCACTTACCCGGAGCTGGAGAAAGATTCAGAGACTATAATGTTGGCATCATATTTGAGGCAAGCATTGTGAGTCCATGAGGCTCATATTTCTAAGCCACAAAGCACAATTCTCATTTCTCTAGAAAGAACAAACTTCTTCTCTGATGTTCACAAAGCACTTCTGGAGCTAAAAATGCATATGTACCATTAGACGTGTTCATTGTTGACATGCTATATCCCTAATGTTCCACTCTTTCCACTTCTTGGTTTATTCAGAAGAACCTCCTTTGGGTCTGTCCAGCCTCCAAGTACACCACCTGCTCCTGTGCAGACATATGAAGAAAACCTGTGAGAAATATTGCTACTTAGGAAAATCCTTTTCGCTTCCCTTGAAATTCCTTAGCTGTTTTGTCCACCCAGGGACTTGCAAATGTGTGTGCAAGTTTGACTTTAGGCATAACCGGCACCAATTCTAGCGCAAAGGAAGCTTCTTTTTTAATACCAGCTCTTCTGAGAAACATTACCCTAACGTCTTCTTCCAGGCCATTGATTCTATTCCGAACCCATTAAACAAAGAGAGAGGGGAAAATTATAAATCACAAGAAAGATGCATTGGCACAGGAGACGATGAACGGTTTAAGAGACACTCTTCATGAATTAAAAAAATGAGACCATTAGTTGAAAAGCCAAGTTGCCTCTTAATTTCTAATAATTTTTCATCTACGGAGGTATTTTTTTCTCTATAAGAGACTGATGGGCAAACTACATCATTGTGTCATAGGTACCAAGTCACCATACAATTATATACAATAATGAACTGATCTCTTTGTGAGGTTGGTGAAGTTGCTGAAGACATTGTATTTCTGTGTCGGCTCCTGATATATCCAGCATATTATTGACCATCAAGGGAAACTACGGTTTATCTTGTCTTCTAGCCAAGCATAGATTTGTCATGTATAGCACTTCCTGCTGCTTTCCATTCCCATCCCCAGGTGTGGCCCGTATCTATTTTTATATATTTATTTTTACATTTATAGCATAGTCTTTATTTCAGTCTTTGACCAGCATAACAGCAAAATGGGGTGGGTGGGTCTTGTTCAAACAATCTACTCCTACAAAGTAATAGTCTCTATAAAATTACTTAATATAATAAGTAGAAGAAGCGAAAAGTTAAGACTATGGATGTGAAACTATATATAATTTACATTTATATCCCGCTCTTCCTCCAAGGAGCCCAGAGCAGTGTACATGGTTATGTTTCCCCTCACAACAACCCTGTGTGGTAGGTTAGGCTGAGAGATACATGACTGGCCCAGAGTCAGCCAGGGAGTTTCATGGCTGGATGGGGATTTGAACTTAGGTCTCCCTGGTCCTTGTCCAACCATTACACCATACTGGCCATGCTGGGGTCTCTCTCTGCCAAGAATTTGAACCCTCTGAACTGAAAAGCCTAGCTGTTAACTGCACACGTGGCTCTTAATTGCACATGTTTCAAGGGTTCTTGTTCACATTTATAAGCTACATGTGGCTCTTTCCCAAATGATTCTTTGTACCTAAGGACAATGGCTTACAAACTGTGAATGCACCCCCCCCCATGGAAGGGGGATTCACCCACATGGCTTCTACAGCAGCCAGCAGCTGCATGTGCTTAGTACGCACGCAGCAGCCCCCATCCCACCTAGCAGCAGTGGGGAGAGGCTGTCCGCTGCTGCAGAACCCATGCAGGTGCATTCCCTTGACACGGATGGTGCCCTGCACAATATGTAAGCCAAAAATGGCCAGCATCTTGCCTAACAAAGTGCTGGGGCCGCAATGTTGTGTTCTAGACGAAGGCTGTGGCAGTGAATGTCGGGGCGGGGGACACACACGACTATCTCCCTATCCTTCAACAGCTGCCTGCACCACCTGAAATTGGGTGGCACAGGCAGGACATACATTCAGCTGGTGCTGGCCGCCCTGGAAAGAAGGCGAGATCATTTCTTGTCCCCACCAAGTGTGTCATCACAACTCTAATCTGGAAGACAACACTGTTGCACTGGTGCTTTGTTAGGATGTCAGCTAACAATAGTGGCCCATGTGTTGAGCAGCGTGACACAAACCTGCAGTAAAGCCCTGATAGTCTTGGGTTTTTGCACAAGAGCACAAATACTTTGAGTAGCCCACCTGCACTCTGGAAGCACTCATTTGAGCAAAAACACATTGCTTGCCCACCATGATTTACAAACAATCATTCATTCATTCATTCATTCATTCATTCATTCATTCATTCGATTTTTAGACCGCCCTTACAAAATAGCTCAGGGCGGTTCACAAACATCATAAAACAGTTAAAATCATCAATGACCAGGCATAAAAATTTTAAAATATAATAAAACAGCCAAAAGTAAAACAATTCAAAACCTTATATAAACCCGATACATTAAAGACCCTTTAAAACAATTTAAGAACACTGGAAGGCCAGGCCAAACAGGTAGGTCTTTAGGGCTCTCCTAAATTCCAATAAAGAATTCAAATTACGGACGTCTGCAGGGAGCGCATTCCACAATCTAGGAGCAGCTACAGAGAAGGCCCGCCTCTGGGTCATCACCAGACGAGCCGGTGGCAACTGGAGCCGGACTTCGTCAGATGATCTTAGTGTGCAGTGGGGATCAGACCGAAGAAGGCACTCTCTAAGGTAACCTAGACCTAAGCCATTCAGGGCTTTAAAGGTAATAACCAGCACTTTGTATTTTGCCCGGAAACATATCGGCAGCCAGTGCAGCTGTTTCAAAACAGGCATAAGATTGTCTCTCCATGTTGCCCCGGAGACCAGCTTGGTTGCCACTTTTTGAACTAACAGAAGTTTCTGAACTACGTACAAAGGCAGCCCCATGTAGAGTGCATTACAGTAGTCAAGCCTGGAGGTTACCAGCTGGTGCACCACTGTTCTGAGGTCATTCTCCTCTAGGAATATCTAGCCTAAGCTGATAAAAAGCACTCCTGGCCACAGCCTCCACCTGATACCAGCGTGAGGCCTGGATCCAGGAGTACCACCAAGCTGCATACCTGCTCCTTCTGGGGGAGTGTAACCCCATCCAGCACAGGGACATCTAACTCATCTCTCAGATTCTGAGCCCCTACAATGAGCACCTCCATCTTGCTAGGATTCAGCTTCAATTTGTTTCCCCTCATCCAGCCCATTACTGCCTGTAGGCAGGCATTTAGGGAATGAACGCCATTTCCTGATGAAGCAGATGAAAGAGAGAAGTAGATTTGAGTGTCATCAGCATACTGATAACACCCAGCACCAAATCTCCTGAGCACCTCACCCAGCGGTTTAATGTAAATATTGAAAAGCATTGGTGACAGAATGGAACCCTGAGGGACTCCATATAACAGCTCTTGTTGAGAAGAGCAACTTAGACGCCTCACTACCCGGGATAACTCTGCCGAGCGTGAACCCGCAGAAGCAATGTGAATCGACCAGAACTTCTTTTTTGCCATACGCACTGCCTCCGCATAAGCCCTCAAGTAGGTCACATGCTTCATCCTGTCAAATTTGAACCGAATTCTCCACCACCTGCTCTCCAGTCACCTACCCAGCCACTTCAATCTAACTTGTGCTTCTGGAGTGCTGGTTGCTACTCAATGTACACCCACGCTTGGGCATAGCCCAAGACCACCAGGGCTATCCTGCAAGCCAATGAAGCATGGGTGGATCACATTATGCTGCTCAACATGTGGGCCAATAATATTAGCAGTCATAATAATAACTAATAAAAAGTAATAATAATTTGTATGCCACTTTTTAGAGTTCAAAGCACTTCACATGAACTCGCTTGCTGGTTTTCTTATAAAAATCCTGTAAGATAAGTATGATTATTCCCAATTATTATCCCTGTATTGCAGCTGCGGAGCAGAGGCTGAAAGGGAGAGGCTTGTCTGAGGTCTCCTTTTGCAGTCAGATAATGGGAAAGCAGGCAGAGCTATGAAATCTGCAAGGCTGAACTGTCCAGGCAATGGTATTCGGGTGTTAAGGCTATGACCAACTCATGCAAACTCTCAGCTCAGATATTGAGATGGAGAAACCAGTTCACCATTTTTGCCCCATTTTGCCTTGCCACTTCTCCTGGCAGCTGCCACTGTTTTCTCAAAGAAGACCCAGAATGATGCTATGTCATTAAACAGGGCTGTTTTGAGGAAGGGCTTTTAGTGAGGAAAGATGGTCTCTGGCTGGAGTACCAGCTGCTGTACCCAGATGCTGAATGAGGTTGGAGGAAAAGCCCTCTGACCTAGTTTCTGCTTACCACATGGTCATGGGTGAGGTAAGTCAACCAGAGTAAGTCAGTCATTTAAAAAAAAAATTGATTGGCACACAGCACCCCTGAACTGGGCCCTAACCAGTTCAAATTTGAACCGAACTGGGCTTCCCGTTTGGAGGTGCCAATATCAAACATGCCCAGTCTGGTTCGGAAGTGACCCAGGCAAACTGGTTTTGTGCACATCCCTACCTGGTAATGTAGTCAATCCATTCTAAGGCTTCTCCTGAAGCACTTTGATGCAGGTAGCAATGTTTGTGTTTTGGGAGGCAGGGATGAAAAGACAGCAAAGCTGGCGGTTTATTGCATAACCTAATGTCTCTAGCTACCCAACTGTTGCATCATTTTCCAATCAATGAACACTTGAGTGCTAGCAGATTGCCTGAAGGTTGAGTGCACAAAATACTGTAGGTGCTTTATGTGGCTCAGTGAAGGGAATGTAACAGACACAAAGAGGACAGCGAGAAGATAAGACCGAAAAAGGCAAATGCTAAAGAATTACTTAAGCCTGGCTGGAACAAAGACGTGGATATGGTCACTTTATTCTCTCTTCTTCTTTTTTTAATAGAGCATTCATCATTTTCAAGGCAAGTTGCAATTAGTGATAGAGCAAACTCTCCTGATCAGGCTCAAGATTGGATTCAGAGAAGAAAACTATTTTCTCTCTCTGCCAATTTCAAGCCAAATGGGACCCTGCCATGCCTCAGTAATATCATTGGGAGTGCTACAGGATTCAGTTCCCCTAACTCTCCCCCTGCTAGTGAATGAATGATGACAGAGATAAATTCTTCTTTAATAACTGGGGCTTAAGAGAAAGGTGGAAGGTTGCAGACATCTTTGGCAGCACAGAAAAGTGTCCCCCCTTTAGTGAAACATTTGTAATTTTATTCAAAAGGGGTTACAACATTTGACTGTTCTGGAAGCATTGCCACCTTCACTCTAAATGGGCTTTGTTTGGTGATGTCCTCACAAGTCACATCTGATGCCCATATGGAATCATGGTATCCTCCCATTCACAATGTGATCCAGTGGATTAGCATTGTCCATCTGCTAACTGTGGAAGAAGTAATGAAAAGGGTGACAGTGATGTGAATAGGGGAAAGGAAAAAAGGATATATTATCAGAACTTTCTGAGGAAATATTGTTGTCCCCAAAGCACTAATTTTTACCTAAAAAGTAAAATAAGGAGAACATTCAGCACTGCCCTATTCAAAACACCAGAACTCAAGATTACCAGGTCTAACTGGCAATAGGTTCACATAATGCAAAATTAACTAAACACTAGTTTGATTGATTGATTTATCGATCGATCGATTGATTAAGTGCCATCAAGTTGGTGTCGACTCTTAGCGACTACATAGATAGATCGTCTCCAGGTTGATCTGTCTTCAACTTGGCCTTTAAGGTCTCTCAGTGGTGCATTCATTGCTGCTGTAATCGAGTCCATCCACCTTGCTGCTGGTCATTCTCTTCTTCTCTTTCTTTCAGCTTTTCCCAGCATTATGGACTTCTCAAGGGAGCTGAATCTTCACATAATGTGTCCAAAGTATGATAGTTTGAGCCTGTTCATTTTTGCTTTGATTGAAAATTCTGGATTGATTTGTTCTATGATCCATTTGTTTGTTTTCCTGGCTGTCCATGGTCTCCTCAAATGTCTTCCCCAGCACCAAAATTCAAAAGCACTAGTACTTTTTCTATCTTGCTTCTTCAAAGTTCAGCTTTTGCATCCATAGAGGGATGCAAAAGTCAGTGGAAAAACCATTGTCTGAATGATTCTAATCTTTGTAGGTATAGACATGTCATGACACCTTTGCAAAGCCTTCATTGCAGCCCTACCAAGTGCTAGTCTGTGGCATATTTCTTGAGTGCTGAATCCTTCACTGTTTTTGGTTGATCTTAAAAGGCAGAAGCGATCCACCACTTCACTGTCAATTCTGAGGCTGGTTGCTGTACCCGTTGTCATTAGTTTAGTCTCCTTTACATTTACTTGTAGTCCTCTTTTTAACTGTACTCCTTGACTTTCACTACTAGAGCTTGCAGATCATCCTCATTCTCAGCTATCAGAGTGGTATTATCAGCGTAACGCAGGTTATTAATGTTTCTTCCTCCATCTTTAAAACCATGCTCATCTTTTTCCAATCCAGCTTCTCTCAGTATATGTTCATCATATAAGTTGAATAAAGGAGAAAGTTTGCAGCCTTGTCTTACTACTTTGCTGATCTTGCACCAGTCTGTTTACCATGTTCTGTCTGGACTGTGGTTTCCTGCCCTGTGTATAGGTTTCTCAGGAGAACAATGAGATATTCTGGGATGCCCATTTTCCTAAAGATACTGCACAACTTGACATGGTTGACCCAAGTGAAGGCTTTTCTGTAGTCAATGAAGCACATCTTGACTTCTTTCTTGAATTTCTTTGGCTGGCGTTATCCAGCATGCATCAGCAATAATGTCTCTTGTTTCTTGGCCTTTTCTGAAACCAGCTAAACAGTAGTTTATATAGCTTTTAAGAAGGATTAGACAAATCCATGTGGGATAGGTACAGCATTCATGGCAATTAGCTGTGATACCTAAATGGAATCTCCATCTTCAAGATGCCCACAGTTGACACCCCCAAAACATGCCTCAGAGGCCAGAGGAGGTTCAGCAACCTGTCTCCCTAAGACAAAATGTAGCTCTTCTGATATTCAGCCTGGATTCTCATGTCTATTGTTTACAGAAAAATTGCAAGTGTCTTATCTATAGAGACACTAGAAGAGTTTGAGACACTGGCAACAGAGACACGAGTTGGGGGCAGCATACAAATATACTGAATAAATAAATAAATAACGTTATCCAGCCTGGTTCCCAGAAACAAACTTTGTGCACTCGTAATGCTCACATCAAAAAAGGCATGAGCTTCGTGATTGCTCAAATTCTTCTCAAGTTCAGATTTCCAGTTCCCCTGCCCCAGAGTTCTTGGAAGAAAGGACTGTATCACTGCTCTTTGGGGCATGACATTTGTTCATAGTGCTCTAGGCCAAAGATTCCATCAATAACTAAAACTCCATCAAGAGGTTTCAGTTGAATTTTGGTTGTGGGCCAGACTGCCTCTCCTGTTTTGTATTTCCAAGATGAGGGGCATAATTTCTTTCTTTTTTTCATTTTTTGGTGTCTGTGGGTCACTTGCATTCCCTCTGGCACCTGCTATTTTCCTGCCATTTCATAATGGCTGCCATTTCTCCCATAACAATGCCACATGATGTACCATTGTTCTGTAGGATGCGTGTGCATGCACACACACACAGAGAATGCCCCACTGAACAACATTACATCATGAAAACATTTGGGGCATTTTGAGCCAGCTTTATTTTTGAATGCAAAGACCAGTTGGGCCAGCATTTTTATCTCCCTGAGGTGCTAGATTTTTCCATTTCCTTTTAAATTCAGTAATCTTTTTTTAAAAAGATGTTTGTGAGCATTCAGAAACACAGTCACACACACATCCCAGCATTTTGAAGTGGTAAGGCCATGTCAGGTCTCCACCACCCCATTCATTCCACTTGCATGTCTACTCAAGCTCTCAAGTTTTGAAAGGGGTGTGTGTGTGTCACATTTGGGTTCTGCCATAATGAATTTGTGTTTGTTTGTTTGTAAGCATTTGGGGAAAGAGCGAAATCACAATTCTCATTTCCCTTTCTCTCATTTACCATTATATGTGGGTGAGTGGGGATAGTGAACAATAAATTAGCCTAGTTAGAGGTGTAGGCGAAGGCTTTTTCTTGTCAGCTGTGTCAATAAAGTACAGGCATAACATCAGTTTCCCATTACACACATCATTCACGCTCATATATTACTCAGTATAATGGGAAAGGGGGACACTGAAAGCTAAAATGAAAAGAGAAATGGAAGTACAACCAGCCAATAACAGCGGAGCGAAAAAGGGAACAAAAGCAATGCCACGGCAAACAAGCCTTTAGTCAGCACTTCTGGGAAGAAGGTCTTTTGCATCTACAAAATATTCTACCCTGATGGAACTGCGGGGAAGTTAAGACATTCTTCTCCTTGCCCCAAGCCTCCTCCTCCCTCTAACTCAGGATTAGAGAGATGCGATTGAAGTTTCCCTAGACATTTGCCTGGAACTGATCTCCTTGTGCTCCTTTTAATGTTTGCCTCAAGAAGAGAGGTTGGCCTTGCAAGGGCACAAATTCTTCTCTACCTCAGTTATTACTGTGAGCACTCTCCGACTTACAAACAGTCCATACTTACAAACAAAGCATATTAAACATATTAAAACATATTAAATTAATGAAATCCCCAACTTAGAAATGCCAACCCACACGTACAAACAAGTCATCCCTCCGAGGAAATATATGAGTTCCAAGTTATGAAATCCAATTTACACACAACCTTTTGGAACGCAACCCAATTGTTTGTTGCAGACTCGCTGTACAGTATCTGAGCTAGAGAAAGATTCCAGGCTTAACCACCCACCTCCAGCTCTCAAAACCAAGTCCCCTCCCTTTGATTTACGTGTCCAAGTCAGGCTGCAAGATGGAGTGATGGGCCCATTTTACAGCTTTTAAAAATTGATTTGCCATTTTAATTGTTGTTTTAGCCTGGCCTTTTGATCTTTTTAATTTTATCAGTTTTTTATTTGATATTGTATCTGTTTTATTAATGTTGTAAGCTACCCTGAAGAGTAGAGCACTGGAGGGGTGGGGCATACACATTTTAAATAAATAAATAAATAAATAAATAAATAAATAAATAAATAAATAAATAAAATTTTTGAAAAAGGAGTACTGGGATGTAGTAATACATGAATGGCCAAAATTAGCCAGTGAAATAACACTTAACTAACGAGCAACTAACATTCAACTCTGAGCATATGCAGAGTGCTTCACCTTCATAAGTGACCACAGCCTGCACCCCCACCACACTTCTTTAAAATCAGACAAAGGGTGGAGTTTCCCCCAACATGTCGTTCTGAAAATCAGGGTTGTCCCAGTTAAATCCATGCCACCTACAAATACACAAAATATGTTATTCAGAGTTGCCAAATGGCCAGGAAAAAATTGCCGGCACTGTTCCTGCACCTACAAGAGTTATCTGATTCACACAAATCATAACATGAAGCTTTGCACAGTACAGAGATAAACACAATCACCTGAGAATATCTGCACACCACACCACTGTTAAAGGCAAAGGAAAGTGGGTGACCGGTGCAAATTCAAATCTCAGAGGGAGGGGGCAGGATCTTCTGGAAAGTTTATAAGCTCATCTTTTTTGAGTACATTCAAAATTAAACTGCACAAAAACAAGTGGATTTTTAGAGCAACCGTTGTGGCTGTCCATCATAAGAACTATAGCAATGTTATCAATGCAGCTACCCCAGTTTCTTAAAACACACACAGGCCATGGAGAGAGACCCCCTCTGCACATACAGTGGTGCATGAGCATATGGTCAGGGTGGAGACTGCCACTGTGATGCCACACCTCAAGCTTTTGTTATCGTGGTGATAGTCTAAATAAAAAGGTGAACAACTGGCTGACATCCAAAGCAACCATGCACTTGAGGAATGAGCAAATCTATGCTCGCTCAAGATGAAATCTTAGAGGTTGTCCACATGACTGGGAGGGGCAAGGGGGTAAGGCTGGTTAAACTTGCCTCCCACTCACCCCAGACAAGCAATGGCTTGTTTCAGAGGGCACAGACCATGCTCCCAGATGAGCAGTGATGTGTGGTACAGCCTGAAGCTCTGGAGGCCAGGACAACATATCCCAGCATCCAGGGATCCTACAATGCACCGTGTGACATGTGTGATCCATTGGGGGATTCCCCAGGAGACGGATGCTCTAGGCAACCAATTCTGTGTCCGCTGGGGCTAAATATAGCCCCAGCAAACACACGATCCTGGAGCCCTGGGTAAGGGCTCGCTCAAGCCCTTAAACCAGGCTAAGAGCCTGGTTTAAAAATGGGGCTAGGCGTCGCTGCCCCACTGGGATCAGGCCCGATCCTGGCGGTTCTCACATGCAGCCTAACCCAGGCTGGGCTGCGTGTGATGACAGCCTCTTAGTTGTGCTTTGAACAATGAGGATTTTCAGAATTGCGCTGTCATGCTACAGCACTTTTGACCAAGGTTCCCAATGAAACTCCACTGGGAATAGTGCCACAACTGTCATGGTGCAACACTTAGGAGGCACAGAGCAGACTGCCTCCACAGCAGGGCTGATGTGTTCTGGAGAGCGAGGCAGCAGCACAGGTGCCTCTCTCACCCAGCAGGATTTCTCTGCCGAGAATGTGAGACAGTGCAACTAGCTATCACAAGAATTCTGGGCAAGCCCAGTGTCCTCCTACAAGCATGCCATTGCTCAGTGTCCTCCTACAAGCATGTCATTCACTGAGGCTAGTTTTCCCCCATCATGAGAACCACTGGTGACTAGCCCGCCTACCAACCCCTCCCCTTAAATGAGTGACCTTTGCATTAACCTTGTTTTGTTGATCGCATGCCACCATGGTGCTGCTCCATGGCATGGCAACACACAAGTAGACCCCCCGACCAGGAGGCTACAATCAGCCTCCCAGCCTCAGGGGTCTCCCCAGAATGCCCCACACACTCGCACGGGGCTTCCTGGGAGTTCTAGGGGGCCGTGCGGCCCCCAATCCCTGCCGCCCCTACCATCTCTGTGACGGTAGTCATGTGGGTGGCCAAACCAGCTGCCCAGGGCTAGCCTGGGGATGGTCTACAGGGAGATCAGGCTAAGCCCTTTTTCCCCGCAGAACCCGGTAAGGCTCTACACATGAATCTTGTGTAGAGCCTCACTGTCTCCCAGACTTGGCTCAGTAATCATGACTGACTTCACTGGATTGTTGAAACAATGAAGGTTTGTGATGCACAGTATTATATCAGTGCTTCTAATGATGCATTAGTTAAAAACATGATAAAGCTATTCACACGCCTGGGAGGCAGGGAGGGTGGGCAGACTGCCCGAAACTTACCTTCCACCAAGATGACCATTCAACATGGGTGGGAAGTGGCTCCTACGTGATCCATGTTGCAGAATGCAGTGCTGATTTCTGGAAGATGGGATGATTCATCCCTGCCTCCACCTATCCCACAGTGCAGTGCATGATGAGAGGACATGGTGCCCGAGCACACACACGACCCTGGCGCTGGGATTAAGAGTGTGTTTGTGCCCTTAACATGGCTGGAGTAAAAAGCAGAGTTGTGGGGAAGTAAGGTTAGGCAGGTGGGCTGGTTATGCTGCTCGTGAGAATAGGCTTGATATGGCTCTAGGTTATTTGACTTCTGCTAGTCCCAGCATTTTTTTAAAGGGAATGGGATAGTTTAAATTCAATTGACCCTATCAAAGTTATATAATTCTGAAAAGTGTTGATAATGTAAGGTGGTCAAAATTGAAATGAGTGCCATGATAGCCTGCTGAACTTACTTAAGAGGCTGCATTGTCAAGGAAAAGAAAGAAAGGAACTGTGAGACCAGAGTCCCCCAAAACAAGGATGTATGAGATTGAAGCCCTTCAAAGAAATTTTGCTAATGCTGTAGGGGTTATTGTGTATATCCTTGAAGTCCTCCGATTGTTTTACTGATGGAAAATGTTCCAATTGCCTTCAGATTTCACTATAAATGGTGTTTGGTATCAGCATCAGGATTTTTGAGCCTCCTGAGACATTCTCCAGGAAATTTCCCTGAGACATTTCTTACAGAAATTATTTTGGTGTCCCTGCATATATATCTCCTGAGGAAGAACTCTCACATTCACTGATTTCCTTTTTTGACATAATCTCAGATGCACCCTACCTAGAATTATGAAGGTTTGTCAAGACCTGTGCAAATTACACGTATGTCTATTCAGATCCACTGATCATTGAATGGTGCTAAACTGCACCAGGTTGTGCAACTGAACCACTTCTAGAGACAGCTGCAATTGAACTGCATGTATTTGTTCAGGTGAATGCCTGCTTACTCAAGTTTCCCAACTTTTGAGCTCTGAAATATCACAGGGAATTTCCTGTTCTGCTTTTGTTTGCAATGCACTGGAGAGGGCGGAAGGTGAGGGAGGGTTTTAATTTCAATGTGGAAGAAATCTTAATAAAAATGGGGCAGCATCTTTCTTGATTTTCTAATAGTCTTGGAAGAAGGTGTCGTGATTGCATAATAGCCTGTCAAATGGGCGCCTGATTAGTTTAGTCAATTTGGCATAAATTTCAGCTATTATTCGCAACAAAAAGATGTGGAGGATGAGTAGCGTGGCTCCCCGTATGTGCATTTATCAAATGTGCTACCCAATGAATTTCCCCCTGTCTCTTTGGCTTCCCCAATAACCTAGCAGAGAGTGGGATGATGAGAGAAAGAGTAATCTAAAATCAATGCTTAATTAATTATCCCATCTGATTTCTTCTGTTCACCAAGTGGAGGAGTCTGAAAGAGGCCATTTCCATCTGCATGCTTAAAATCGAGATGAAGAGGTTCATCAAAGCCCTAGGCAAGTGTTTTGTTTTCATTCCGCCATTACATGTAGAAATCATTTCAGAAAGGCCAGCCATCTTTTCTCAAAGATAAACATCTCAGCAATTACAAACTGGTTGGGTTTATGGGAAAATCACTGGGAGAGAAGAAGCCACCCCCTCCCCGCTCCCAGATTGGGCTTGGAGAAAGTCACAATAGGAAACTGGTGACCTGGATGGTTTTCTGAGCTCCTTTTTAGAATTTATCTTTTGTTGTTTGATCCCCTCTTTTGATGAAATGGGCTGAAGCTATTGGTGGAAGAGATTTGTTCCCAGTCACAAATCACAAGGCCAAACATTTGGAAGTGGAATAGTCTCCAAATAATGTCCAGCATCCCAAGGCTCTGTATGCCCAAGAGAGTTCTGGCCTGGTGGTTCTTGAATGGCACCTCCACAACATGACCAAATGCTTTCGAAACTGAAGGGGCTTCAAAGGAGTTGGTGATGCAGGATGAGGTTGAGGTTACGTGAGGTTAAGTGAGACTGTTCCTTTAAGAACAAAGCCTCTCTCTGGAGGACTGAGGAAAGAGGGCAGTGTGGGAGAAAACAGGGTAAGCAGTTAAGGGAGAAGCATTTCAGTTTGTTAAGAGACTTAAAATAAAGAGCACAATTTCTTTACATTTTGATTTATTTCTTTTGATTGATAGACACTAGACAACACAAACAACAAAACAAAGTCCAAATTCACACCAGGCATGCCAGCCTCTTTGGTGGGCATCGGGGTGAGCTGTTCAGAGGCACACTGCCACTGAACAGGTGACATACTGCACAGCATTATAAAGGTCTATACCTACGAAGGTAGTGGCTGTCATATTGCATTGTATTCCATTCCATTATTTCCAATGGCCGCCCACTGCACAACTGTGTTTGCACAATTCTTGAATCTTGTGCAAGAGTGGTCTTCTTCCACTAGACACACATTCCACTACAAGGCAGGTGGAATGGTACACAGTATGTCAGCCAGCATCTCCAACCTTATTGTTCTCAATATCCTTTCCCAACTTTCCCTCCTTTCCACCTTTGCCCCATGATCACCATCACCTCCTTGCCTGCAAAAGAAAGCTCTTGAAGTTCAAGTTAGTGTACTTTGCGCTCTCTCTCTCTCTCTCTCTCTCTCTCTCTCTCTCGCTCTCTCTCTGTGAGCAAGGGACATGGAAAGTAGTGACTAATATCTGAGCCATGAGTGCTGCTATGTTTTATTCATAAACCCTGTCCCTCCAATGAAATAAAAAGCAAAGCAAAGGGTCGGATCTCTGAGCCCTCTTTCCTCAAGCCTGTAAACCAATAAAGGGCTTTATATTAGCTATCGATATCTATCTCTGACTCGGCTTAATAACATCTTATTCCCTGTTTTCACCAACCATCAATAATATTTCTGCCTGCCCGCTCAGGTCCCCATCTCGGCGTGCAATTGCATTATAAAGGTCTATCAGTCCAATTTGCTTCACATTCTTATTTTTGGAAAAGGCTGGCTGGCTTTCGTAATGAGAGCAGCTGCCAAGAAATCTTGACAGAATTTGTGGCCCATCTGGCTTATAATCTCCATTCAATATCTCATGAGCCTAAACTCCCCGACCAACTGATAAGTCTCAGCACAGAGGCAAGCAGAGGCCATAATCTGCACTGTGATTTCTCATTAAGGATAGGGACATAGTGGCAAGTCTCTCATATCCTGGATCTCATGGTGGTGGGGGGAGAAGATCCTCTTTTAATAACAGTCCAAACTGTTATATCTTTAAAAAAAAACAAAAAACAAGGGAGATGACAATACCAGAATCTTTAAATATCCCACATACTGGCCTAGCTTGCACCACAGCTGCTAAGTTGGGAAGGGAATGTTCTCTGCTGACTTGGAAATCATTGCATCTTTGGATCATCTGATGGTGTTTTCTCACTTGCCTGTGTATATTGTTAGCCATGATAGTTAAATGGAGCTTCCATATTTAGAAGCAGTTTGGCTCTGCATGCGCCAGGCAGGCCAGGTTCTTGCCTTCAAACTCTGCATATAGGATTCCTGGAAGCATCTAGTCAGCCACTCTTGGAAACAGAAAGCGAGACAAGAGGGACCTTTGGTATGATCCATCAAGGCTCTTCTTAGATGCTAACCTGCCATCTTTGTTCATGATCTTGGCTGACAAAACTATGGCTGGATAGTTATGGGGTGATTGCACATATGTATTTGAATGCATTAGAGATCTGGAGCAAGAGTATGCTGGTTTGATTGCCTCATCAATCAATAGATAAAGTTCACCCTGAACCATCTATATCACCTATTCCACCCTAGCCTCCAGTTCCTGCCCATCCATACCTTCCTGTCAAGAGCACATTCCCACTGCCCTTAGGGACTCGACAAGTTTGCAAGCCCTCTTTCTCCTTGGTTACTTCTTTCCTCAATCTTGTGCCTTTTCTAGTCATCCTTCCTTCAAGTTTCAGGTTCTTAGCTCTGAACCTCCATGACTTCTTTCCACATTCATTTTGCCCATGACTCAACTCCCCGCTCCATTTCCCAGCTATTCATATCCCTTCTTACCCAGCAGCCACGGTCTATTTCCCTAACTTTCCCCAAACACACAGCATCCCGTCTCTAAGGCTTCTCCACCCAAAATGCTTGTAAAGTGGGAAGACTGGCAGAGAAGAGGATATGATGACGACCTATTTCAAGGATCAATCCAGAAATGGATCACAATCCTTCTAGTGGGGGGTGTTTGCATATTTATCTCCTGACACCCAAGCGCTTATTCCACCCCTAATCTGGAAAATATAACAGGCCCAAGGTCTCTGAGTATCCCAGCATCCTCTGTGACATGGCAAGGGATTGTCAGGTACACCTCTCAAATTGTATCCTACCTGACTGGCATCTGAAATGGTTTCTGCCTTCCACAATGGCTTGTGTGGTCAGGCTAGCTCCTGTAGCAGGGAACCGTCTTCTCCTCATTAGAATGTTAGCTCACTAGCTCATTAGCACTCTCCTCATTAACTACTTGGCTCCATTTAGCACTCTGCTCGTCTTCCTGCTTTGCCCTCTTGCGATTCTCTTTCTTTCACAGCAGAGCCTGTGGAATTGAGTTTATTAGAGACACCAAAAGGTCAGGGAGTCTGAAAATTCACTCTCCTTCTCCAACCATAAACATCCAGTCTTAAATGCATCTTTTCTATAGCCTTCCCAAGTGTACAATAATGCAAAGTTTCTCATCCAAGTCCAAAGTTCTGTACACAGCTTCCTTGCCTTTGCATGCTTTTTATATTAACGGTGCCGCTAGGTGGCTTCTTGGCACAAATGCACACCTCCGCTGAAGGCTCAGGATGGAGCATTTCCGTGTGTGTGTTTTGTGAGGAGCTTGGCAATTTAAACAGTGAAAGCACAGTGGCTGACATCCAAATTATCATTGTGCTTATGCAATGAACAAAGTTCGCTTAGCAAATTCACGAGGATGCTCAAAAAAGCACTTTTGTGCTATTATGCAAATGTTCCCTGCAAAACATTAGATACAGGTTGCATATTTGCACTAGTGTAACACTAGTCTGGAACACAATCTCAAGAGTTAGCATGGGCATCCAGAGGACATTGTCTGGCAGGGGCAAAGACTATAACCCTATACCACCTCCTGGCTCCTGGGAGTATGCCCCATTGAATTCAATGGGTTCTGGCTCAAACCAGGGAGGTGACAACAGGGGGTGGCACAACTGCCCCCTCTTGCCCCCCCCCAATGCCCATGAGACTGAGCACAATTAGCTATCCCAACAGACGTACCAGTGCAGCATGTTTGCTTAAAGATATCAGCCAGTATTCTTAGGAATCCGGAGGTTCCTCCGTGAGAATTAATGGCGGAGAAACTTACTCAAATACAGTTTTCCCATTATTATTAATCTGCCCTTCTAATGTTCAGCTACAGCGGAAGGTTGGCCATCCTCTCAAGCATGCTCAGCTCATGCAGAGCACTTGCATAGTTTAGCCCGCTGTGTACTGTAAGTTTGTTCCATGCAGTGGTTCAGCATATTAAGTGGAATCCTACTGAGTCAGACCAGTATTGTCAACTTTGGCTAGCAATGCCTCCCCAGGTCTCAGGCAGGAGGTCCCTTTCCCATCACCTGCTACCCTATCCTTTAACTGGAGATATCAGAAATTGAACCCGGTACCGCTTGCATGCAAAGCACATGAGCTAGAAATGAGCTATGGGTCTCCTCAAGACAGATGCAGAGGAACTCCTCAGCAGACATGTGGATGGCCTTTAGAGAGGAAAGGAAGTCTGGAAAACACTGTCATAGCACAGCACAAAGATTTCATTTCCAGGTAAGGGAGAAGGGACAATTTGTGGATTCTAACAAAACCCTAATTCTTCCCTGCTAAACAGTTTCAGGATCACTACAGTATGTCCCAGGAAATAAAGGAGAATTGTTTTGGTGGTTCAGACTGAACGTATTCCAATATTCCGTCACTGAGAGCAGCTAGTTAGGTGCCCCTGAGATCAGATGCAAGGCATAAAGGCAATGACTACCTCCTTTTTAAAAATTGTGAGCAGTGCAATGCCTTGGTCAGCCTGATGGATGATCTCCAATTGGCTATTGTCATGAGTATGTGGACAGACACTGAGGAGGAGAGGAGGGGGAGAAAGAGACGGATGGGATGGCAGCAGAGGTGGGAGTGCAAGGTCCAGAACTTGCAGAGGAGAGTGGGACCAGCCCACAGGAGGCTGGAGAAGAGTTAGAACATGTTGTGGCAGCTCCTGTGGAAGAAGCACGGCCAGTCTCAGCAGTGGAGAGGCGCTGCTCCAAGAGACAGCAGGAGATAAAGGACCGCATGCGCAGAACGACTAGACTAACAAGCAAGGCTGCTGAGTCAGGGATCCATGATTAACAGCACATGGTTTCAGCCTATATTAGCCGGCTTTACCACAGCCACTGTGCTGGTATCAACGTTGTTCTTCAATGAGATACTTGGCTGTGTTCCTGTTTGCCGTGCCTGTGTTTTGAACTTGGACTTTTGAACTCTGTTCGTGCCTGTGTGTTGACCTTGGACCGTTGGGACTCTGTTTGTGGATTACAATTTGGACTCTGTTCGACTGACTGGCTTTGTTGTTTGACTTCTGCCTCTGTCTGTTTCACTCTCCGGTGTCTGATATTTATAGCTCCAGATTAGTGGGACAGGTTTACGACAGCTATTGACAGAGGAAGTGTAACTCCGCTGATCCTTTCAAACCTCTTGGTGCCTTTCAATACCATTGATCATGGTATCCTTCTGGGTCGCTTGGAGGAGGTGGGATTGGGTGGCACTGTTATACAGTGGTTCCGTTCCTACCTCTCTGGCACATTCCAGATGGTGTCCCTTGGAGATTGCTGCTTTGCAAAATGAGAACTGATGTTTGGAATTCCACAAGACCCCATATTGTCTCTAATGCTTTTTAACATCTACATGAAACCGCTGGGAGAGATCATCAGGAGGTTTGGTGCAGGGTGTTATCAGTATGCTGATGAAGTCCAGATCTATTTCTCCATACCAACTTCATCAGTAAATGGCATGATGTCCCTAAATGCCTTCCTGGAGGTGATAATGGGCTAGATGAGGGGTAACAAACTGAAGTTGAATCCAAATAAGCCAGAGGTACTGACAGGGTGGGTGGGTGGGACCGATGAGATGGTTTAGATCTGAGCGCACACAGAGTGCGTTTCTCTTCATGAGGCCCCGTGAGTGACAAGGTATAAAGAGGTGACTAAAGAAATACAGGCACACAGCTTTCAACTCTAGAGCACATTTCTAGAGTAACATAATTAGCACAACTTGCTTGCATGCAACAATACGTCAGCCACTATCTTTTTCTGCAGCATCTACATGGTCTACAGAGTGTTCTAGTGTCTCTCAATAACTGATTGCCTTTGACCACATATCTGAATAGCTTAGTGGGCTAGAGTTTTGTAATAAAATCATTGATCTGCAGTACAGGCAATCCTCGTTACCCAACCTCAGGATATGTGGGTGGGGAAGGGGGGAAGAGTTAAATTAGCATATCTGAGGGTCAGGGCTGCCTGGAAATGACATTGGAGGTCATTTTCAGGTGGCATTTTGAGCACGGAAGCCACTTTGTAATTTGTTAAGTTTTAGAAACCCATTTCCCCCCACAAAAATGTGAAATAATGGAAAAATTAAGATGCCTAGAGGGCATTGCTGGACTGCTGAAGGGAGCATGGTAGGGCACTTTACTTTACAGTTCTTACCCATTTTTGCAATTTTTTTTCTCTGTGATTTTTGGGCCTCCAGGAACCTAATCCTCCCAATACCATTGCCCTAATGACTCGGTATTCACGGTTTAGCTATCTGGGGTAATTGTGGGAAATGGAACCCCCGTGAATACCAAGGGCCACCTGTAGCTGATATGTAGATTTGCATATGTATGTTATTCCAGCTCATGAAATGCAGTAAGTCGCTTATGCTTCATTCCTGGAGTTACCATTTTTCACCTGTCTGGTGGGTGGACCTTAGGATTCTTCGACCCCACAAGTCTGAAGCCTGCCTACCCTCTTTATAGACAGTAGCCATTAATAAACTCAGGAGCAGCCCATCCGAATGAGCGGGGGCTGAACAAGAAAAAGCTGCCTCCAGTTCTCAGCAGCTCCATTGCGCCACTCTCTGTCATTCCACCTCACCCCGGAATTAATAAGAGCTATGCTGCTTGCAGGCTGGCCATCCACCTGGTGGAGCTGCATGACCGGTCATTGATTACCAGCCCACGCAGCACTACCTGATGAATGGCCAGCCTGCAAGTAGTGCAGCTTTCGTTAACTCCAGGGAAGGGCGGGATATGAGAGAGGAGCAACGGAGGGGCTGGGGACCTGAGGCAGATGTGCCTTGTTCAGTGCTCCTTGCCCCTGGATCATTAGGATGTGCGACTGCTGGATGGACCAATTATGCATGAAATTAGAACCGAGGGCAGAGTAGAAGTTAGCATAAATATTTGTTTTCAACCAGATCTGGAGAAAAATAATAGAAAAACAACAAGAGAGGGGGAAAATTAAATAAATGGCCAAGATGCAGTGTGGGGGGTGGGTGGGTGGATGGGGATTGCTTCATTAATGGGAGAAACTGCAAGGAAAGTGTTTGGGGATTCATTAAATCAAAAATAGCAGCTCAGACTGACAGGGATAGGTGAAAGAATTCTGACCTCATGGACTGCTAGATATCAGAGTTCACCTTATTTGTTTGGAGGGTTTGCCCCCTTCTTTTTTAAAGTTAGGAAGTAGGAATAGGAACAGTCTCTGCTTAGATGCCCGGGGGGTGTCTTTCCTACCGCCAAGGAAAAGAAGGCGGGGGGTGGGGGGAGAAAGCAAAATTTACTTCTTGCCCACAAGTAACCAACAGAGACGGTAAATTCTATTACAACTGTACAATAGCTTAAGGTCAATTGTATTCCCTCTCTGAAAGCTGCAAGCTTCTCCACAAAAGATATTAAAATTCATAACACATGAAAATTAGGAGCTACTTCTGGAAGGAGTCTCTCCTTCCATAAGTACAGAATTTCACTGCTTACATTTAGCATTTAAAGGAAACCATCCAGATAATTAAAATTCCTATAAATGAAATGTCAGAGTTAAATGTTTCCCCCCTTTAAAAAAAAATCCAATTGAAACCTTTATTCTAAAATAACATGTTTTAAATACCTGATATCTTTGCAAGAGAGTGGAATAATTAAAGTTCACTAAATAAAATGGGACCATTGGTGTTCCTATTTCTTGCACAATGAATAACCTTTATGGAATTCTCTCCCCCCCCCCCCCCGTGATCTTAAAATACAGCCATTATTTCTAAGAGTAGTCCAGGAACTGTGGATATAGCTGGAGGGTGGGGGGGCAGTAAGAAGAAATTACTTATATATAAAAAAGGAAGAAAAATAATCATAATATAAAAAGAATTTGCTCCGGGGCTCTTTTAAAATGTTCCTTTGTTTTCATTGGTGCAGATGGATGCATGTGAAACACAGAAGAAGACGGTGAGCAATTAAAGAGGTTGTTAAGAAGAGCTATTGTGGTGTATTAGAGTGGCTAAAAGTATGTGTGGAAAAGGCCGTGTTTCAAGCCTCACCTCAGCCTTGAATTAACTTGGAGGCTTTAAGCAAACAAGTATTCTCTCAGGCGAAGTCTCCTCCTGAAGGGAGAACGATACCAACGTTACAGGGTTGTTGGAAGGATTACTGGCTAGCATTCAGAGCACGGAAGTGCCGGTACAGTGGGGAAGCTGCAGTTTTTGACTTCTTCCCTTCCCCAGAAAGTCCTCTGTGCCACCCAAAAATATGTCCCTGAGGGTTGCAAGGCTCTTGGGGACAAATTTTCAAGTGGCACTGAGGGGTACCTGGAGAAAGGTAAAGGTGAAGTGTGCTCTTGAGTCAGTGTCCACTCCTGGCGACCACAGAGACCTGTAGTTGTCTTTGGTAGAATACAGGAGAGGTTTACCATTGCCATCTCCCATACACTATGAGATGATGCCTCTCAGCAGCTTCCTATATCACTGCTGCCCAATATAGGTGTTTCCCATAGCGTGGGTAGGGCATCAAAAATTGCTGCTTAAACAAAACAACATAAGAACAGCCATGCTGGATCAAGCCTAAGGCATATCTAGTCCAGCACTGTGTTACATACAGTGGCCCACCAGATACTGCTGGGAAGCCCACAGGCATGAGCTGAGGGCATTCTCTCTCTCTTGCTGTTGCTCCCCTGCAACTGGTATTGAGAGGCATCTTGCCTCTGAGGCTGGAGGTGGCCTCTAGCCACCAGACTAGTAGCCATTGATAGACCTGTCCTCCATTAATTTGCCCAAGCCACATTTAAAGCCATCCAAATAACGGACCATGTGTGACAACCACGTGCATGCCAATGCCACACGGAGGCTGCAGGGAACAGAGCCACAGCCACATTCAGCGTTTTGGAGAGCGGGTGCTGCTGTCAGAACAGTGGCAGGGCAGAGATGAGCAAACAAGTTGCTCCTTACCTGCTCTTTAAGAGAACTGCTCTTCATCCCACCTCCAGCTGCCTGAGCCGTTCATCCACATCCCTAAATTAAATCCCTAAACAAACAGCTTGACATGGGTAACACGAAGGTTAGGAAATAAAAGTGAGGAAGAAATTGTGATAATTGTTCCTCTTCGTGTTAGTGCACACAGCCAATTGTATAGCTTTATTATTGCAAGGGTTTTCCACCTTCTTCCAACTTCTGTTTTCTAGGGTTGTTTGCCATTTCCCCACTGCGCTTTTAGGTGGAGTTGATTGATTAAGTGCCATCCAATCAATGTCGACACTTAGTGACCACATAGATAGATTCTCTCCAGGATGATCTATCTTCAACTTGGCCTTTAAGGTTTCTCGTTGGTGCATTCATTGCTGTCATAATCAAGTCCATGCACCTTGCTGCCGGCCATCCTCTTCTTTTCTTTCCTCCAACTTTTCCCAGCATCCTGGGGAACTCCTAGGTGGAGTTAGGTGTTGCCTAATTTGTTCTTTTAATTTCAGTGGGACTACTTTGAGTAATTTTCCTCCTCAGGTCAACCATTGTTCTTGTGTTTTACTTATGTTGTAAGTCACTTCAAAAACCAAGCTTGAGGGGTGAGTAGTATCATATATTTTAAGTACATAAAAATAAATAAAATTGAACAGACTCAAAAGGTTGACAGCAAGTCCCTGCCTAAATGTAGTGCCATCCATCCACCCACTCACTTCACTAGATCAAACCTACCCAATGCAAGTCAGAAGCACATCAAAAGCAAAAAACCAATGTGCTACAAAGTGCAAATATAGAGCACGTTGGCGTGTGCACACTGCAGGGAAACGCAAATATAACCAAAGTCTCCAGTGGTGATGTGTGTGTGTGTGGCGGGGGATACTTCTTCATCCTATATATAATGATCAATTAGATGATGAGTGGCTAAGTATACCAGCAACCAGTGCAGGCATAAGGCATTTTGTTGGCAGTTAACAGAGGAGAGGCAAATCAATGGGATGGAAGGAGCCTGGCAAGTATATACACTATAGCAGGGTTCCCAGCCTTGAGTTCCCTAACATTGTTGGACTACAAGACCCATCATCCCCTGCCACAATGCCCTTTAGCCATTTTGACTGGGGATAATGGGACTTGTAGCTCAATAACATCTAGGGACCAAAAGTTGGGAACTGCTACACTACTGTATGCTAGAGTGGCACTATTGTAGACTTGAGACTTGCCGAGGAGGAGGAGGAGAGGTCAAACCAATGGATATTAGCCATGAAGACTAAATGGAACCCCAGTGAGAGGTCATCATGTGATGGTTCTTGGGAGGGAAAGCACAGTTGAGGACGATGACCTTCAGGCCCTCCTTGTAGCATCTGTCTGGCCGCTGTTAGAAGCAGGATTCTGGACTAGATGGAACAGACTCTACTTCACTTTGTTGGGCACAACTCCACATGTCTCAGCGTAATGTGTGCTCCTCTATAGGAAGTCTCACATGCTTGCTTTGCCAGACATCCACATCTAACTTAAGAACATAAACACCAGAAGGTCTCTTGTTAAGTCTGTGCTGCAGTTCTGTGCTTCCAAAATAGTGTTCCAGGTTGAAAGGAGAGCAGATGAGTCAATCTCAGTGCACCATGCAATCACAACCTGTCTACAGAACCCTGTGCTAATATCTCCCAAAGCATTATTGGCTACCAAAAGGGACCATAGGCTGCTAAACTGGGTAATTTTTACATTACAGATTTGTAGTAGCAATACACAGCTGGAAGCACCTTGCTTTTGCAGTGGGGGCAATAAGGGACCAGCCACCAACCTTTGAGTTTTCTTGCCTTGCCTCCCATGAGGAGAACTCAGTCACTGGGGTAGAGCTTTTTTGAAAATATTATTCTCCATATGAGTGAAACTGTGGATAAACATCCTTAAATGCCTTGATTAAAAGATGATAAGATCACCAGAAGCCAGATACAATCTGAGATCCAGATCTGTGTCAGAGGGTATTGGTTATTATTAGAAATAGTATGAGTCACTTAGTATTGGTTGGGCATTCCTGCCTAAATTCAACATTGCAATTTGGTAAGCAAGTTATAGTGACAAGAACCTTTGTTCTTTCCTCTGACCCAGCAACAAATCTTTATGCCTGGAAAGCATTAACCAATGAGAGTGAGAGTTTTCCTTTCCTTTCATTCAGTTCCTCCAGTTCGCTCTGCGGCTTTGGCCCCTTTGTTCAGGAAAGGCCCACAGGAGCTGCTCTCGAGAAAGCTCACTCATGAAAAGGGAATTAGTATCCATGCCAATTGTGCAAATTCAATAGATATGAACTTCTCTTTGAATATTCAGCTCTGTTTTTATTATTTATCTGCCGTCTCTATCGAATTGAAACATTCAAACTACTGATACGGATTCTGCCCTGATCTTTTTTGTTGAGATGAGATGTGCCATATGGCTTTTTTTTTTAATATACAAAAGAAGAAGAACCCATTCTTAAGCAAATTAGAAATGCTCTATTTCTCATCATTTAAACCATAGTGAATTTTCAAATAATTATGACGAATGCTTGTTAGATATGCCACTTCCTCCCCAACCCAACTCAGCCCCACTCTGATTAGAAAGACAGCAATATTCATACAGCATCTCAAACACATTTCATTCAGCTACTTGTTCATAATACAGACAATTTGCTGCCAGTATTCCCCCCCCTCCACCGCCAAGGAAACTTCTTCCTGGGGTACTTTGAGCTGTGCCAGCTATCTGCCATGTTCAATTTTCAGGATGGGGGACTCTTCACTAGAAGAGGGGTTTCTTCACTAGAAAAGAGTTTCCTCTTACTCAACAGTCCATTTTTGTTCAAATGTTGTTGGTGCACCTGTACGTGCAACACTTTCCATCAATGCCATAGATTTTCCACCTTCAACTGACATCACTTGTCAGGTGCTTTCCATCAGAAAATATACTTCATGGCTCTATGCAGCCAATAGGAGAAAACCAAGTAAGTGGTATCATATGTCCTTAAGCTTAGGAAATGTTCCATAGTGGAACATGTCTAAAGATGGAGGACACCTCTTCAATTCTCTTGGATTGGTTGGGCAAAAAAAAAAAAAAAGCTAAGCTACCCTCTATTCTACCAAAACTGGGAAATAGCTGAGCTTATTCTGAGCCCCTTTGAGTTCCTTTTAACCCCAGCACACTGAACTGGGGCTTAACCATCTGATCCTTCACATAACCCCATATGAGCCTCTAAAGCACCTGCAAGTTGCCTCCCCTCTCCTTCCCACTCAGCCTCCCACCTGCTTCCACTCTCCAACCCATCATTATATTACACCAACATGTCAGTGATATCAACACACAGACTAGGAGTCAATATCGCTAATTGCTCTGCCGTGTTTAGACTGGAGCTGTGTGGGACTCATTACGTCACTAGGAGTTTTTCCTCAGTCTTCCTGGGTAGCTTTCCCTCTTTTTTTTTAACACAATCACTTCTACCCAGATTTTCCCTCTTACCTTGCTTCCACACAAAAATGTGGAGCACACACAGCTTGGGTAGAACATATTGAGTCTCTATGCACGAGCAGTGTGTAGAGCCTACGAAGGTTCAGCGGGGAGAGTGGGTTTAGCCAGCTCTCCCCACAGAAGATCAGTTGTGAAGACCGGGGCGGCCGGATCTGCTGCCCACATGACTAATGGCTCCATCATGGAGCAGGTGGGGGCTGTAGGGATTGGGGGCTGCCTGGCCCCCGGATGTCCCAAGATGCCCCACGCAAGTGCACGGGGCATTCTGGGGGGACCCCCGAGGCCGGGAGGCTTGTTGCCTCCCATTCGGGGGTCTACTTGTGTGTTGCCACATGCCATGGTGGCACATGATCAACAAAACAAGGTTAACGGAGCGCTTGCTCCATCAACCTCATTTAAGGGGAGGGGGAATTAGGTGGGCTAGCTGCGGTGGAACGACCAGGCTCATGCACAAGCTCAGTGGTTCTGATGATCACTAGAAAGTGGGCTAGGCTCCCGTAGTCTGCTTTCTAGTGATCGTGGGAATAGGCTCAGTTTTTGATTGTGTGAATGACCTCTATAAGAGGCTTCCTGCCTGAAGCAGGCAATGAGGCTATTCTCACAAGCAGCCAAGCTTGGGCTGAACCTTTGTTTCTGACTCTTGGCTGCTGTCTCAACCCTCTGATTGTGTTTACGTAGCTTGACTACATAGTTCCAGTATGTTGACCAGTATGTTCTTGGCTCTCCCAGTCCTGGGTTTGGGCCTGTGCTCAATAACTCATGGGCTACATAGTAAAATATGTCCCTGAGGGTTGCAAGGCTCTTGAGGACATATTTTCAAGTGGCACTGAGGGGTACCTGGAGAAAGGTAAAGGTGAAGTGTGCTCTTGAGTCGGTGTCCACTCCTGGCGACCACAGAGACCTGTAGTTGTCTTTGGTAGAATACAGGAGAGGTTTACCATTGCCATCTCCCACACAGTGTGAGATGATGCCTCTCAGCAGCTTCCTATATCGCTGCTGCCCAATACAGGTGTTTCCCATAGTCTGGGTAGGGCATCAAAAATTGCTGCTTAAACAAAACAACATAAGAACAGCCCTGCTGGATCAAGCCTAAGGCATATCTAGTCCAGCATTGTGTTACATACAGTGGCCCACCAGATACTGCTGGGAAGCCCACAGGCATGAGCTGAGGGCATTCCCTCTCTCTTGCTGTTGCTCCCCTGCAACTGGTATTGAGAGGCATCTTGCCTCTGAGGCTGGAGGTGGCCTCTAGCCACCAGACTAGTAGCCATTGATAGACCTGTCCTCCATTAATTTGCTAAAGCCACATTTAAAGCCATCCAAATAACGGGCCATGTGTGACAACCATGTGCATGCCAATGCCACACGGAGGCTGCAGGGAACAGAGCCACAGCCACATTCAGCGTTTTGGAGAGCGGGTGCTGCTGTCAGAACAGTGGCAGGATGGAGACAAGCAAACATGTAGCTCCTTACCTGCTCTTTAAGAGAACTGCTCTTCATCCCACCTCCAGCTGCCTAAGCCGTTCATCCACATCCCTAAATTAAATCCCTAAACAAACAGCTTGACATGGGTAACACGAAGGTTAGGAAATAAAAGTGAGGAAGAAATTGTGATAATTGTTCCTCTTTGAGTTAGTGCACACAGCCAATTGTATATCTTTATTATTGCAAGGGTTTTCCACCTTCTTCCAACTTCTCTTTTCTAGGGCTGTTTGCTCAAAAACTCTAAGGACTGTGTTTTCTGCAAATGGAACTCTGAAATGCTTGACAAGGATATCTTTTAAACTGGTGACCTGCAAACAGTCCAGTATCATCTGAGCAGCTACAAAGAGAGAGAATGAATCTATGTGTATTGCAAGTGCAGCTGTATTCTGAATGACTCAATGTTTAAGAACATAAGAACAGCCCTGCTGGATCAAGCCCAAGGAGGCCCATCTAGTCCAGCATCCTGTTTCACACAGTGGCCCACCAGATGCCACTGGAAGCCCACAGGCAGGAGTTGAGGGCATGCTCTCTCTCCTGCCGTTACTCCCTTGCAACTGGTACTCAGAGGCATCCTGCCTTTGAGGCTGGAGGTGGCCTATAGCCCTCTGACTAGTAGCAGATGATAGACCTCTCCTCCATGAAGTTATCCAAATCCCGTTTAAAGCCATCCAGGTTGTTGGCTGTCACACCACATCTAGTGGCAGAGAATTCCACAAGTTGATTATGCGTTGTGTGAAAAAATACCTCTGTTTGCTGGTCCTGAATTTCCCGGAAATCAATTTCATGGGATGACCCCTGGTTCTAGTATTATGTGAGAGGGAGAAGAATTTATCTCTCTCCACTTTCTCCACACCATGCATGATTCTATAGACCTCTATCATGTCTCCCCGCAGTCATCTTTTTTCTAAACTAAAAAGCCCCAGGAGTTGTAGCCTTGCCTCATAAGAAATGTGGTCTAGGCCCCCTGATCATCTTGGTTGCCCTCTTCTGCACTTTTTCCAGTTCTACAATGTTCTTTTTTTAGATGTGGTGACCAGAAATGTACACAGTGCTCCAAGTGTGGCCCCACCATAGTTTTGTATAAGGGCATTATAATATTAGCCATTTTGTTTTCAATCCCCTTCCTAATAATCCCTAGCATGGAATTGACCTTTTTCACAGCTATCACACATTGAGTGGACACTTTGAACAAGCTGTCCATCAGGACCCCAAGATCCCTCTCTTAATCAGTCACTGACAGCTCAGATTCCATCAATGTATACTTGGAGATGGGGTTCTTTGTCCCAATGTGCATCACTTTACACTTGCCAACACTGAAGCTCATTTGCCATTTTGTCACCCACTCCCCTAGTATGAAGAGATCGTTTGGAGTGCCTCACAATCCATTTTAGATTTCACTATCCAAAAGTGTTTGGTATCATCTGCAAATCTAGCAACCACACTGCTTACTCCTACTTCTAGATCATTTGTTAATAAATAAAAAAGCACCGGACCCAGCACAGATCCCTGGGGGACCACACTTCTTACTTCCCTCCATTGTGAAACCTCTCCATTTATCCCTATGCTCTGTTTCCTGTCCTTCAACCAGTTAGCAATCCACATACTTGTCCCCTTAACCTAAGTTTTCTAAGTTTTCTGCTAAGTTTTCTTGGGAGTCTTTGATGAGGAACGTTGTCGAAAGCTTTTTGGAAGTCCAGGTATACTATGTCAACTGGATCACCCTTATCCACACACTTGTTGACACTCCCAAAGAACTACAAAAGGTTGGTGAGGCAAGATTTCTCTCCCAGCAGGGCCTGTTGTTCTATGTGCTTTACAGTTTTATCCTTGAGGATGCTTTCCATCAATTTGCCTGGAACAAATGTTAAGCTAACTGGTCTGTAATTTCCCGGATCGCTCCTGGACCACTTTTTGAAAATCGGTGTCACATTTGCTACTTTCCAGTCCTCTGGTACAGAGTCTAATTGCAGGGATAAGTTATACATTTTAGCAAGGAGGTCGGCAGTTTCACATTTGAGTTCTTTGAGGACTCTTGGATGGATGCCATCCGGCCCTGGTGATTTGCTAGTTTTCAGTTTCCCCACGACAGTTTAGAACATCATCTCTTCTCACTTCTATCTGACTCGGTTCTTTAGCCTCCATACCTAAAAAGCCTGTTTCAGGAAAAGGTATATGCTCAGTATCCTCGGCCGTGAAGACAGATGCAAGGAACACATTTAGCTTCTCTGCAACCTCCATATCCTCCTTAATAATTTTATTCATTTTATTTTATTTATCAAATTTGTACACCGCCCCAAACTTTCATCTCTGGGCAGTTTATAATAACATAAAACCAGTTTAAAACATATACAAAAACTTATTTTTTTTTAACAATTTTAAAAATAAACCAGAGATTAAAACCCAAAAATATTAGGAAGCTGAGAAAGCCTGGGCAAAAAGATGGGTTTTCAGGTGTTTTTTGAAAATTGTCAAAGATGGGGAGGATCATATCACAGCAGGGAGTGCACTGTTTTAAGGTCGTTGATCTCGAGAAATGGGCGCAGCTGGCGTATCAGCCAGAGCTGATAGAAAACACCCCTGACCACCGCCTCAACCTGAGAAACCAGGGAGAGGTGTTAATCGAGAAGTACTCCCAGAGTGTGAACCTGCTCCTTTTGGGGAAGTGTGACCCCATCTAGAACAGGCAGATGAAAATCGTCTCTAGAGTTCTGACCCCACACAATAAGTACCTCCGTCTTATCTGGATTCAGCTCCAGTTTATTCTCCCTCATCCAGCCCATTACTGCTTCCAGGCAGGCACTTAGGGAAGATATGCCAGCTCCTGAAGAAGTTGACATGGAGAAGTAGATCTGGGTGTCATCAGCATACTGGTAACACCCAGCTCCAGTTCTCCTGATGATCTCTCCCAGTGGTTTCAAGTAGATGTTAAAAAGCATTGGAGAAAGTACAGAGCCTTGAGGGACACCATACTTAAGCTCAGATTTGAAGAGCAACAATCTCCAATTGACACCATCTGGAATCTATCCGAGAGGTAGGAGCGGAGCCACTGTAAAACAGTACCTCCCACCCCCAACACCCTCAGCCGTTCCAGAAGGATAATATGGTTGCTAGTATCAAAATCCACCAAGAGATCCAAAAGGACCAACAGAGTCACACTCTGTCAATTCCCAATTGGTGATAATCCATCAGGCCAACCAAGGCTGTCTCCATCCCATAGCCTGCCCTAAAACCAGTTTGAAATGGGTCTAGATAATCAGTTTCCTCCAAGACCACCTGGAGCTGAGAGGCCACCACACTCTCGATTACCTTGCCCAGCCATGGGAGGTTGGAAACAGGCCTATAATTGCTCAACTCTGAGGGATCTAATGCAGGCTTCTTTAGAAGAGGTCTAATGATTGCCTCCTTAAGACAAGGAGGCATCCTGCCCTCCCTCAGAGAAGCTTTTGGGGCTATTCTCACAACCAACAAAAATCGGGCTAGGAGAACCTAGCCCGATTTTTGTTGGTCGTAAGAACGACCGGGCTCGCAGACGAGCCCAGTGGTTCTTGAGCGGGTAACCCGCTCGAGAACCCCTGCTAAAATGCAGGTTTGCGGAGCGAGCGCTCCAGCAAACCTGCTTTTTAGGCTCGTGAGTAGCTACAGCGCGGCTTTGTGCCATGCCTACTCACGAGTAGACCTCCGGCCTGGAGCATTCGCCTCTTCTGAAATTCAAAGTGTCTGTGTTAGACTTCTTTGGTTATTCTCTCCCCACATGTATGCTGAATTTGATTGCACTATGGTCACTGTTCCCTAAAGAGTCGATGACACTGCCATCACGCACCAGGTCTTGGGTGACAATCAGGATTAAGTCCAAGGTCGTCTTCTCTCTAGTTGGTTCCAAGACCAACTGTTCTAGGGCAGAGTCATTCAGCGTATCTATAAATATGACCTCTTTGTCATTACCTGACTGTGAATTTACCCATTCTATGTGTGGGTAATTGAAGTCATTTATTATCACTGCCCTGCCTCTCCTTGACGCCTTCTTGATTTCCTCCTGCAACTCCCGGTCAGTGTCAGCATTTTGATCCTGAGGGCGATAGCACGTCCCTTTCAGGCCTTGTATTGTCACCCACAGGGTTTCTTTAGATACACTTGTCACCCACAGGGTTGGTTGTTCTATTCAAAGTGGAGGCAATTATGCATAGTACTGGAGAATATGGATGAAAATATGTGGATCACTGAACAGTGGTCAACCTTCCCAAAAAGGAAGAAGATGTGAGTGAGTAATATGCCTCCTCTTTAGAGGCACGAGAGAGTATACCACAAGAGCTGCTATGCATCGTATTTATTACCCCTCATTCATTTTTCAAGTGCTATAGGCTCCCACAATTCTGCTATTGAAGTCACTATTATTCCCAGAAGGGTTTGCACCAAATTCTATTGTCAAGAACCAAGCTGTACCCCCTACTTCTTCCAGGATTAAAATTCTGGATCAGAAAAAGATTGTTTGCTGCTTTTGCCACAGAGTTCCCCACTGCTGCAGAGAGAAGCCACTTTTTAAGCTGAACAGTGGCTTCTCTCTTTGGCTGTGGTCAAAGCACTGCAGCTGAAGTCTGGCTGTGTATTTGGTTCTCTGAAAATAACATTCTTTGGGCTAGGACTCACATCTCTAGCTGTGACATCTCTAGCTGTCCTAGCTAAATATCTGTTCCTGGACGTATACACTGATAAATAAAACTAGGAATTTTAAGGCACTGATCATAAAGGAGCTCTCAGGCTTGCCCAAGAAAAAAAAAGTACACTACATAAAATTCTTTTCCAGCCCTGATGGTCATGTTTTTCTAAGCCCATCTCCACAGGGAAAGAGCCTGTGCTTGTGGTTTATGGAACATGACACCGATATGATTACATTAGCACTCCGATTGCAACCTCAACATCAAGAAAAGTTGTCAGGTTGCTGTTATGCCACAAACCAAACTGTTGTAAAAGCACTTAAACAATATTGATCTGCCTTTATTGGGAACACAAGGGCTGCCACACCATAGTGCCTTCCAAGCAAAGAATGAAAAGAGGACTTCAGGTCAAGTCAATGAGGCGATTCTCACAATCAGCCAAAATTGGGCTGAGGGAGCCCAGCCCGGTTTTGGCTGGTCGTGTGCTGCAACAGGAGCCGTGCAACTCCTAGCGGCAAGCCCGCTTAAATGTCCCCCCTTAAATGAGGTTAGTGGAGCGCACACTCCACTAACCCCGTTTTTCTGGTCGTATGTCCGTCGTGGCTGCCTACACACACCCAGGGAGGGTGCATTACTGGAGTTCTGTGGGTGGGGCACTGTGCAGAAGTGCTTCCCTTCACCTGACCCCCGGAGCTGCCGGGCAAGATGCCGGGCGGACAGCAAGAGAGCCACCGCTCATCTGCACCGACAATCCACCTGCACAGGGAACCCCCTCGGATCATCTGCGGGGAAGGCCAGGTAAGCCTTTCTTCCCCACAGTTAACCCTGGCAGCTCTCCTCATGGATTGTGAGGAGAGCTTCAATGTTTTGCAAAGGGTCTTTTTCTATGGAATCAATATTTTAAGAATCGGGATATTTTACTACCAGACGATGCAGTGGGAAGAGGGCTGGGCTTGGACCTGGGTTGAATTCCCCGCTCACTCATGGATTCTGCACTAGAATCTGTGAAAATGGATCCTCAGGCTCTAAGGATGTCTTGTCTGATTTAGCTTTCAGGCTAGCACAGCTGCCCGCTTGTTTCCTATCGGCTCTCCCTGTATATCTGTAAATGCAGGGATGTGCAAAATCCGCTTGAGAAATTTTGCTTGCTTTATAGAAGCTCGTTTGAGTTCCCTTGAAGAATCTCAGATGCTTCTCCTTGGCAGGGACCTTGGTTCTCTCTTAAAATTGACCCTCCCGCCCCACACACACACCCTCAAATTCTGGTGTACCTCTAGTAAATAGATGCTGCAAAAAACACCATAAGCCTCAACAACACTGTTATTAAAAGATAACTGTCCAGCTGTCCCAGTGCTTGTGAAAGTAAGGAACTAGAAAGCATATAGAATTCATATTTTCATTTAAATAACATTGGCCTTCAGGAGAGCCTTTAAGACCTATCTGTTTGACCTAGCCTTCCAGGGTTTTTAAACTGTTTTAAAACTGTAAAGGTCTGGTCTGGTTTTCCAGGGTTTTAAAATGGTTTTAATTGTTTTGACAAGGGTGTTATGTTGATTTGAATAGTTAATTGATTTTAGTTTTGTTTTAATGTAAACTGCCCTGAGCCATTTTTGGAAGGGCGGTATAGAAATCAAATAAATAATGAATGAATGAATGTGCAGATGTGGGAGTGGGATCACACATGTGTCCCTTACCCCAAACCTCCAATCATTTACCCCACTGTGATCCAAAACTCTGGATACATTTTTATATTCTAGGGTTCCCATCTGCACCTGCAGGGGTTATGTGTGTAGAACTTTTATGTTCACAGACTTTTCACATTAATTAATTCAGAATCATTAATACATGGGTGAACACATGAAGAGTCCTTATGAAGAGAAGGCAAAGTGGGGCAGAGTGAGGTTGGTGAGAAATTTTTTTAAAAATGAAATTAGAACAGGCATTCAGAATCCCCCACCACCACACACACACACACACACACACACACACACACACACACACACACACACGGAAAAACATCTGGGAATTCCCTCAAATGGTTTGATGGGGGGGCATGGGGATGGTAGAGCATCTGCTTTTCATGCAGAAGGTCCCATGTTCAGTCCCTGAAAACCACTCCAGGGAGGGCTGGGAAAGACTCCTGTCTTAAGACATGGAGAAGCCACTGCCAGTATTGAGCTAGCTGGACCAATGCTCTACATAGGAACATAGGAAGCTGCCATATACTGAGTCAGACCATAGGGCCATCTAGCTCAGTATTGTCTACACAGACTGGCAGCAGCTTCTCCAAGGCTGCAGGCAGGAATCTCTCTCAGCCCTATCTTGGAGATGCTGCCAGGGAGGGAACTTGGAACCTAGAAGCTCTTCTCAGAGTGGTTCCATCCCCGGAGGGGAATATCTTACAGTGCTCACACATCAAGTCTCCCATTCATATGCAGACAGGGCAGACCCTGCTTAGTTAAGGGGACAAGTCATGCTTGCTACCACAAGACCAGCTCTGATTCAGTATAAGGCAGCTTCCTATGTTCTTATGTTTCTTCACATCCTTAATATGGAGCTGAACAAGAGGACATGGAAGGTTGGAGATAGACATGTGTGGGAACCTCCCGAGGTATCTCACTAGTGTTGTCGACACTTTTGAATTCTGTGAAATGATTCAGATGTTTCTGGTGAGGATCTCCGAAATCTCTTTGAATTTTGTGAACAAATGAAGCTTCCTTCTACCATCAGACTACTACTAATCCATCCAGCCAGGGACAGAGTTACTTCTCAGGAGCTCCTAGTCCCAGCACCTCTTAGTGCCCTTCCTGGCTTGCTGAGTCAACCAATCACCCTCTCCCCCGGCTTGCTGAGCCCACTGATCACCAATCAGGTGTGTTCAAAGTCCCAACAGAAATAAACAAGTTCTCCCTGGAGCCCCATTCTCTGGTGCCTAATGCATAGTGCCCCTAAACCTGGGCAAATGAGGCCTATTGGGAAATCAGCCCCCACATCCAACTTGATATTGGATGCAGGGATGGGGAGATGTGGTGCTGGCCCCTAGCTTGGGTGGCTTTAAAAGGGGCTTGGGCAAATTTATGGAGGACAGGCCTATTAGTGGCTACTAGTCTTGATGGCTATAAGTTGTCTCCAGGTTCAGAGGCAGGAGCCCTCTAAATACCCATTGCAGGTGAGCAACAGCAGGAGAGAGGGCCAGAGGCGTATCTAGGGAAAATAGCGCCTAGGGCAAGCACTGAAATTGCGCCCCCTGTCCAAACATCTAACACCCATCTTTCAGATAACTTTACCATAATATCAGCTGAAAAATACAAGTCAAGCTAGTTAATCTTTTAATATTTCAAAAACTATTTAGCAGTGGACGTAGCCAGACCAAAAAATGCTGGAAAACTACAAATTTCAGTGTGCTGGGGCTCATGAAATACCCAAAGGAGGTGTACTTGGAAAACTAAACAGAAGTGCCTGTCTAATTCTCTACTATGCATTATAGCATCACTATTACATAAGTTTTAAAAATCAATGGAGAATTTGACTTTTCCCAGATACTCTGAAAATAATTAAAGGATATATAGAGTAAACTGTGTCACTGCTTGGTATTGGTATATTCTAGTCTTTCAGAAAGACAGTTAAAATGAGAGAAAGAGAGCAAGAAACTCCCAGTGAGCCTTAATACTAAAGATTTCACACTGATTCAAAGACAAATTCACCATTAATAGCCATATAATTAAAACATCACATTTAACTCACTTATCACAAGAAGCAAAGTAAGAGCAAATGAATACAATCCTAGCTCATAAGCTTCAGCTCATTATTCATAAGCCCTGATTCTCTGTACATAGTGCCAATCTGAATATGTGTGCAGAGACTTATATCATATTAAATATTTTTTTTACCTGTAGCCCCTTAGGGGGCTTCCTAAAGGCTGGGGGGGGGTCCGTAAAGGTTCCCTCTCACCCTGCTGGCCTCTAGGGCCTCACAGGGACCATTTGAGCATGTGCGGTGGCCATTTTTTTTATTTTTTTAAAAAAAATTTAACGGCCGCTGAAAACAAAATGGCCACTGCGCATGCTCAAATGGCCTCTGCAAGGCATGGCATGGCCTAGGGCTTCACAGAGGCCATTTGAGCATTTGCTGTGGCCATTTTGTTTTTGACGGCCATTTTAAAAAAAAATTTAAGAAATGGCGCCCCCCTCAAGTGGCGCCCAGGGCACGTGCCCTACCTGCCCCACCCTAGATCCGCCTCTGGAGAGGGCATGCCCTCACCTCTTGCCTGTGGGCTTCTCAGAGGCATCTGGTAGGACACTGTGTGAAGCAGGATGCTGGACTAGATAGGCCTTGGGCATGATCAAGCAGGGCTGTTCTTATGGACCAATGGTCTGACCCAATACAAGGCAGCTTCCGATGTTTCTACCTAGAGAGCCTGGGAATAGAAACAGGCTGACATCCAGACTAAGTTACTCAACAGTACTACTCAAGAGGTACTGTAATGGACTACTTAATTTCAATAGGACTTCTGCTAGAGATGTGCAGACAGGTTCGACCCCGAATCGTTCGGGGTCAAACTGGAAACCCCCAATTCAGTCCGACCTTGGACTGAACCCGCCCCTGTGATTTTTTTTAAAATAAAAAATATTATTATTTACCTTTAGCCCCTTTGGGGGGCTTCCTCTAGGCCACAGGGGATCCGTGAAGGTTCCCTCTCCCCCCACCAACCTTGGTCATCACAGCTGTGGCCCGTTTGACCACATTATTAGGGCCACCGTATGCTGGCACAGTGGCCATTTTGTCTGCCACCGTGCATGCGCAAATGGCCTCTCGCAGAGGCCATTTCCACATGTGTGGCGATGGAGAAAATGGCCACTGCACCTGCATACGGAAGCTCAAACAGGCCATATAAAGTTGCTGAACAGGTCACGGTAGTGATGACCAAGGCTGGTGGGGGGAACCTTCATGGACCCCCTCCCCGTGGCCTAGAGGAAGCCCCCCAAAGGGGCTAAAGGTAAAATCATTTAAAAATAAAAATAATAAAATAAAATCGAACCGGGGGGGAGGTCCAAAGGGGTGCCAGACCAAACTGGTCTGGTCAGGTTCGAGTCCAGTTCAGACTCGAACCGAACCGGGCCAACTGGTTCTGTCCACATCCCTAACTTCAGCTGAGCATGTGCTCTTTCACTGAGTATGTGCTCTATCATTGAGCGATGGCCCCTCCCAATCTTGATTAGCCGAAATCCACTGACAACCCATGGATAAGCAGGATTCTCCTTTCACGAGATATTATTTATTTATTTATTAAATTTATACCCTGCCCAAACTTACGTCTCTGGGTGGCTAACAACAATTAAAACACATATAAAAGTTAAAACAATACAGTTATTTAAAAACCATAAAATTAACAGTACTTTTTAATTAAAAACCTGAGAAGGCTTGGGTAAAAAAATGGGTTTTTAAGTGTTTTTTAAAAATAGCTGGAGATGGGGAGGATTGTGACTCAGCAGGGAGCGCATTCTGCAATCTCGAGGCAGCAGCCGAGAAGGCCCTTCTCTGTGTGATCACCAAACAAGTTGGCGGTAACTGGAGACGGACCTCCTCAGATGACCTCAATGAGCGGTGGGGTACGTAGCGAAGAAGACGCTCTCTTAAATACCCAGGGCCTAAGCCATTTAGGGCTTTATAAGATACTAGTGGGCCCGGGCACAGAGCATCTGTGCCTCTAGCTGGCCCACCGCCGCCTGGCCCGCCGCCACTGCTGCCTGGCCCGCCGCCACGGCCTGGCCCACTGCTGGTGCCGCCGCCGCCAGGCCCGCCGCCGGGCCCGGCCAGGCCTGCCGCTTCGCCTCCGTGGCCGGGCCTGCCTGGCTCCCCGGCCAGGGCCGCCGCCACCGCTGTTCTCCTGGGTGCGCCAGCCAATCAGGAGCCCCGCAGTCCAGCCAATCAGCTGGGCTGCCAGAATGCATTTTTCCCTGGCACACCCAGGAGAATTAAATATATAGATAACTAGCACTTTGTATTTTGCCCGGAAACCTATTGGCAGCCAGTGTAACTCCATCAGCAAAGGAGTAATGTGGTCTCTCCAAGATGACCCAGAGACCAACCTGGCTTCCACATTCTGAACCAACTGAAGTTTCCGGACTACATACAAAGGCAGCCCCATGTAGAACACATTACAGAAGTCAAGTCTGGAGGTTACCAACAAATGTACCACTGTTTTGAGGTCATTGATCTTGAGAAATGGACACAGCTGACGTGTCAGCCGGAGCTGATAGAAAGCACCCCTGGCCACCGCTTCAACCTGAGAAACCAAGGAGAGGTGTGGATCCAGGAGTACTCCTAGAATGCGGACCTGTTCCTTTTGGGGATGTGTGACCCCATCTAGCAAAGGTAGATCAAAATAATCTCTGGAGTTCTGACGCCGCACAATAAGTACCTCCGTCTTATCTGGATTCAGCTTCAGTTTATTCTCCCTCATCTAGCCCATTACTGCTTCCAGGCAGGCATTTAGGGAGGATATGCCAACTCCTGAAGAAGTTGACACGGAGAAGTAGATCTGGGTGTCATCAGCATACTGGTAACACCCAGCTCCAAATCCCCTGATGATCTCTCCCAGCGGTTTCATGTAGATGTTAAAAAGCATTGGAGAGAGTATGGAGCCTTGAGGGACACCATACTTAAGCTCAGATTTTGAAGAGCAACAATCTCCAATTGACACCATCTGGAACCTGTCCGAGAGGTAGGATCGGAACCACTGTAAAACAATGCCTCCCACCCCCATCACCCCCAGAAGCTCCAGAAGGATACTATGGTCAATAGTATCGAAAGCTGCCGAGAGGTCCAAAAGGACCAACAGAGTCACACTTCCTTTGTCAATTCTGAATTGGAGATCATCCATCAGGCCGACCAAGGCAGTCTCCACCCCATAACCTGCCCGAAAGCCAGTTTGAAATGGGTCTAGATAATCAGTTTCCTCCAAGACCGTCAAGAGCTGAGAGGCCACCGCCCTCTCAGTTACCTTGCCCAGCCATGCGAGATTGGAGACAGGCCTATAATTGCTCAACTCTGAGGGATCTAGTGCAGGCTTCTTTAGAAGAGGTCTAATAATTGCCTCCTTAAGACAATGAGGCATCATGCCCTCCCTCAGAGAAGCATTTATGATTTCTACCAGGCCGCCTACAATAGCCTCCCTGCTAGATAGAATAAGCCATGATAGACAAGGGTCAAGAGAACAAGTGGTAGGCCTCACTGATCCAAGCAGCTTGTCCACATCTTCAGGAGTCACAAACTGAAATTGATCTAGTTGAATCATATAAGAGGAATTGTTGGACACCTCCAGTTCAGACATCAAATTAATTGTGGAGTCTCCATCTAAGTCGGCCCGAATCCTAGAGACTTTTGTCTGCGAAAAATTCATTGAACACATCACAGTGGGTGACTGATGCTTCCAAATTCTGGTTCAAGGGAGGGGGGGCAGATACTAGCTCCCTCACAACCATGAACAACTCTGCTGGACATGAACTTGCAGAAGCAATACGGGAAGAAATGAATTGCTTCTTTGCCGCACGTATTGCCTGAGCATAGATCTTTAAGTGTGCTCTATGTCGTAATCTGTCGGATTCGAGTCGAGTTTTTCTCCACTTGTGCTCCAGTCACCTACCTTGCCGCTTCAGCCCCCGTAGATCTTCCATATACCAGGGGGCCAATTTTGGAGTGGGTCGGAGGAGACACTTGGGAGCAATCATGTCTACTGCCCCAGTGAGCAAGTTGTTCCAATTCTCAACCAGGGCATCAACAGAATCACTGGCAAAACCAACATTAAATCCTTCCAAGGCTTCTTGGAACCCTGCTGGATCCAATAACCTCTTCAGGTGGTCCATTCTAATAGACCCCTCGCCCCTGCAGAGGTGGGAAGTGGTTGTAATCCCAACCTTAACCAGACGGCGGTCCGTCCATGACAATGGGGAAAACACAGGAGTCCCCACCCACGGAACACCACGCGGATCAGAGTAAAAGACCAAATCAAGTGTGTGACCTGCAGTGTGCGTCGGTCCAGGGACCACTTGGGATAGGCCCATAGTTGTCATGGCCGCTATGAACTCCTGAGCTGCCCCGAACAAATTGGTCACGAAACGAACATTGAGGTCCCCCAGCACCAAAAGTCTGTGAGACTCCAAGGCAAGTCCCGCAACCAAGTCCGTGAGCACAGTAAGGGACTCAGTTGGGCAGCAGTGCGATCGGTACACCAACAGAAGTCCCAATCTATCCCTGAGCCCCAAACTCAAGTACACACACTCAATATGGTCCAATACCCCAACAGGGACTCTGGTAAGGGAAATGTCATCTTTATAGATCACAGCCACTCCACCTCCCCGCCCATGTCCCACGTATATTTCAATAGTCCTATTTCAGCTTCAGGTATAAGTTCAATCACAACTCTAAGTGCAAAGAGCCTCTGGTGTAGTTCTTTGACACCCACTTCTGCACTATTTGAGTCTCTCAGAGAGTTGTTTCAGTAGCCCGAGGGCTAGCCTGTTTGAAGTGGAGCTTTTTTTGGTTTTTTTAACAAAAACCAGATACACAAAATATTGCCACCTCATTTCTAGAGATATCCAACCGCCACCAGAACGAGAAGCTTGTTTCTTTTGTAACCAAAGTGCACTTATATGAATTGCACAAATGGCTTGTGGTTTGCATTCCCCACCTTTTCAGTGCAGCAAATATGCCATTTGCAGGAGCCTTATCATTGCAAGAAGAGGTACAAAGGACAATTTTCTTAAAGTTAGCACAAGTCTCATTTCTCTCTACCACTTCCACGCACACGCACACACACTTTGTTGTATCTTTCAAAGACTCTCATGTACATTTTCCATAGTCTTTGGAGACAATAAATTAGCCCTAAGGAAGGCTTAGATTTGGGTTATTGCCACTGAGCTGCTAATGCTGACAGCTAACAAACTGGGAGGACTGCAAAGAGTGCTGGAGATTTCTAATGTTATAGATTTTAACATAATTATCAATGCATTCCTTTCAGCTATTATGCCATTTTAATTGCATGGAGCTGATTTCTCTGTTTTTTATGGGGCTATATCCGCATCGGGAAAATGAAAACACCAAATTGAAAATGAAAGAATTATGCTAAGGGTTCCTCTGAATTCCGGAACAGCATTTGCTACTTTATACATGATTCATTCTCCTGCTGGTGCTTTCATGTCGCTGGTTACTGTATCGCCGTAGTTTGCCTTTCTGGCTTCTTTGTCTGAAACACAAGAACCATTCTGGATGTTTCTCTCTCCAGAGGACAAAAGGTCTTTTAGTTTTTCATTCCTGACCCCAAGCATGTGTGTCATTTTATGGGTTCATTTAACAGGTACAGTCTGCTTGTGGGGTGGCCTTTCCAGTTGCTGTAATGAACTGGTAGTGTTGTGGAGGTAGTGTTGTGGAGAGGCAATGCAGTGTAGGATCAGGCTCCAGGGCCTCATGTTCCAAGTCTCCTGGTTGCTGGCTTGCTGTCCAGATGGGCCATAAGCTGGTGCACTGACTGAAGGCCAATTTCCAAGGGTAACAGAATCAGGCATGTTACCACTTTTCAATGACTGTAGCCATAAGCAAATTTTCAAGTTGATATGATATCTAAAACTACTGGCAAGAGACTATACTGTAAGTCCATATGTTTACCAAAACCTTAAATATTATACATCATGTCCGAAACGTGCAAACTCTTTTGGTAACAGAATCAGAAGTGATGTCCAGAAATTCTGATTCCGTTACTGACATATTTAGCACATTCCAGATAGTAGGCTTGTTTACATGGTGATAAATAGAGTAGGAGAAGCATCCAACCCAAGTTTGTGTGCTCCCCTTTTCTGTTCATGTATGAGTAAAAAACAAGGTAGAGGGCACTGGCAGCAACCGCCTGCTGAATGGCAGCTGCGTAGGAGGGTTTTTCTGGACGACACTTAGCAGATGATCACTGCCAGCAACTCCAATCTTGTTTGTAACTTGCACAGCTCCAAAACATGGATAGGATGCTTGTCCTAACCCATTTCTCATCATGTGAAATTCATTACTATCTATAATATGTATATATAATATCAACCTGAATGTTTTCTTATGCCTACAGTCATGGAAAATATGGTAGCACACCTTTCCATTACCCTCAAACAGGCAGGGATCAAGTTCTAAAGCAGCAAAGATCAGAGGGGGTGAAAGAAGATGCCAGGCAATAGGCTGTTAGATAGAGAAGGTCTGTTGAACATGCCACATCCACACTAACTGAAGCACACTGACTACTGATTTGTTTCCAGGCCTGGTTTAAGATATTGCCATTAGTTTGGCAAGATTTCATCATGATAAATCCATGCTGACTTCTACTGATCTTCCACTGACATTGTTATAAAGGTGCTCATAAGGTGTAGTGCTGTTTTCTCTTGTACTGAAGCCAGCCATTTAAAGGAATCTTTAAAGACTCATTTTACACTCAAGCTGTGGTCTTAAATTGTTTTCATTTTTCCCTTGGTTTGTTTTATTTTGTTGTAAACCACCCAGAGATGAAAGTTTGCGGAGGTCTACAAATATGATAAGTAATAAATAAATTTGGGCACAGCCTTCTCTGGTTCAGACAAGGCTTTGCTTGGAAATGCAACCAGCTGTCCCCTTTATAGCATGGAAGTCCCCCAGTCCTGTTTCCGATGCATCACTCTGAAGTATCAGAGGCTCCTGAGACTTGTAGAACTTCATAATGGGGGCTATTGCAATCATCTCTTTGACCTTCTGGGAAGCAGCCTCATGATGCTCTGTTCACTCCCATAATGTTTCTCGGTATATCAGTTGCCTCAGAGTTCCACAGTGCTTGCAAATGTGTTTGCAAAACTTCGTCAAATAATTGGTCATCACCAGGAACTGCTGTACTCCTTTGACATCCTGGGGCCTTGGCATGTCTCTAATAGTTCTCACTATTTCTGGGTCTACTTTCAAACCCTCTGAAGTCAGTAAATGTCCAAGATGTAGTACATCAGTGACCCGCCGTCTGAGTTTGTCCCTACTCAATTTTATACTCTTTTCTCTGCATCTCTTCAGGTATGCTATTAGTTTCTGATCATGATCCTGCTGTGCTTGCTGTAGACCAGGGTTTCTCAACGTGTGGGTCCCCAGATGTTATTGGCCTTCAACTCCCATAATCCCCAGCCCCAGTGGCCTTTGGTTGGGAATTATGGGAGTTGAAGTCCAATTACATCTGGTGACCCATGTGTTGAGAATCCTTGCTGTAGGCTATCATCCTTTCCTACAATCATCAGCAATCATCAAGAATTGTGACAGTCCCTCCAAAGCTTGGGTCAGCCTGTTTTGAAACACTTCCGGGGCTGGGCTGATAACCATGGACATCCTCAGCCAGCTGTATTTGCCAAAGGGTGTGGCAAACATTGCCAAATAACTGGATTCTTCATGCAAATTAATATGCCAGAATCCATTTTTTACATTACAGACAGATAAGAGTCTTCCTATAGATAGGTTTGGCAATATATCTTCAAGAGTGGGAAGGGGAAAAACAGCTTCTTTTCAGTGCTTTATTCAAAGGTTTAGGGTCTATGCATATCCTCATTTTCCCTGATGGTTTTCTAATCACCATCACACTGCTTTATCCAGTCTGTGCTTTTCTCCACTGGCTGTATAATGCTCCACCTCTGTAAGCTTTGCAGCTCTTCTTTCAGAGGCTGTACTAAAGCTTTCCTCTTCGGTAGCTTAACTGGCGGTACGTTGGCATCAATCTCCATTTCATAAACTGCATCTAGCTGTCCATCCCCCTCGAATACATCTCTAAATTCCTTTTGAATCCTTTCCCAATTCCAGTTTCCATCCACTGTCTATGTTCAGGGTCCACAGTGAACAGTATTTCCACTGTCCACGGTGTCACTCCACTGGCTATTTTCAGTATGTAACCTTATTAGATTCATTGCTTGAGCTGCCCTATTACCTATCAGGGGTACTGCAGTCTTATCATCTACAGCCACAAACTCTGGCCTGTATTTCTTCTTTGTTTTTGGATTGTGATTTTTGATTTACATTTCCCAACTGATTACATGGTAGTGTGGTTGTACATTATTAGTAACCGGCTAGTCTCTTCTAGTGAAATGATGGGGTTCTCCCGTGTATGGGGTTAATGTTGCAAGTAGTTCCACAATCTTATTGGAATCAAATCATTTTATCCCTTAGAAGCATGCCTGGAAATGATTGTTGTTTGATGTTCCCTTGTTATTGTCCTGCACTCTGTTACCACTTCATCTGATACTTTTTTTTTAGGGTAGAGATATGCACTAACTGAGGTGTGGGTTGCTGCTGAACCAGTTCAGCAGTTTGAGTGTGGCACCGCGGAGGGGTGGGCGAGTGGAACCAAAGTGCCCGCTTGCTTAAAGTACCTCCTCACCTGCTTGCCTGCTCCTCCATGCAGCTTCCTGTAATGATCTGCTGGACTCTCCCTTAGCCCACTGTAGGGACCTGCTGCACTCACTTTTAAAGCTTCCGTTCACTGCCCCCACCCCCACCCCACCCTGGCACCACACTCGAACCATCAAACCGGTTTGGCTGCAACCCACACCGGTTCAGCTTCTTACCAGGGCACAGACCTCAGTCCATGCATATCTCTATTTCAGAGACACTGGGATGCAGAGTAGCATTTCCACCCCTAAGCTGAGCACTTTTTGTCTTTGCATGTTTGCCCCCACAATACGTGCATTGCTCTGTGGTGTCCTCTGTTGCCTTTATATCAGGGTTAGCTAGGGGAGAGGGGTCCTGTGTTCACCCCTCTCCCCGGCGGCCCCATGGAGTGAGGGAGATAATGAAGAAAATAGGAGGGGTGGAACTGGGCGGCCCTCAGGAGCTGGGGGCCCCAGGTTCTTTGACCCCATCTGCCCAATTATAGCTACAACCCTGCTTTATATTTTATTTCCCTCTCTCTTTCCTGATCCACTGATTGCCTTTCCAGGGCTCTAACCCTGTACTTGGATTACACCCCTGCTAACTGGGCAAAGAGGCACCTTTTAACATGGCGATTCTCTTTATTTAGCAGGGGGAGAGTAACTGGCCCTATCCATCACTGGCACAGCATCCCTCCAGTGGCTGTTGCTGGTGTCTATCTTATGTTTCTTTTTATATTGTGAGCCCTTTGGGGACAGGGATCCATCTTATTTATTTATTATTTCTCTGTGTAAACCACCCTGAGCCATTTTGGGAAGGGAGGTATAGAAATCGAATAAACAAGCAAACAAATAATATATATAAATCTCTGATGTCCTGCATATTTCCAGACATTTCTCTAAAGTCAAGTCCCTTCTCTCAACAATCTCTCCTTCACCCAGGTGTCCCAGATCGCACACAAAATCCTGTCCCTAATGCCATTAATCACTCCAAAATTTCAACTAGCTGCTAGAATCTTCAGATTGGTAGAGTACTCTTCAATGATTTCCTCTGTTGCTTGTTCTGTGGTGAAAAAGCTGTACCTTTCTACTGATCCATTCTTTCTGGGGTTGCAGCGGGCATCAGAACAGCCCACTATGGTAGCCAGGCCCCACTGAGCTTGGGGAATGTTTGCACAAAATGTCTCACTTATCTCTCGCCCCCTCTCTCCAATCACTTATAGGAACAGTTTCATTTTCACAGCTTCCTCTTTATTTGCCATGGCAATATCCAGATACAAACTGAATTCCTCTTTCCAGGTCTTCCAAGCCTTTGCTAAGTTCTAGGCTTGTAAGGTCAATATCCCTGGTGGCTTCAGGCCCTCCATGTTTCCCTCTCCGTTTTTTACTCTAATACTTTCACTTTCATTTTTCTGATAACTCACAGTTGGTGGTTTTCCTGTGGCTTCTCAGGATTCAGTTACCGCTGCCACCGTGTTTAAAGTTGTTTGCCTGGCTTCAAACAGCATACATAATCTCTATATTCCAAACAAACTCTATTTTTTTTATTTAAGGCAAACAGGTTCAGAGAGTTCTCGATCTGTGTCCTCTCTCCTCTACAGCTAGGCAGGAAGTGGGTGTTGCTCTAAACATCTCCAGTGACTCTTTTTATATTGCTACCATAATAATGCTCTCTGACAATGTGGGGGAATAACAATAAAAACAAGTTAACAATGAAATCAGTCACCAAAATCCCTACAATTTGCATCCAGGACTGTAAAATTATCTGGTCTCAACGGGAGTGTGATATCCTGTTTTGCTAAAAATGAGGCATTACTTCATTTCAACCACTATGATCTTCACCCATCCCTATGCCAGTTCCTCTTTCAAAATGCAGGACAACATGTCTTCCTGTGGAACTAAGCACCCCATCACCATCCTTAACTTCCAAGGAATTTCAGCATGATTAATGGGATTGCAAAGACTGCCAAAGGAATTAATAATAATTAGCTGCTTATTACTGAGTGCAGCCAGAAACACAGATAAACCACCTGCCTTTTCCTTCACAATTCATCTCGTTCCTTTGCTTAATCATATAATGAAAGGAAGTATCTGCGGTTGTGACATCACTCCCACAGCAACAGACATGTTCACTATTTTGTGTTTGTACACCCATAGGAGGATGGGCAAGAGTGGTGTTGTTATAAGAAACATATCCCAAGAATGTTCTTATTGCATGCACTGGCTGGAAGAAACTAGGTATGTGCCCGTATCGTTTTGGTGACTCGTAACAGAGGCATCAAAACGATCCAAGCTGCCACAACTGAATCATTTTGGTGGAGGAGGGGGGAGCATTAGCTTTAAAAAGAGGCACTCTGGTCTTACTTGCTCCTCTGCTGCCCCCTCCCACCCCACCATGGCGTTGTTGGTTTTAGAAAGCCACACAGCATGGCTTTTTAGAACCGATAGAGCTGTGGTGGGGTGGCGAGGGTAGCAGAGGAGCAGGTAAGAAAGGCCAGTGCTCTCTGCGCCCTCCTGTTGCTGCCCAAAATGTTTTGTGCATATCCCTAGGAGCAACTGGACTCCCCCCCACCACACACACTGAAAGATCTGTGTGTCAAGGAAGTCCATGGGTCCTTTCTTCTAAGGTCTCCAAAGGAGATCCACTTTGAGTTCTTGGCACTGTTCATACGAAGGCCCCAGGCCTATCTAGTCCAGCATTCTCTTTCCCACAGTGGCCCACCAGATGCCTCTGGGAAGCCCACAAGTAGAAAATGAAGGCATATCTTCTCCAGCCATTGATCGCTTCAACTGATTTTCAGAAGCATACTCTAGCCATCAAAACGAGCAGCCACCGAGAGACTTGTCCTGCATGAACTCACCTAACCCCCTTTAAAACTAGTGAAGCTAGTGGCGATTACCACTTGGAGGAGCTGATTCCACAGATTCATTATGCAAGGTGTGAAGGAATATTTCCTTCTGTCTTTCCCAAATCTCCTACCAATCGGTTCCATTGGATGACTCCTGCCTCTAGTGTTGTGAGAGAGAGGGAGAAATTGCTCTCAATCCGCTTTCTCTGCACTATGCATCATTTCATGTCAATCATGCCCCCCTCCCTGTCACCCTTTTTCTTAACTAAAACTGCCCCCAATGCTGTAGCCTTGCCTCATAAGGAAGGTGCCCCAGCCCCCTGATCATCTTGGGTGCCCTCTTCTGCACCTTTTCCAGTTCCACAATGCCCTTTTTGCAAAGAGGCTCACAGTGCATTATAAGGAAACATTGGGCAATGATGTGCAGAATTGCAGCTCTGTAACACTGCACCTTGGGGCTGCTGTGGACTTCTAAACAGCACTGACACAGTACAGAAGCAGTGGTTGCATTCCTGACAATGGGGAACCACTGCTCTTGCAACCGCGGCTTCTGAGCAGCATTGGGGCTATCTTGGGAGTCCACAGCAGCCTTGGGGTACAGTGTTAGAGAGCCATAGCCCTGCCCATCAAGTTATTTTTATTTATTTATGTATTTATTTATTTTACATTTATATTCCGCTCTTTCTCCAAGTAGCCCAGAGGGGTGTACTACATACTTAACTTTCTCCTCACAAGAACCCTGTGAAGTAGGTTAGGCTGAGAGAGCAGTGACTGGCCCAGAGTCACCCAGCAAGTCTCATGGCTGAATGGGGATTCGAACTCAGGTCTCCCCGGTCCTAGTCCAGCACTCTAACCACGACACCATGCTGGCTCTCTGTGTTCGCCATTTTCATGTCATTTTGAAACATTCCTATGAATTTACCAAAGCAAGACTTTTTAAAATCTTCTTTTGGAAGTTGGGGCTTTGGGGTACCTTAGGGGGAGCCATAAGCTTGTATCCCAAGCTTGCTCTCAGTAGGAAGTCATCTGGTACTGAATGAGATCATTGGCCCATCTTGTCCAGCTGGCCGTGGATCTCTGAGATATCTGGAAGAGGGAAATATGCTTGCTTGCTTGCTTGCTTACTAACTTATTTGTTTCATTTAAAATGTTTATATCCTGCCCCACCAGTATTGTATAGTTCACAGCAATAACAAATCTCAATACAACATAAGGATAATTTATTTTATTTTATTTATTTTTACATTTATAGCCCGCTCTTCCTCCAAGGAGCCCAGAGCGATGTACTACATACTTGAGTTTCTCTTTCACAACAACCCTGTGAAGTAGGCTAGGCTGAGAGAGAAGTGACTGGCCCAAAGTCACCCAGCTAGTATCGTGGCTGAATGGGGATTTGAACACGGGTCTCCCTGGTCCTAGTCCAGCACTCTAACCACTACACCACGCTGGCTTATGATAACCAACATAAGAATAAAAATAGGTAGCAAAGCAGCATAAAAATAGGGATAAACGCTGGGATCTCAATTAATACCGTGCTTAAAACTCAGATATCAAGATGGAACAGTTTAAATCACTAGAAGGCTTAAAACACTCCTCCCTAAGGAGGAGAGTCTTTAAACCCTTTTTAAGCATCCCGAGAGAGAGCCTAGCAAAGCTCCTCCGGGGGCCAATTCTAGAGCCGAGGGGCCACTACTAAAAAGACCCTATACCAAGTCCCTGCCAGCTGGATCTGAATCAACGTCAGGGTGGACAACAGTGGAGGGCCTTGGCACATTCATATGGGCAAATGTGACCTGACAGATATCCTGGCACACCTAGCCATTTGGGTTTTAAAGGTCAAAATCAGTCCTTTGAATCTGGCCTACAAGAAAACTGGCAAGCAGTGAAACTGCTGCAGAATAGGCCACTGAAATGACTAGCACTCCTTCTTTTAGCAGCATGTTGTCCCAGTTGAAGCTTCTGAAGCATCTTCTAGGACCACCCCATGTAGAACAGATTGCAGTATTCCAATCTGGATGTAACCAAAACATGAGGGACTGATATCAGGTCCACCTTATCTTAATAGGGTCACAGCTGGAATATCAGCCATCACTGATAAAAGAAACTCCTGGACATTGATGCCCCCTGAGCTTCCAAGGATAGTGCCAAGTCCAGGAGAACCCCCTAGCCACAACATTTGTATTTCAGGGAGGGTGGAACCCCATACAGATTTACCAGATTTACCCCACCCCTCAGACTATCACTTTTACCAACCCAGAGCACCTCAGTTTCATCAGAATTAACCTTTAGCATGTTTGCCCCCATCCATCTCAGAACAGCCTCCAATGACGGGTTCAAGATGTCTACCACTGCCCAGGTATCTGCTGACTTAAATGATACTCATCATCAGCAGACTGATGACGCCACAGCTCATACTCCTGGCTGTCCTTTTAGAATGTGAGTCCTTTGGGGACAGGGATCCATCTTCTATTTTGTTTGTTTGTTTGCTTATTATTTCTCTATGTAAACAACTTTGGAAACTTTTGCTGAAAAGCGGTGTTTGTAGTTATAGTAGTAGTGGTCTTGTAGTTATATTTGTAAGTTATAGTAGTAGTGGTCTTCTCCCAGCAATTTCACACACACACACACACACACACACACACACACACACACACACACACACGGGGGACTGAATAGAACCCTGTGATATCCCAAAAGCCACTGGTCAAGGCAGGCACCTCCTAGCATCTCCTTCTGGGTATGGCCCTCCAGATAGTACCAGAGCCACCATGTGGCAGTGCCTCCAAGTCCTAGCCTGGAGGGTCACTCCAGAAGGATACCATGGTCAATGGTATCAAAAGGAGCTGAAAGCTCCAGCAGAATCAACAAGGTCACATTCTCCCATCTATCTCCTGGTGTAGGTCATCCAACAGTGTGACAAAGCAGTTTCCATCCATACCTAGGCTGGAAACTGGACTGGAATGGATGGAAGTGAACAGCTCTTTTCCCCCAAGGGCTGCCTGGAGCTGAGATGTCACCACACATTCCAACATGTAATGGGAAGTTAGATGATGGCCAAAAGTTTTCCAAAATGGCTGGGTCCAAAGAGATTTTTTTAAAGAAGTGGCAAATGATTGCCTACTGACAGTCATTGAAAGTGGGCTAAAACGCCCACTTTTTGGGAAGTGGCTAATGACTGAAAAGAGGCAACACCCCCTGTTTCAGAGAGGTGTTTACCATCTCCATCACCCACAAACCCAGTCCTTTCCTGGCCATTTTCATCTGCCATGATGGGTAAGGATCACGCCTTCAAGTGGTAGGTCTCATACTTAAAAGCAGCTTGTCCACCTCCTCAGGCAATATAATCTGAATACTATCCAATATAACAAGAGAAGATGAAAAAAGATGACAACATTTGGCAACATTCAGCTCTGGTTGTGTCCAAACCATAGCACCCAAGTCAACACAGATATAAGCTATTTTATCTGAAAAATGTAATGCAAATTGGTTGCAGTGGGCTAGAGAATGTTCAGTTGGATGGTCTTTGGGGCCCTCACTTAGGACATCCTTTTAGCAGGAGATGCTGCGGTTTAACCCGGGACTTTCTATCTGCAAACAGTGTGATCTACCCTTGAGTTAAAGCAGCACCTTCAAAGCAAAGAGTCATTTCCTCTTAGGCTTAAGTGGATCTCAGTCTTGGGCCCAAGTCATCAAAGGAACATAGGAAGCCGCCTTATCAGACTGTTTGTCCAACTAGCTCAGTATTGATTACTTTGTCTGGCAGTGGCTTCTCCAAGGTTTCCAGGAAGAGTCTTTTCCAGCCCTACTTAGAGATGATGCCAGGGATTGAACCTAGGGACTTCTGCATGCAGGGCAGATGTTCTGCCACTGAGCTATGGTGCCATCCCCTGATGTCAGCCAGTTCTGAGTGAACACTGAGCCAAGCACTTCCACTTCATGCCAGCTGTGTAGTGTAATGTGGAAGCTGAGAAGTTGTTCAAGTTTCCCTTAGGTTTTCTTCCAGAAAACTACTAGTTTTCCACACCATGAGGCGAGTCTCACAATCGGTGAGACTCGCTGAAATCGGGTTTGCGGGGAGAGCGGGCTTGGCCCGCTCTCCCTGCAGACTATCCCCAGACAGCCCAGGGTGGCTGAATCAGCCACCCACACGACTGCCGGCTCCATCAGGGAGCTGGCAGGGGATGTGGGGATCGGGGGCCATGCAGCCCCCAGAAGATCCAGGTGCCCCGCACAAGCGCGCGGGGCATCCTAGAGAGTTTCAGCCTCCCGCCGGGGGTCTCCTCGTGTGTTGCCATGGTGTGGAGCTGTTCCACAGCAATACACGTTCAAAAAGACAGGGTTAGAGGAGCACTCGCTCCACTAACTTTGGCTAAGGGGAGGGGGAATTAGGAGGGTTTGCTGCCGGGAGCAGTGCGGTTCCGTGGCAGCAGACAATCAGCAAAAAGCAGGCTAGGCTCCCTTAGCCCGCTTTTGCCCAATCGTGAGAATCTCCTCCATGGAAGGGAAGGGGTGTGCCCACATGGGTTTGTGGCCCCGATGTTCTGCTGCTCATGTGAGTAGATTGCTTGCATGAGGATTTGTTTTTTGGCAGGAGTGTCTGTCTGATCATCAGAATGGATCCTTAGTGATGCCCTCAATAATTCAGGAAAAGCTACAAAACCCAAGATTCAAAGGGCACACTGCTGGTTCTTTGACATTTAGAGTCCATCATATTAGAATATATGGCATTCATTTCCCTTATATGAATATTCACTGATTAGCTCAATAAGCCATCTAACGCGTACAGAATAGATGAAATGTTCACCTGCTAGGTAGAGAGAGTGCAAGACTTTGAGTGAGGGAAGCTCAAAATGTGAACTTCTCCTTCTCCAGAAGTCTGGCCAGTTTTGAGTTGGGCCTTGCCCACTTTGATCTGGAAAGGGCACAAATGAATTATAGGGGGAACTGTAGGGGGCCGGTTGGGGAAATCCACATGCCCCAGCCTGTTTCCCCCAATTTCAGCCCAGTTATGCCCCTCAAAGAGACTTCTAAAATCAGTACCAAACTTGGCCATTATAAAAGGTAAGGGGACCAGCACCTACTGCCACATCGCCTGCATTCTGAGCACTATCAAGACCTGCCTGCCTACCAGCCCTGCCTTCATGAAGTAAAAAAGAAAACTTCCTGATGGAAAAGGAGGAGGAAACAGGCAGCAGTGAAGACTCATCCCCACACAGGAGAGACCTCAGGCATCCCGTCTCCCATCATCCTCTCAACACAAAGCATCCAGCTTTCCTTTCAGATCTCCCCATCCTTACCCCCTGCACATTTCCCAGCAGTGTCATGGCTGCCCAGCTCTCCCCACACCAGTGCTGGGTGGCTTTTAAAGAGCCCCCCCCCCACGTCTTCCTACCCTGGGGCAGAATACCATCTTGTACTGACTCACACAGTCCTAAAGGATGGGCTGATATAAGGTGTGAGTGTTTTTTAAAAATTAAAAATTCCAAGCCCCAGCAGCTTAGGGGACTTACCTGGAGGCAGGGCTGGCTCCAGGTTTCAGAGGGCCCCCAGCAAGTTGCCTTCTATGGGCCTCCTCTGGCCTGGGTGGGCTTCAAGAGAGGTGGTTCCCCAATACCAACAGAGGCTATGGACACAGAGGTGACCCCAGAGATCAGTGGTGGGCCCTTCCAGTGGAACCTCAGCCTTTGGCAGCTGTCCAACAATGCAAACCCTGATGCCAGAGGGCGTGCTGTGTTAATCTGAAGGAGCACACACATGATTCTTATCTCCATCTGATGCTCTTCAGCTTCAGATGGAGACTTCTACATCTACTTGCAAATAAGCCAAATATGATAAAGACACCGTAAGTCTCCAGCATTCTCTCATCCAAACGAAACCAAAACCCAACTGGAGTTGCCCCTGAAATTTCTCATTGCTCAGGAGAGTGGAGAGTGCATAACTACTACTTCTTATACACTGCTTTTCAACAAAAGTACCCAAAGAAGTTTACATAGGTATAAATAAATAAATAAAATGGCTCCCTGTCCCCAAAGGGCTCACAGACACAGTCTAAAAGGAAACTCAAGAGAGACCAGGAACAGCCACTGGAGGGATGCTATGCTAGGACTGGAGAGGGACACTTGCTCTCTCCCTGCTCAATAAAGAGAGTCAACATTTTTAAACGGTGTCTCTTTTCTCAGTTAGCATAACTCCCCATATTTCCCCCCTTTTTATCTGCATAAGAGTCCCCCAACCTCTGCGTGGGGATAATCGCTGCTGGAACAGTTTCTAGCTCTATTTGTACAATGGTGCAGCACAACAGTGGTTCTAACCTCATCTGAAGATTCCAGGCACACACCTAATTATATAAAAAATAATTAATATCTTCAGATTAAATGGAATTGTGTAAAGTACTCTCCATTTTCAGTCTCTATTCTAGTCTCTCTCTCTCCCCTCATCATCCTTCTCCCTTTTAAATAAATATGTATAAATATACGAACTGCCAGCCACTGCGTGGAAGAAAAATAGGAGGGTAGCAAATGTCTTGGAGATAAGAGTTTCTTTTTAAATGTTAATTTTTTTTTATATCTGGCTGTAAACTTCATCTATGAAACTTTTTCCCCTCCTATTATCATCCCCGTACCTGGAGCATATACAGACAGAACATTGGTTGAGTTTGACCTTTCTGAAATCATAAGCAATTCTTTCTCTTTGTCATAGTGATAATGGAATGGATCAGATACTTCCTGAAGACATTATAATAGAGTTCAACTGTCTACGTTGCACGCTAATGACAAATGTAAAATCCATCGCTTCTCTATAGTTGGCTCGGGGAGAACAGAGAGGGAGTTTTCCACACGGCAGCCTGCATTGTACAATATTTCTCATGCTTCCTGAGTAGGCCAGCTAATGGACATGCTGGCGTCGGTTCCTTGCTTAAATCTTTTAGGTCATGCTACCAGGGACAGAGACGAAGCCTTTCCAGGTGATACAAGAAATACATTTCCCTTTTGGTGGGCTGTTCACAATAGCCCTGATGCAGCACCAACAATGAGAGGTTCAAACTTGACATGACGCTTGTGTTTGCTGGTAAAACGTGTAGGCGCAGCATTTGCAATAGTAAACAGACATGGTGTAAATGGTGAGAATCTATTTACCCTAGATAAAGAGTGTGCCAGGGAGGGGCGTAGCGAGACCCTCAGGAGCAATGGGTTCTCTCACAGAACTCCAAAAGTTAGTGAGGCAGGATATGCCCTTGCAGAATTAAACCGAGGTCCTCGTGAGGTGAGGAAGGGCAGTAGCAGCAAACAGAGAAGTCACACCCATGCAAATGGGGGCCTAAAACTTTCCTCCCCTAGTCTCCCTCCCCACACCTGCATAGGTGAGGGAGGTGACTGACTCCCCCTGCTTTTTGGAAGGGCTGGCCCTGGTCTCAAAGGTAAAAAAACACCCACCAGGATTATAAAATCAAGGACATGGAGAGGACCATCTAGCCCAATCTGCTGCTCAGTGAAATACCCAGCCTCTTGAATACGCCTTGGAAGCCAACTGGAAGCCAGTGAAGTTGGTATAGCACTAACATAATATGACCAGTGAGGCCCTGTCAGCATGTCGATTGGCTATTACCCCCCCAGCCTCTAGAATGTGCATCTATTTCAGAACAATTCCATTAACCCCATCGCTTCTCTTCCACCCTAAGTGTTTTGCTGACTTGGGGCACTCCAGTGAATTGCCCCTGTGAGACCACTGGCCAGGAATCAAGCTGTTGTTTTGAAAACAGAAACTCTAAGTGGAGGCAGGGGAGGGGGAGTTTGCTCACCAAAGTCAACCTCGTGTGATCATAATGTGCCATTCAGTCTGGAATTAATCAGGCTGCAGCTAGCAAAGGGGCACCAGAAGGAGCCGTTTGTGTCGCTTCACTCCCTTAATCCATGGCACAAACCCATTTCGGTAAATAATTTACATAGGTTTGCATTAGCTCAATTTGTAGAAACTGAGCAAACAGCACCATTTCCTGCAATTATGGCAGCGCGAGATGGAAGGGAAGTTGCGGCAGCACTGAGAGGAGGCCGTGGCAAGAGGGAGAGAGAGAGACTTGCTTTGGAATGGAAAGCGGCATTCCATGGAAATGGGGCACGAGTGCAAAGTGAGGGGAGATTCAAATTCGCTGTGGCCCAAATGAGGGAAGAAAGCTTGCTTTTGCTAACAGCTTTGAGACAGAGCTGTGGGCAAAGCTGGCAAAGACAGGATGAGCATCTGATGCTGCTTCATTCGGAGTCAGACCACTGGTCCGTCGAGCCTCTGGCAGATGCTCTGCAGGTCCTCAGGCAGTGGTCTTGTCAATTATTGATTCAAAATATTTTTATACTGCCTTTCTCTAGAAAATATCCAAAGTGTTTTACAAAGAGAGAGAGAGAGAGAGTTAGTCATGAAAGCAATAGCAAATAGAATGTAGGAACATAGGAAACTGCCATATACTGAGTCGGAACATTGGTCTATTAAGCTCACTATTGTCTTCACAGACTGGCAGCAGCTTCTCCAAGGTTACAGACAGGAGTCTCTCGCAGCCGTATCTTGGAGATGCTGCCAGGGAGGGAACTTGGAACCTAGGTGCTCTTCCCTGAGTAGCTCCATCCCCTACAAGGAATATCTTACAGCGCTCACACTTCTAGTCTCCCATTCATATGCAACCAGGGTGGACCCTGCTTAGCTAAGGGAACAAGTCATGATTGCTACCAGAAGACCAGCTCTCCTCTCTACACAAAGTGGCAGCAGCTTCTCCAAGGTTGCTGGTGGGAGTCTTACTCAGCCTTATTTTGAAGATGCCAGGGAGGGAACTTGAGACTGTCTGCATGCAAACATGCAGGTGCTCTTCCCAGAGTGGCTACATCCCCTAAGGGGAATATCTGACCCTGCTCACACATGTGGTCTCCCATTCAAATGCAAACTAGGGTAGACCCTGCTTAACAAAGAGGACAATTCATGCCTGCTACCACAAGACCAGCTCTCCGTCCCGCAAAAAGACAATTTACAACAGCAGGAGAAGCAGTCTGAAATCAGAATACAACCAACAATAACCGGAAAGGCCACAAATCACCATTAAAAGCCTTGGTGATTTTTTTAAAAGGCTGTCCAAACCTGTTTCCTGGGTCAGAACTTGCTTGGGAAGGGCACTGCTGAGCTGGGACACCATGGCTGAAAAGTCCTTCTCTCTGATCATGCCCTGCATCATCTACTGTGTGAACTAAGGCACAGGACAGTGAAACCCAAGCCAGGCATTCTGTACTGCAGATATGTCAGTCCCCCAGGGCTGTGCAGTCATGATGCTTCGACAGGCATGATGTCAGACCAGCATGCCCTCTGCTGGATAGTGCCAGAGGGAGTTCTGCCCTGACAGTAGGAAGCCTCCTGGCAGCTGGGACCATCAGAAGGCCCTGTACTATTGTGGTGGGACTCTGTGGAAATCCAAGCAGTCATCCACTTCTCTCTATAGGGATCACTCAACCTTGCCTTCCATGACTCCTGTTTAAAAGGTGCTTTCTTCTCCCTAAATTCCCTTTTAGGCCCCAGAGAGGTGCAGGTGGTCAGAGGTGCACCTAGGTAATTTTGGAGCCTGGACCTAAAGGCCTTTGGAATACACACACAGAGAGACACCCGCTGCAAATTAAGCATCATTTCTTAACATGTAAGTTCTTGAGGTAACAAACCAGACCTTCCAGGACAGACTAATGAGGATTTGGGGGGGTGGGGGCAGGCGGCGTGGAGGTCCTGGACTTCGGCCCCGATGTCCAGGGGTAAGCGCACCTCTGCGGGTGGTTCTGGGGTTCATATTTTTTCCAAGGCTGCAGCCATGACTGATTGGTTTCTGTTCTGCAACCAGGACTGAAAAAGCCCTGTCCTAAGTCCTTGGCAACCTCTTTTCAGCCAGTGAGGGAACATGGGGTAGGGGTCTCCAGATGATCTTAGCGAGGGGACCACCTTACCCATATGGAGTAAGGTGGTCCTTTATTCTGGACCCGAGCCAGTGAGGCTTTGTGGGTGAAAACTAATACCTTGAATTGGACCCAGAAAAAATGAGGAGCCAGTGCAGCTTTAACGAAACTGAAGTGACATCTGATAACAGCCTGGCATCGAGTTTTTGGATAGTTTTCAAGGCCAGCAGATATTGCAGTAAAGTCTGGATGACTTGCATAACAGATCATTGCTTTTTTCCAGGGATCTGGAATATCTTTCAAGAAGTGTGTTACTATATTCTGAACACTTATCTGTTGTGATTTTTTCTCTTACATCCTTACTTGTCTGTGAATGGGGCTTCTGGCCTTAGTAACTTTCCAGGAGATCCGCAAATGTGTTGTAACCCCTTAATGAACATCCTCTTCCCCTCTGGACCCTTGATGCCTGAATGCAGTGCATCTGTGGCTTAATTAAGAAAATGTTCTCAAGTATCATTGTAGGAAATGTACTGAAAATTTCCTAGTTGCACCTAAAATAATTTAGGCCAAGCACTGGAAGGTAACGGAATGAGTATGAAAACTGTGAGATGTTTCTAAAATGGAATTAGCCATAGGGATGTGCATGAAATGGATTTTGTGTTCTTTTTCAAGCTCAAAACAAAATGCGGATGGCCGAAATATTCTGTCGAAACAGCTGGTTGGACTGGCTGTTTCAACGGAACAAACTAGAAATGTTTCAAGTGTTTTGGCCATAGGGAACAATGGGGAAATTTGAAACACCTCATTGTTCCCCATGGATAACTCCTAGGGACTCCAAAGTGGGTTGTGTGGTAGAACATATTAAAGCTATTCACTCATGCAGGCAAAACCAGGCTAGCTGTCTTGGGAACACCGGGCTTGCCTGGTGGTCCCCACGACTAGGAACCACTAAGGGTGGTTCTCCCTTAGCACAGTTTCCAGTGATTGTGGGAATAGCCTCACTATCTCACAAGCAAAGCAAACCACAATTCAAGGAAGGCAGGTACCCAAGTTCTGCCTTTGTCAATCTGAGATAAAAAAAAACCAGATAGTTATAGCAGCAATAGCACAACATATCATTCTCAGTGCTGGGAAAAGAAAACCAAAAAATCAAACCTTCCTTCCTCCTCTCCTGATGTATCCTCTTCAAGGGAGGCATAAGGGCTCTCTCTGACTCCCAGTCCCTTTGAATACATTCTGAATTTGAAATTCCTTTTGTGTCCCCCTCCCTCCCCCCAGCCAATGGGGGCATAGTTGTCCATGACAACACTTGATTTGTATGATAACAAGCCAACCAAGAAGCATTGAGATCACAAGCCAGTTGGAAGCTAATGCCAGAAAAACAACCAGCAAGTGAAAAAGTGGCATCTAAAGCTCGGAACATCGAGACGTTTCATTCAAAATGGGGTTATTCTGCTCCGAGCTAGAAACAGGCTCTTTATTTAAAGGGTGATCTGTTTTGAGTTCGGAACACTCAAAATGGACCATTTCGAGGTGAAACATTTCACCATCACAATGTTCTACACGTCCCTAGTTAGCCCTCTATATTCATAGCTACTTGATTGAAATAGTAATCTGTAGTGGTTAGAGTGCCGGACTAGGACCGGGGAGACCCGAGTTCAAATCCCCATTCAGCCATGAGACTTGCTGGGTGACTCTGGGCCAGTCACTTCGCTCTCAGCCTAACCTACTTCACAGGGTTGTTGTGAAAGAGAAACTCAAGTATGTAGAAACTCAAGAGAAACTCAAGTATGTACACTGCTCTGGGCTCCTTGGAGGAAGAGCCGGATCTAAAATGTAAACAATAAAATAAATAAATAATAAAAATGATCTTTCACTCAGAGGTGCAGCTAGGTAAATTTGGAGCCCGGCTCTAGTGGTTTACTGCAAAATAAGCCTTTTTGCAGTGCGTTACTGCAATATTTTGCAGTGGGTTACTGCAAAATAAGCATCCTCTCTCCCCACACACCTCCTAGTAGCCCCACGATTTCATACAGCTTCCCGTTGGCGTGGGCAGGCAGGAACAGGAAGGCAGGCACAGACTGAGGCAGCAGCACCGGGGCGGTGGGGGGGGGGAATAACCACAAAAGTGAAAGCACATAATTGTCATGACTAGGTCTGAACAGAAGGCAGGCACAGGCTCAGCACACCAGTAGGAGGGGGCAGGCCTGGCCCGACCCCACTGCTACACCTAGAGATCAGGAGGGCCGCAGGTTGGCAGTTTTCCTGCATGAGGGCTGGCTGCACTCAGACCTCACTGCCCCGAGGACAGTTGCACTTGTCTGCCTGGTACAGTGATACGGTGCAGGCAAGCAAGCAGAGCCGCAATGAACATCATTGGTGGCCCCAGGGGCTTTGGGGGACCTGACCCGCACCCCAAAGTCTGGGGGGGGAGGTGCAGGAACCTTCACAACAATTCCTGTTAGGTGAAATTCAGTGCAGATATTATAATCACCGAAGTGGCCAGGGAACTACACTAGAGCAGCCATTTAGAAACCTTCCCCAGGCATTCATTCCTGTAGAATGAATGCACTTGGAGAAGGGGGCGGGCCAACTCCATCCCTCTGTGGCAAGCATCTCATCAAGCATCCCTAGCTCAGAGGAAGAGCATCCACTCTGCTTGCAGAAGGGCTCAGGTTCAGGCTCTAGCTTAGGAATATCCTTCTCTGAAACCCTGAAGGATCACTGCCAGTCAATGGTGTGCGTGGGGGGTCTGTGTGTGTGTGTGAGGCAAGAGGCTCCTTTAAGTGTAAATTAATAGGTGCTTACCTCTGCTACTGCTGCTGCCGAACACAGGGGATTGCCTCCACCCCTCACATGGCCTCCATGGAGCTGATCCCCTGCCGGCGGCCAGGTGACCGGCAGAGGCGACCCTCCGCTGCAGGGAGTGCTGGGAGGTACGCTGCTGCGTGAAGCAATACTCAGATGCAACAGTAGCAGAGGTAAGCACCTATTAGAGGGTTTCTTAACCTTGGGCCCCCAGATGTTGATGGACTACAACTCCCATCATCCCCAGCCACAGAGGACATGTCTGAGGATGATGGGAGTTGTAGTCCATCAACATCTGGGGGCCCAAGGTTAAGAAACCCTGACCTATTACTTGACAGAGGTAAGCACCTATTACTTAAAGGTGCCTCTCACCAACGCCACACACACACACACTCCCACCTGCACCCGCACTGGCTGCTACTGAGACATACTGAGTTGACTTGCTATAATGGCAGCTTTCTTTGTAACCTGTGGGTTAGATTTTGTGGAGTGGGTTCTTAGCTCAGTGATAGTGCATCTGGTCTGCACACAGAAGTTCCCAGGTTCAATCCCCGGCTGCATCTCCAGATAGGGCTGGGAGAGACTCCTGTCTGAAACCATGGAGAAGCTGCTGCCAGTCAGGGTAGACAATACTGAGCTAGAGGGACCAAGGGTCTGACTCGGTAGAAAGCAGCCTCCTTAAGATCCCCGGAATATACTTTTATTTATTTATTTATTTGTTTGTTTGTTTGTTCATAAATAAATAAATAATATACGCTGCCACAACACTGCTTCCTCCTACAGGTGTTCATTTGGCACAAATAAAGGGCTGAAAAGAACTAGAATGTAAGGTGAAGCTGGTGAAGGACTGTCAGTAAAGAGAGACCGAGAAACATTACCTTTGGGTGGTACATATTGGTACCACAGAGACTGTTCTACACAAAAAGCGATTTTTCAGCAACTACAACATGGGTTTGTGTATTCTCAGCACTGACCTACACTTAACTTTTGCAGCTTCACTTGGCTCTAGATATTGAGCAGCTAACTAACCCTAGTCCTAAAGGACAGTCACTCTGGCACCAAAAGACTCCTGCTATAGCTGCATATAGACATAGATATTTTTCACCTTGAGGATCTTACTGTGTGTTTTCTCTCCCACACAAAGGAAGAGGTGAAAAGAGGATGAGACTATGTTCATTTTATTTATTCCTTCAGGTTGTAGTTCTTCTTTTATTTTCTCTCCGGCCACATTTCTTTCCCCTTTGAAATGTAGAAAAAGAAAACCATAGCAAGCAATCTTGCACACTTTTAGAAAGAAAAATAAAACCCAATCCATAGCTCTTTTGCACTTCCAGCCACTGTGAAATTCACTTACTTTGAAAAAATGGATTTTTTTAGGTCATCATATTGAAAGTTCCTTCCTTCCTTCCTTCCTTCCTTCCTTCCTTCCTTCCTTCCCTCCCTCCTTCCTTCACTGGAGGCGATGTCTGGTATGAACAGCAAGTTTATTGTCTGGTGTGATGTCTGGTGGAGGGCTCATTTGCACCTCAAATCAACCTGTGTACTGTAAACATGTGTAGGGAATCAAGGGATGTGTGTGTGTGTGTGTGTGTGTGTGTGTGTGTGTGTGTGTGTGTGTGTGTGTCCCTTGATTCCCTACACATGTTTACAGTACATGTGTAATATATGTATGTACAGTACATACACACACAAACGTATGTCTGAAGCAGTATAAAGAGCTGGTTCCTGGTATGAATGACTTTTCTCACTACATGGAGAGGTTTTCATCATGAGCCATAGATTCCCAACTTTCATAGCATCCAATGTGAGAGGCATTCAATTTAATATTTAAATGCTACTTTCACAACCAAAGTGTGCACACAACAATAACTGCATATACATTCCATGAAAAATACAGGAACAGTAATGTCTTAAAAAGTAGATGCACTCCCAGCACAGTTTAATGATGCCCCTATCATGCAGCTGATCCACATGGAGAAAGCTGTGACTCTATTACTGTGCAGGAGAAGGAATAGAGGCATGTCTCTCAGCATCAATTCCACAGTCTTAACATGGGACCTTACTGCACATTACAGTTTGACAGAGGCTCAGAGTAAAGATTGCAAAACCATCTTCAACTAGTGATGTCTTTGGAGGTGCTTTATTGGAGAGTTATCAAGTCCACCATAAGAACAGCCCTGCTGGATCAGGCACAAGGCCCATCTAGTCCAGCATCCTGTTTCACACAGTGGCCCACCAGATCTATCTATCTATCTATCTATCTATCTATCTATCTATCTATCTATCTATCTATCTATCTATCTATCTAATATCCCGCTCTTCCTCCAAGGAGCCCAGAGCAGTGTACTACATACTTAAGTTTCTTCTCACAACAACCCTGTGAAGTAGGTTAGGCTGGGAGAGAAGTGACTGGCCCAGAGTCACCCAGCAAGTCTCATGGCAGAATGGGGATCTAACCACTACATCACGCTGCCCCTGGGAAGCCCATAGGCAAGAGGTATGTGCATGCCCTCTCTCCTGATGTTGCTCCCTGCAACTGGTATTGAGAGGCATCGTGCCTCTGAGGCTGGAGGTGGCCCACAGCCACCAGACTAGTAGCCATTGATAGATCTGTCCTCCATTACTCTGTCTAAGCCCCTTTTAAAGCCATCCAAGCTGGTGGCCATCACCACATCCCATGGCAAAGAATTCCACAGATCAATCATGTGCTATGTAAAAAAGTACTTCCTCTTGTTGGTCCTAAATTTCCCAACCTTCAATTTCATGGGGTGACCCCTGGTTCTTGAGTTGTGAGAGAGGGAGAAAAAATTCTCTCTGCCCACCCGCTCCATTCCATGCATAATTTTATACACTGATCATGTCTCCCCTTAGTTGCCTCCTTTTCAAGGTACAGAGCCCCAGATGCTGTAGCCTAGCCTCATAAGGAAGGTGCTCCAGGCCCCTGATCATCTTGGTTGCCCTCTTCTGTGTTTGCCCACCACTTAGCACCTTTGTCCTGAAAGGTATTGTGAGGTGGCAGTACAGGCATAGGGGCAGCACTGTTCAGGTATGTGGTTGCTGAGTAACTTGCAGAACCCCACGTGGGCCAGTGACATCAGTGATGCATGCTGGGCAGTGCTAGCCCATCACCAACCAAGGGCCAGCAAGGTGCTGGTTCGCAATCCCTATGGCTAACCATTGCCTCACAACGCTCTCTAGTGAGAGCATCCGATCCCCACCCACCCCCAATGCATCTGGAACTGGGAGCCCTCCAAAGAACTGCCTCCTGATCTGCCACTGTTTGCAATGGAAACATTCTGTGAGCTGGTCTGAATGATACATTCCTGGCCATGCTGCTCTTCCCACCTCTGGTGAGTTACATAGGGCCGGTTTGAACAACTCCCACACAATTCGAAAGGGGTTGTGCTGCAAGTGCATCCAGTAGGAGTCTTCTGTGGATGTCCCAACACCCTCCTGGTGCATCTCTTTACCAGAGGTTCATCCAAATGGCCCCCACAATAAAGAGACATGCCAGGAAGATGGCCATAGAAGATGTTCCCCAAGCCAGACCTGCATAACTCCACAGAGGTTGGAATTGCACCCTAGCCAACAATATCCAACTCATCAGCTGGCCACATATCTGACTCCTCCTCCCCCAAACACCCCCCAACCCAGAATTGGATCCATTTCATTGTGTTCCCTTAATTATCCTGTGTCATGTAACAATGCGGTATAAAATGATACCCTGTAACACTTTGTGACATGTGATAACTATGATAAATTACAACTGCAAGCAGGAATTGGGAGGGAGAGAAGTGGGGGGAGATGGTGGGTTGAACTATCTGATCTCCAAGAGAGCAGGTATTTCAGACACTCTATGGATATTTGGGATTAATGGATCATTCCATATCACATGTTTAATAATAAGATTACCAACATGCTGGCAAAGGAGGCTCTTTCCCTGACATTTATCCTAACGTATCAATTTTTGCTATTTACTGTAGCAAATTAATAACGTCTACACTGGCAATGTAAAAAGCCAGTTCCTATCCAAGTGATTATCTTCTTTATTTTGTACTATTTTATTGAATCATTGCATTAAGTGATGACATCCCTGCAGGAAAAGTGCGCACTTTAGTGGCAACTCCTCTTGCGTTCCTGGGAAATCATCTTCTCTTGGAATCATTATAGAATTATTCAACATCACAGACGCAAGGAGGACAGTTCTTTGGAAGCTCTACCATCAAGAAATGGGATTCTTGAAAATGAAATTTCTGAAGCTTTTATCCTCGTATTTCAATTTTCTGTGGCTGACATCCGGACTAAATTTATTCAAGAAGGTCCCGTTGAAATTAAAAGGACAGGTAAGGCATATCTAACTGGTCATTTTAACTGCATAGGGACTTCCTCAAGTAAATTTAGTCCGCATGTCAGCCTGTGTGTCTAAAGGCATTGCTGTGCCACAGCCACTGTGTCCTTCGTACACACACAGGGTGAACAGAAGAGTTTGTAGAAATGGTGTGGGACTATGGATGGGTGGAATTCCAAAGGCAAATTCTGCCCTGTCAAAAGGTTATGTCCACGCAGCTCACAGCCAGATTATGATATGCCAGGGCCCTAAAGGATCCATAACATTGAAAATAAAATATAACCATATTCGAACAAAAAGGACAATGAAAACAGAAATAATAAAGCTTTATTTTTACTTGGCAAAGATGCTGTGACAAACTAAGAAAAGCAGTGATCTTGCAATATGCTTGTTTGCACTAGAAATACCTTTAAATGCAAATATATTAGGGAAAACTTGCAATTTAGTTCTTTCCTTGTATTCAGAGGTCCCCTCATAATGTGAGGCCCTAAGCTGTAGCTTGCTTTGCTGGTGCCAAAATCCGGCACCGATGATTCTGCTGCTCCCATGCAAATTCCCACTGCCTCCTGGAAGTGAAAGGGAAAGGGGAGCGGGGGCTTAGCTTGAGGAACAGGCAGGGGGCTCGCCAGCTTGACGTCTTGTGGGCATTGTTTCCTTAGCTAGAAACGATGCTCACAGTTAAACTTAGGTATCACAAGGTGTCATGACTCCACCCAAGCCAAAGGGTCATGACCTGGCCATGCAAATGGCCCGTGCGCATGCATGGCAGCCTCCAAAATGGCTGCTGCCACTCAAAAAAGGCCAGAATGGCTCAAAAATGGGTCACAACAGCCCAGAGGAGGGTTAGGGTTAGGGTTAGGGTTAGACACCCCCCCATTGCCTCCAGCAGCACCCTTGAGGCCTCAGAAGCGGTAAGGCTGCTATTTTAGAGGGGCATCCCTGGCACCCCCGAACTGAGCCTGAACAGGATCGAATTTGAGACAAGCCAGCCCCTCATGTGGGGTGCCAAAATCAAACATGCCTTGTTTGGTTCAAGCCCAGTTCAGACTCAAAACGAAATGGGAAATACAGTTTTGTCCACATCCCTACAAGAAACAGGGCCATTTTCTTTGTGACCCCTCGGCTCTGGAATACCCTCCCAGAAGAGCTTCACCATGCTTCCCCCCCTTAGGGTTTTGTTTCATTTTTAAAGATCTTAAAACCCACTTGTTTAGAGAGGCTTTTAAATGTGTCTTATTACAAACTTTTTAATTTTAATTTTGTATCTGTTTTAACTGGGTCCCCCCCCCCCGTATTGTGATTTATTAGTTTTATTGTGTTAAATTTTATATTGCTTTTACTGTTTTGTTGCTGTGAGCCTCCCTGAGCAGTATTCTACTAGAGGGGCAGCATATATAAATAATTGTAAGCATAAAAAGAATTAAATGCCATGTCGCTAGTATATAACTGTTGAATGAAGTCAATGATGAGCTGCATGTGGCCAGCTATCTGGACAGGACAGAAATGCCTTCAATCCTTGTCTTTGGACAAGGTTGGAGTCCTCTTGAAAGACCTGGTTCACCATTTAGGAGTACCCCTGGTCTCTGCCTTGATCCTGGATACCAGAGAGTGGCTGTATGTCCAGGGGTGCTTTTGCCCACCTTAGGCTGCTGTTTCTGGGAGAGGATGAGCCCAGCTATGATCACATGTGTCTTAATTAAATCTGGCTTGTGCTACTGCTAGTGCAGAGTTCTAGCGCTAGTCCGATGTGGTATGGCAGGAGCTTGCATTCCTGATGTTGCACGAGTACAACAGGGTGCACTTGCCCAACAAGTACAACAGGGTGCACTTGCCCACTTGCCCAACTTGCCCAACAAGTACAACAGAGTGCACTTGCCCAACTTGTTGCACTTGCCCAACAAGACACATCAATTTCATTCACACACCTGCAAGGTGTTGGGCTGAAAGCAGGTGCCTACCTGCATTCCCCCAGATGACCAGAGCATGATCAGGGCTTGGCTGCCGGCAAGAGCAGACGCGCGGCAATCAGGAGCGGGGGCAGCTGGGGCCACCAGGTATCCCACAATGCAATGTATTGGGAAAGTGCCATGCTGCCTGGCAGCTCCTTCTATGGTAAATATCGCTGCCAGTAGCCCAGGAGCAGTCGCTGGAAGCATGGAGCTCTACACGACTGGCCTATTTGATTGATTGATTGATTGAAGGATTTAATATACTGCCCAATCCAAGATTAAAAAGGAGAGCGGGGGGATTTAAAGGGCAAATGCCCGGCAGAAAAGAAATGTCTTCAATAAGATCTTAAAGGCTGAAAGGCGGGGGGGGGGGGGACTGAATCGGGGGGGGGAGAGAATACTAAAGTGAAGGGGCAGCAACAGAGAAAGCCCTTCCATGGGCCCTAGTACTATGGACCTCTTTGAGACCAGGGACCGAAAGAAGAGCAGCCTGAGAAGGTCTCACAGGGACATGAGGTAGGAGCTGCACGCTTGTCCTCTTACCTCAGTGTTACCCAGGGGTGGAGTGTCAGGATGAGGAGTCATCCCAAGGCTTCACCCGGCCAGCCCTACCTGGGTGGGATAGGGCTAGCCTAGGTAGGGCTGGTCATGAGAATGGGCTCATCTTGTGTCTGTTCCATCATCACATTTTGCAGAAGTGCATCTTCAAATATTGCCAGCTATGCAGACTTCTTGCATGTGCACAGTGCACAACATGGCTCCTCACAGAAGTGCAGTGTTAACCTGCATGTCGGCCATCACTTCTGCAGTCATTTCTTCGCCCATCACTTCTGCAAGCACGTTTTTAATCTACTCAGAGTCACTGTGTGAAAACAATCCTGTTTTGTTTGCTGACTCGTCGTTTTATCTGCTGCTGTCCTGTGCATTTTTTTTTTGCTGTTTTATTGTTGACTGATTATTGTGGGGTGTTCAGGGTTGTTGTTTTTTCCTTTGCTTTTAAATAATTAATTGGTTTTATGAATGCAGGCTGCCTTAGGCATTTTCTCCCAGCAATAGATAGGCAGGTTAGAAATCCTCAAATGATTTAATCAGTAAGAAAGAAACATCTCTCTTTTAAGTGTCCCTGCAAAACGTTTTCATCCTATTTGCATGGGTGACAACATTTCATAAAGCCAAGATGGGAGGGGGTGGGGGGAAGCACTGCGAATTGGACGGGGTGGAGAAGGGCGAGATGCACCACAATGAGACTTTCAATTGGAACTGTGAAAATCAATACATGCTCAAAAGATAGGGCAGTTGACCAGAAAGGATATTGCAAGATACAAAGGCCCAGATATGAAATACCATTGCTGTGAGGTTCATTTCTTGATCTTATTGCATCAGTGCAGCGGAGAAAACTCGGTGCACATGAAAGGAGGCAGTGCCTGTCATTTATTATTGCTGCCCCCAAGGTTCCTGGAGAGATCTGATTCTGGCCTCAATAAGATTTAAGCTGTCCATTTGCTAGTGGCAGGCTTTATGAGCCAGGGGCAAAAGAGATGGGTGCAACCCTTCCCCACATCTGATTTATAATTGATCACTTTCAAATAGATGAATGGAAAGGATGCCCACCAGATGTCCTGCTTTGAAAACTCAATTGGTTCCTAACCGCCAATGTTTCTAGGCCCAGCCCCAAGCCAGTGTCATTCCTGGGAACAACAACCAACCTCTGAAGTAGGGATGAACTCCTGGATCACTTCCTGCTGAGATCAGAGAGCTGCTCCATCCCTGTTGGCTTTCAGGAAACCACTAGAGACACATCTTTTCAGCCCAGCTTTTTAGCTAACTGGTAGTTTTTAACGGGTATTTTTAATTTGATTTTTATACGTTCTAATTGTGAGATATCCTTGGTTTGTTTTATTGCTGTAAACTGCCTAGAGACTTTGGTAGTGGGTATACACAGATATACAGATATATCAAATAAATAAATAATGACTACCAGAGCATCCCTCTGCTTGGGGATATGGATAGGTGCCAATCAAACACACACAAATCCATGAGGCTTTGCCAGTGATCAAGGCAACCGCTTATCAAGTGCTCCTCCTCCTCCTCACCACCACCTTATCAGGACTGAGCCACAGGCAGCTTCTACAATGTGGTGCCGGGTCCGAGGTCAAGGCTGGAATGGTCTGGCAGGTGATCAGGAACTGAGAGGCAGGAGACAAGAAGAGAGACTGGGAGGCGGGTCTCACAAGCACAGAGATCCGCCTCCATAGGGTTTGTGGGGAGAGTAGGTTAAGCCCACTCTCCCTGCAGACAAGCAGGGCGGGAGCCCTGGGTGACCGGATCGGCCACCCACACAACTGCCAGCTCCGTGACGGAGTCGGCAGAGGCTGGGGAGTTCAGGGGCCACGTGGCCCCTGGAAGCTCCAGCTTCCAGTAGGGCATACTGGAGAGACCCCCGAGCCGGGAGGCTGCTTTTCAGCCTCCCACCGGGGGTCTACTCATGAGCCACGCCGCAGCTAGTCATGACCCCAAACACTGTGCTTGCGGAGTGCTTGCTCTGCAAACCCGGTTTAAGGGGCGGGCTACTTGAGCGGGTTACCCGCTCAGGAACCACCTGGCTCACAGCCGAGCCCGGTGGTTCCCACAGTGGGACGAAATCAGGCTAGCGGAGGTTAGCCCGATTTTGTCCCAACGTGTGAATAGCCTCAGAGTCAAAGCCAAAGCCAGAGGTTGGAACTGGGTGGGCTGTTCCCAGCTCCTGGATCACGCAGTGAGCCCTAGGTCCAGGGCAGAGCCAGGGTTTGAGCCTGATTTAGAAACCAGAAGCCAGGGGTCAAGTAGCTTAGAAGCCAGGGGTCAAGCTCATTAGCTCCTCCTTCAAAGTCATGGCCAGTAGAGTACTGGACTCAGATAAGGAAATCCTGAGTTCATAGCTATATTCTGCCATCAAAATAAATGGACTTCCTATTTAGTCCAGCATCTTGAACAACAGCAGCAACAGCAGCAACAACAAGTGTTAGCCGCCCTATAACCAATTGTTTGTGTCTAATTTAGGAAGGCAATGTTTAAGTTCTTTGAGAATTCCTGTGTACTGTAACTTATACATCCTTGTTTATCTATGTAACATATATCTGTATCTCACTTTTCAACCAAGGTTGGTTTCCAAATCAGTTTAGGATTTAAAATCACTGAAAGATAGAGGGGTACGTATGGCAGAACATTCTGGTCATTGACTTTTGATGACATCCTTATTTATGGATATCTTAGTCTGGTTTTATGTTTTAAGTGTTAAATTCTTGATTTGTTTTATTCTTGGTTTATTTTATGCTGTATACCGCCTAGTGACTTCGGTAGTGGGTGGTATACAAATTTATCAAACTGTTATTATGATGGTTGATATTGATAATCCTTTTCTAGCAAAAGGAAGTACTTTTTCACACAGTGCACAATTAATCTATGGAATTCCAGCTTGGAATTCCAGCTTTAAAGGGGGCTTACACAAATTTGTGGAGGAGAACTCTATCGATGGCTACTAGTCTAGTAGCTATAGACCAGGGATTCTCAACGTTGGGTCCCCAGATGTTATTGGACTTCAACTCCCATAATCCCCAACCAAAGGCCACTGGGGCTAGGGATCATAGGAGCTGAAGTTCAATAACATCTGGAGACCCAGCGTTGAGAATCCTTGCTATAGACCACCTCCAGCCTCAGAGGCAAGATGCCTCTAAATACCAGCTTCAGGGAAGCAACAGCAGGGGAGAGGGCATGCCCTCACCTCCTGCTTGTGGGCTTCCCAGAGGTATTTGGTGGGCCACTGTGTGAAACGGATGCTGGACTAAATGGTCCTTGGGCCTGATCCAGCAGGGCTGTTCTTATGTTCTTATACAGTCTAGGTTCCAGGTTTTCCCTTCTACAGACAAGGTGGCAAGAAGAGATGCAGATGGCTCCTGGTAAAGTTGCTGACCCACAGAGGGGGTCACTCTTCTGTTGCTATGCAGGGCTTCTGCTTTTTGTCTGTATGTCTGGCAGCCCAGCTTTCAACCCCATTCCTCTGGTTCTGTCATGCTTCCCTTTCAACTCCCTTCATTGTCTGGCTTGCCCTGTATTGTTATGCAAGTCAGGGAAATAAATTAAAGGGGTTATTATCCCAGGAGAGTGGATCATGTAAACAAGCCCTCGGGGGTATCTGCACAATATTTCCAAGTACAACCAATTGCATTGTTGACTGGGAACAGTGCTCTTGTTGAGAAGACTACGGGGACCGTGCTGCGTTGAAATAACACTAGACAACTGGCGGGACCCAGCTCTCTGTTTGAAAACACAGCACTCAGATGAATAGCTGGAGATTACAGATCTGTATTCACTTGAGGGTGTTGTTATGGTGTAGTTAAACTGAAATAAATTGCGCACTTTTAAACTTGCAAGTTTCCTGGTGGGAATACTTGACTGTAGAAACATGTTCTAAATATTGGACTAAACGGTAGGGTAAGACCCTTGTGGAAAACATTCCTCAGCTGTGGAAAATGAGCCATTGTTCTTTACGTATCGAATGGCTTACCAAATGACAATTGGGCAATACAGAGTGTCATTTCCTTTATTATTATTAGCAGCAGCAGCAGCATAATGCAGGCAAAATAACTTACTGGACTATGATAGACTATCCCCCCCTGCCTGATTTAGAGATTCAGCTGCTGATCTGGTGCCCTTAGCTCATTACACTCTGCTCCATGGGAATCACTTTTCCGTTGGTTCATTCCACACTATTGCTGTAATGTTTTAAAAAGGTGGGGCTGATCATGCAGTGATCATTCATGGTAGCAACCGTGCAGATGGGGCTGATCATGTGGGGCTCCTGCAGAATCAGCACCCCCACCAGTAATCAGCACCCTAATTTCATGTTTCCCATGAAATTAGCTGCCTCTAGGAGGGAGGCTGTTAATTTCATGGGAAACATCCATGTGATTATCCCTTTGTAACAGCCTTTGTGATAGCCAGTGCCATTGGATGAATGGCTGTGACTGTCAGTCTTGCAGTAGCAAGCATGAACCCTTTGCTAAGCAGGGCTCGCGTGTGGGGAGAGCGGGCTTAGCCCACTCTCCCCGCTCACCGTTCTAAACTGGGTCTCACTGATCGTGAGACCTGGCTCCCTGTTTCAGATGTTGTGCTTATGTAGAGTGCCTTTCGTTTAACATCAGAAGAGGGCTGGTGAGGGACCCATTCCTTCACCACATGGAATGCCACCCCAATATTTGTCCCAATATGGCCTTTGCCATGCCTCCCTCCCAACTTCCTTAACCTGGGGGACAGCCAGCTGCTATGGAGCTAAGCCCAGATAACAGCCCCACACCTGTAGCTGCCTGTTTCTGCCAAGCTCCCAAGGGGGACCTCCTACCTCTCTGCTGATGTAATGCTGTTTGGCTCAATGTGAACATTTCTCTTTTGTGCTCTGTCTGTGTATGTATATGTAGTCACTTTATTACCAGAGGAAAGATAACCCATTTCCAATCCATCTACCCCAATACCGCAAGAAAGCAAGGCAATAACAATTATCTCTGGCCTTACATTTTCTCCCTTCTCCGAAAAGCTCATGTACAGTAATGAATTGTAACAGCTCCTTCGTGCAGACTTCTCTCCCATATAATTAATGTCCTAAGATATTCTATTTACTGGTGAAGCTGTTTGAATGAAGAAGTGATTACTTTTGGAGCAAACAGAGCAGCTAACCACATTTCACAAACAAAGACGACAGCAGCTCCTATGAAAGGCAGCCCTTCTGAAAACAGCTTGCTTGGGTCTCTCTCTCTCTCTCTCTCTCTCTCTCTCTCCCTCCCATTAAATTTATTACATCCAAATCAAATAATCACAGGGATGTGCACATCCAAATGTTCATGATTTTTCATCGACAAAATTTAAAAGTGCAAATCTTGCATTTTTGCTTGTTGAAGTTCTTTTCTTTTCTTTTCTTTTGACTATTTATGAAAAAGAATTTAGCAGATCTTCCAAAGGGCTGTATCCACTGCTAGTTAACCGGCCAGAATGCCCCTGAAACTCCTCCAAACATTATTTACAAGTCTGAGAGAATGAATAAGAGGGTGGAGTAAGCAGAAAACACCACCACTGCCACAACTACTACAAATAGTGGTAGCTGTAGTTTTATTTATTTATTTATTTATTTATTTATATTGATTTAACATATTTGTATGCCACCCAAAATGCAAGTCTCTGGGTGCTTTATAATAAAACAATAAAATCAAGTAAAAAGGTTAAAACATTACACAATTTAAAATTTAAAATGTTCAAACTATTAAAAACCATCAAACTATTAAAAGAGTACCTAATTAAAAGCCTGGGTGAACAAATGTGTCTTGACTGCCTTTTCAAAACTTGTAAAAGATGGGGAGGCTCTTATTTCATCAGGGAGCACAATCTAAAGACATGGGGCAGCAGCAATGGAGAAGGCCTGTCCCCAAGTAGCCACCAGTTGAGCTGATAGCAACTACAGACAGACCTCTCCTGATGATCTTAATGGGTGATGGGTTTCATGGTGAAGAAGACATTCTCTTAAATACCCAGGGCCTAAGCGATTTACGGCTATAACCAGCATTTTGTATTTTGCGTGGAAAATTTTCTGCAGCCAATGTAGCTCTCTCAGTGTAGGAGTAATGTGGTATCTCCGAAACGACCCAGAGACCAACCTGGCTGCCACATTCTGGACCAACTGCAGTTTCCAGACTATGTACAAAGACAGCCCCACATTGAGTGCATTGCAGTAATCAAGTGTGGACGTGACCAGCAGATGTACTACTGTTCTGAGGTGATTTATATCAAGAAACAGACACAGCTGACGTATCAGCCAAAGCTGATAGAAGGCACTTCTCGGCCACTGCCTCCTCCTGGGACACAAGGGATAGTTTTGTGTCCAGAAGCACCCCCAGACTGTCCACCTGTTCCTTCTGGGGAATTGTGACCTCATCCAGAACAGGGAGATCAAAACCATCTCCAGACCCTGCACAATAAGTACATCTGTCTTATCTAGATGCAGCCTCAGTTTGTTCTCCCTCATCCAGCCCATTACCACCTCCAGGCAGGCATTTAGGGAGGTTATGCCTTCTCCTGGTGATGTTGACATGGAGAAAAAGATTTGGGTGTCATCAGCATGCTGATAACATCCATATCTATCTCTGTCTCTAGCTCTGTCTCAATGCTGTCACTGATTCAAAATCATTGCTGTCACTGATTCAAGCCTATCCTTTCCTTCCCAATAATCATGTGGTACAGTCCTCTTGGGACTTTGCCGCTTCAGAATGCAGTTGAGGAACTGCATGTTTAAAATAAGACCCACACGACATGCTTGCCAAGAATGTCAGGATTATTCTCAACATTATTTTAAGTTCCCTCAGAATGCCTACAGCTGTTTTTCCTTCTCTCATATAGGGAATTAATTCTTCAGAAAAAAAGATTTTGAGTTTTCTTCCCAATCTTTGAGTTCTCTGCATGCAGGGCTTTTTTCTCCTCTTTTTTCACAGGGAACTGTTTTATAGCTGCTTCCCTTGTAAATACAAAGCAATATTTGTTTAACTTTGACTTTATTCCAGAGACAACTCAATTTTCTCCTCCTCTTTTCCATCCCTTTTCTTCCTGATTCGACCCACCACAATCTCTGCAGGATCCCCACTGGGACAAATGTCCAAACAACAAAACATAAAGGACTGTTAGACAGAATACCACATGAACGAATACAAATATGACAATTATTTATAAACCGCTTCTCAGTTACCCCTGCTAACCTGGCAAAGAGGCACCTTTTACCGTGGTGATTCTCTTTATTTAGCAGGGGGAGAGTAACTGGCCCTATCCATGCCCAGCATAGTAAATCCAGTGACTGTTGCCAGTGTCTATCTTGTGTTTCTTTTTAGACTGTGAACCCTTTGAGGGCAGGGATCCATCTTATTTATTTATTATTTCTCTGTGTAAACTGCCCTGAGCCATTTTTGGAAGGGTGGTATAGAAATCAAATCAAATCAAATACATACATACATACATACATACATACATACATACATACATAAATCAACAAACAATCTTATTTCAATGGCTGACATACTGGGCAACATTGCATTTGCCTTGTAACAAAATGCATGTACAGTCGTGTAAGAGCCCTTTAGCTGTAAAATGCAAAAATTGCAGAAACACAATTGCATGAGAGATGGCCATCTGCAACAGCCACTGGAGAGACGTTATGCTAATGTTGGATAAGGACAGTTGCTCTCCCGCAGCTAAAAATAATAGAGCCAGAGGTGCAGCCGTGCATCGCGCAACTGTGTATGCACAATTCTTGTGTGTTGCACAAGTGCACTCTCACACAATTGCATGCATGTTCCATTACAAGGCAGACAATGTTGTACAGTATGTCAGACAATATTTTTGGATGAGTTTTAGTAGAAATGCCATTGAACATGGGCCTACACTCAGACTTAATCCTGGGCTCCTACTAAAGGTGAAAAATAAGAAGAATGTCAAGGGAGCTTCAATAGGAATTGTACATCCATTGTCACTGCAAGGTGTCTTCCTAGCTTCTAGAACAGATGGGTTTTAAAAGGGTTGAAAAAGACTAAATGAATTCAGTCTACAAAATGCAACCTCCAAGTATCAAAGCTGTATACCTGCAAATGCCAGCTCCTTGGGACAAACAACAAGGAAAAAGTCAGCACATGCATATCGTATCTGAGAGCATCCAGAAGTATTTGGCCAGATGCTGTTAGAAACAGAAGGCTAAACTAGATGGAACTATTCTTAACATTATTGATTAGATCAAGCATCTGAAAGAACTTGCTAAATATAGGAGCTGTTTAGCAACGCCACTCCGAAGCTGCCTAGGGCGACCGTGCAATCTCCTTCCTTGGGTGTTTTGTTGAAAAACCTGGACAGATGTCTGCAGGGGATGCATTAAATTCAAAATCTCCTGTCTTGTGCTAGATGATCTGTTGGGTTCCACTGAATGTTACCGTTCTGACCAAGAGAGACAGACAGCCTCGCACATATTAAAACAGCCAAATGCAAGATGCTGTTTGTTCCACAGGGCATCTTCTCTGCCAGCTGTGCCAAATGGGAAACCTCCCTCCGGCTGAGCTCATAGGAGGCCTGCTGAGATTGTCTCAGCTGGAAGCCACCTTTGGCGCCTATTGCGGATGCTGCAGCTGTGTTAATAATCTTTGGCAACTCCTTTGTTTCCAATTTTGAGGCTGGAATGTGCAATCTGTACAGGATATGAGCTTACTTCTAAATCCCCCAGGATGAATGTTCTGTATCTTAATAAATTATTTGTGGAATATAAAACCTTATTATAAATTAAGGCCTCTATTCTGATGTGTGTGTACCTTGGAGAATGCCAAACAGCTTTGGAGGGCTCATATATTTTGTATGCTTTTCGTTTGCATTCACCCAAATGGAAGAGTCTGACTGTAGACGTTGACCTTGGAAAGAGAAGTGACATATGACCCCATAAAAGGGATGAGTTCCTTCTTCTCAGATTGTGGGATGTTTTCAACTCTTTGAATTTTGTTTTAAACATGACAGCTGGGAGAGCCTAAATGAGTACCTCTGTGAGCTGACTCCTACTTATGCACCCAAGATGAGCAAACTTCCACTAGCTTGACTTGGAGCGACTTATGAGCTTTTTCAGAGAACTCTCAAGAAAAGCTGGGGCTTTCTCCATAGCTACCTGTGATCTTCTTTGAGCATAAGAAATTGAATTTATTTATGGGCCATGGAAACAAACATCAGAGTTTTATGGGAGAGAAAGCAAGTGGAGAACACTGAATGGACCAAGTGTCAGGGGGAGAAAAGGAGAGGAGTGGTACCAAAAGAATCCCAGAAAGGACGCATGTGAGGGGTGGTCTCCAGAGACTAGGGGACTGGGAGAAGCTCAGAGGTAGGGCTTCCTGCTTCAGAAGAACAAGGTTGCCATAATTAATTTGACCAACTGACTCACTGATTTTATAACATTTTCCTAAAAGGCATTCCAGGTACATAGGAACATAGGAAGCTATCATATATTGAGTCAGACCATTGGTCTATCTAGCTCAGTATTGTCTTCACAGACTGGCAGTGGCTTCTCCAAGGTTGCAGGCAGGAATCTCTCTCAGCCCTATCTTGGAGAAGCCAGGGAGGGAACTTGAAACCTTCTGCTCTTCCCAGAGCGGCTCCAACACCTGATGGGAATATCTCACAGTGCTCACGCAGTCTCCCTTTCATACGCAACCAGGGTGGATCCTGCATATCATGCTTGCTACCACAAGACCAGCTCACCTCTTCTAAAACTCCTAGCCCACAGTTTTTAATGGCATGATACAAAAGGGGACAAGGACAGGGTGGGAAGTGGAACATAAGCCAAAGCAGGAACAGTGGTCACTACAGGAGATGGTTCTGAGCAAGGAGGCCTCAAATGGCAGTTGGTCCCAGGCAAGCTGATGGGTGAGGAGAAGCTTGCTGTCTCACCTATGCCTCTGAGGCAGCCATAGAAATATGGGAGGAACACAGGAAGCTCCCCTATGCCGAGTCAGATCATTGGGCCATCTAGCTCAATATTGCCTACACTGACTAGCAGTGGTTTCTCCAAGGTTCTAGAGAGGATTCTTTCCCAACTCTACCAGGAGATGTCAGGGTCTGAATCTGGAAACTTCTGATGGCAAAGCAGCTGCAGATGCTCTACCCCTTTTGACAGCAGTACTCTTCATCTGTTTCCAATAATCATGTGTCCAGTTCACTTACTCTGCACACTCAAGTCAATGGAACCATTTCAAATTCTTTTGTGTGGTCAAGAACTCTGCAGAATATTTCCCATTTAAAGTTTCAGTGATTTAAGCACAAAGACAGTAGAAAGAAACAGGAATGCAGCAATGTTGCTAGCCTTTCATCTGAACAGCAATTTTAAGCACAGGTTGGGGAGAATGCACAGTTTCTGTGAGTGCCCTAGCTTCCGAATTTAAGTCAGATTCGTAAAAACTCACTGGACCACCTGCAAAAGATTCCCCAAAGGCACTGTTTTCATGTTCCACAACCAGGTGGAACGGCTTCTGGTAGGGACAATTCTGAGTTGCGGGGGGTGGGGGGAGTCAAGAGCGAGTTGAGGGAGGTGTCCCAGGCAGGCCAAGAGAGAGGACCTCAGCTTCCCACCTCTCCCTCTGCTGCAGCCAAGTGGAACAACTACTGAAGGGAGGCCATTCTGAGATGAAGAAGGCTGATGGCACTTGCTCAGGTGGAGGGGGACCCTGCTTCACATCTCTCTCTCTCTCTCTCTCTCTCTCTCTCTCTCTCTCGTTGCTGGACTTCAAAGATGTAAAGCCATTGGGGGAAAGCACAGCCAATATGGTTGGGAATTATCTCTGGTAAGAGAAACACTTTTTGATTATAGCAGAGTGCACAGAGCACAACACAGCAGACTTCGGTTAGGCATGTGTGTATGCTGAGAGTAAAGTAACTTGGAGCCAGTTCATAGTTTCAAATCAATATAAGTAGTATTTATTAGAGAACTCCAATCTAGATAGGAAAGTGAAGAGATAGGATCTCTAATCTATCTAGCTAGTTGGATGCAGATAGATTCTGCATCTCTGCACACATGGTGCAGGGGAGAGGAGCTTGCATGTTGCAAGGTAGAAGGAAGGGAAGACGAAGGGAAGGAAGTAGGAAGTGGCTGGAAAGAAGGAAGTCCCTAAGAATAGCAATCTACATATCAAGGGATAGTGTCAGAGCAATAGAGAAGTGATGACCAATGTCTTGACCCTCTAGCCCTCTGACTCACTAGTCTGTCCTCCTATGTCATTGCGACAAGAGATAGCATATAGTCCTTCACTTCCAACAAATATAGTCTTGCTGTTACTATACATACCTGAATAATCATAGTATAGGAGAGAGGCTTCCGTCCATGTTTGCTCTCATTGCTGCAGTGCACTCTAGCATGACGAAGCATGGACCCAAGGCCAAGGGAGACATCCCCACACCCAGCATTGTTGTTCTGGGAACCTGCAGCAGCACCAGCAGCAAAGCACCAGCAAAGATGGTATTTCATCTGTCTTCTAATATGTGAAGAAAAGAAACCAGGTAGTAAAGAGCAGCAACCATACAAGGAAAATACAAGGTTAGAAGTGAGAATTCTAAAGCATTGCTCTCAGCACGGCAGTAACCACTTCTGACCACTAGAGGCATGATGAGATGTTAATCTGGTCTGTCTTGATCAGTTAAGAGTCAGCAAAAATTGTTCAGTTCCTGTTTTGGTGTGTTGTTCACTGGCTTTCTCTTAGTATGTGATGTTTTAGTTTCTTAATAAATCTATATTTGCTTTTTGAACTTATTCTTTCTCCAGAAAATCTCTTGGGTTAAACGTCTTTACCACCACAGCATACTCTGCTATGTGAGGGCTTTAATGTTTCTCTTTACACCATGTGGGAAGAAGGGAGCCCTGCAGAAGAATAGCAGCAGTGCAACTGAGAAGGGGTTACAGGAGACATTCCCCCTTCCCATGGTTTCTTGGCTGGGAAAAGCTGTACCTGAGGGATTTCTGCCCCATTTGCAGTCATTGAAATACCCAAGTGGTGCAGGCAGAAGACATGCCAGTCTTAGAGGGGGATATAGTGAGCTTATTGGGGGACTCTCTGTTGCTGACCTGCGGCCTTGAAAGGAAAATCTGCTTGGTAAACATCAGACTTGAAACAATAAATGGCCATTACTCTGCAAGCAACTGAAATGAGGTATTGATGGCACGGTTTATATGCGCCAGAAATATAACCCCATCCGATTCAGTTATATTTAGGTTCCAAATCTTCCCACCTTCTGTTGTTTACCTAGCACAATTGAGAACCTCGTTAAAAAAAGAAACTGAGAATTATCTAAGCTTTAAAAGGAGGTTTTACAAGACGCTGTGGGGGGATCTCAATATTTCCCTCTATTGTACTGAAAAGAATGGAATTCATAATCTGTCCTATTAATCATGAGCAACTGGATGCTCATTCTACCCAGAGTGCTGTGCACAACATTGTGTCTACATATGTTAAAGACTGCCGTATTCTCTGGTCTCACAGGCAGCTTTTTAGTGCTGTGGTACCTTTAGAGAGTTAGTGTCACCAAGTGGCCTCTGAACCAGGCTCCATGTGTTCAGAAGCCTCCAGTTGGCTGTAGCAGCTGTGGCAGACAGCTGCTACAGTCAGCTACAGAAGCACCCCACCTTCTTCCAACAGCATCGGTACAAGCTCTGCCACACTAATTCATCCTCTGGCAAAGGATGACTTCTTGTGGTAGGCAGGAGCAAGGAAAGGAATTCCCCTTCACTATGAAGAAGCCAGGCAGTGCCAGAAGGTGAGTGGGTGTGAATGCCGAAGGGTTCCTTCCAGCTCTCGGAGCTCCTGTGCCATCACTCGCCTACTCAGCACCTGATGTCAGGCCGCACCTGGTGTCCTTTGGCAGACGGAACAAGGAAGTCACAATGGAAAGACGTTCCTCACTCCTCTTTGCCAAAAGAAGCCAGGTGCTTTGGGAAGGTAAGTGGGCGTGTGGTGATGTTGGCAGCAAATCGGCCAGAACAGGGCAAGGGGTGGGGGCATCTCTCTTTGGGTGGCTGTTGCCATTGTCAGAACCACTATTTGCTAAGTGGCTCAGAAGCTACTGGAGTAGTGACATTGCTGGATTTTGGAACTGCAGAGTTCCTTTTAAGTTTTGGCTAGGCCTGTAAATAAGCTTGGGTTTTCCTGAGCTGCCCCGTTCTCTTTCCTTTCAAAGGGAAGCAAACCTTCTTGCAGCAGCGACCAAGGGACAAACTAGAGGCCTGTTCCTTGGGCCTTCACTAAGCCCCAAATCCTCAACAACAGCACGTTTTCTGTCCTTCCCCTTGTGCTCCCTCTAGGGCTCCTGCTAGATAAAAAGACTGATGGAAATGGAAGAAAGGGATGAAACCAGCTGCAGTAGAATGAGCAGAGCTTTCTGAGATTTCACAGAACATCCAGAAAAATCTCAGAAAGCATAAGCCATTCTGCATGGAGATGGGAGGAGTTGGTCCAGCTCTATTCTGAATTTGGGAGAGCCATTTCACAGGCTCCTCTGTGAACTGGGCCTGTGAGAATAAATAATGAGCCAGGAAGTATCTGATTTCAATGTTACCTCTCTGTTGAACTCCCTAGGAAGCCTCAGAGAGGTCACCATTTCTCAGCCTGAGCTGTAGCTTCATTACAGGGCATCATCCATCCATCCATCGAAGGAGGCTGTTCTCACGAGTAGCCAAGAGTGGGCTAAGGCAGCCAGGCCCACCCTTGGCTGCTTGTGAGAAGCAGCAGGAGGCAAGAGGTGGCTGGTGCCATGGTGCAGCAAACCCACCTGCAAAGCCCACAGCTTAAATGGGGTTAAGTGAGCAAGTCCCAGCCCCCAACTCTCTGTGCTGCCAAAGGGAGTGGAGGACCAATTGGGTGAACAATTTACACACCCAGCAGCCTCCATGGATCGTCTGCAGGGAAGGGGAGGTAACAAAACCTTCCTCCCCACCTGCTTGCCAAGCCCTTCTCACAGATCTCCAGAAAGGGGTCATTATGAGGCTATCCCTACGACCCCTGGAAAGCGGGCTAAGGGAGCTTAGCCTGCTTTCCAGGGATTGTGGGAACCACCGGGCTCACAGGTTAGCCCAGTGCTCCCAAGGCTGCTAGCCTGCCTAATTCCCCCTCTCCTTAAATGAGGTTAACAGTTAACCTCATTTTTTTTGCTTATGTGTCGCAGCAGCGCATGGCAACACATGAGTAGACCCCCAACCGGAAGGCTGGGGGTCTCTACAGGATGCTCCGTGCGAGCGAGCGAAGCATCCTGGAGCTTCCAGGGGCCACGCTGCCCCTGATCCCCACAGCCCCTGCTGGCTCTGTGATGGAGCCAGCAGCTGTGTGGGTGGCTGATCTGCCCACCCAGCTATGAGCGGCTGCTTGTCTGTGAGGAGAGCGGTCTAAGCCTGGTCTCCCCGCAGACCCGAAAGAAGCTCTTCTCACCAATCGTGAGACGATCTTCTATGCCTTTTAAGGTTAGGCATCATATTATGATAGTGAGCTTCTGAGGTTATTTACGCAATCAATAACTGTGTTCTATCCAGGTTTGGGAGCTGTGCGTGCTCGCAATTTCCGGTTGTGTGGAAGCAAGGTTGGAGGAAAACCTCTGACCTTGCTTCCACACAATCACTTCAGCCCAGGTTTTGTCTGGTGGTAGCAAGCATGACTTGTCCCCTTAGCTAAGGAAAGTCCACCCTGGTTGCATATGAAAGGGAGACTAGAAGTCTGAGCACTGTAAAATATTCCCCTTAGGGGATAGAGCTGCTCTGGGAAGAGCAGAAGGTTCCAAGTTCCCTCCCTGGCAGCATCTCCAAGATAGGGCTGAGAGAGATTCTTGCCTGCAACCTTGGAGAAGCTGCTGCCTGTCTGTGAAGACAATACTGAACTAGATAGACCAATGGTGTGACTCAGTATATGGCAGCTTCCTAAGTTCCTGTGTTCATACAACCAAAAACTGGGAACACACACAGTTCCCAAATCTGTGTAGAACACAGTGGGGCTATTCTCACGATTAACAAAAATCGGGTTAGGAGAGCCTGGCCCGATTTTTGTTAATCGTCAGAACCACCAGGCTCGGCTGCGAGCCCAGTGGTTCTAGAGCGGGTAACCCGCTCTGGAACCCCTGGTAAAAAGCAGGTTTGCAGAGCGAGTGCTCTGCAAACCTGCTTTTTACAATCATGAGTAGCTGCGGCACGCCTTCATGCCACGCCTACTCATGAGTAGACCCCCGGCCGGGAGGCAAAAAGCCACCTCCCGGCTCGGGGGTCTCCCTAGTATGCCCTGCGCGCTCACGCAGGGCATACCGGGGCTTGTGGGGGCCGCATGGCCCCCGAGCTCCCCAGCCCCTGCCGTCTCCGTCTCGGAGCCAGCAATCATGTGGGCAGCCGATCCGGCCGCCCAGGGCTCCCTCCCCGCTCACCCAAAGAAGCCAGGTCTCACGGGTCATGAGACCCGGCTCAGTTTTTGATTGTGTGAATGACCTCACTATATTAGTGCACGCTAGGGAAAAGCAGACCTCCCCCACCCAAGAAATTCCACTTTTTTTTACAGAAACATGTTTGGCTTCCCTTGGACATTACCAGGTCTGGCCTCAGAGCAGGGATGGGGAGGGGGTTGAGAGTCACCCTGTGCCTCCTCCGTCCCAGGCGGCTTGCTCCTTGTGTCTGCCCCTCTTCGGGGGGGGGGGTCCCTGACACTCTCCACCAGCCCCTTTCTCATCGCTGGCCGGCTCCTTATATGCCTCTTCACAGGCTATGCACCGCCCACCCCCAATTACGGGGCCTCTTTATTCCCTGTAATGGTCTACCCTTTACATAGGCTGCCAATGCCTCTCCACTGTCTCCATCCTCCGGCTCAGACCCCCTCCCTTTGGGAGGCGTGCTGCTGATGTTATCCTCGCACGCCTTCCCTTTGGCCCTTTTGTGTGCCTCCCCTTCAGACCCCCCCACCACTCTGTCCTCGGAGGTAAGGACACCTGGCCTCGCCGGATAGTTTGATATTGAGAGTTATCCCTGATGAATGTTCGTGCAACCCAGAAATTGGAACAAGAATTAAATGAGCGGGAGGCACTTTTTAGTGTTGAGGCTTAGTGGTAAAGTTGTGGTTGGGAACTATCACTGCATTACCACCACTGCTGATCTTACTAGTCTGGACTAGCAGAGATCAGCAGAGACCCCAGTTATCTTCAGTGTGTTCATGCTTCCGATAGACCATCCTGTTCACTGGATATTCCATATTTGACTGAACTGCTTCTTTCTTTTTTCTGTGAAGTTATTATTATTATTATTTTGTCTTTTGTTTTTAGCTTTTTGGTCTTGTTCTGATTTATTATTATTGTTCTAATGAAAATCTTGTCACTTTAAGAATTCATCAGATGGACTGGGGAGAGTGAAATATGTGTGTCAATAAATTTATTTATTTAATTTAATTAATAAATGCATGTGTATGTACACACACACACACACACACACACACACACACACTTCCACAAATCTGTTATTCGTAACCTTGGACTTCTGGCAGATACATTACTGAACAGCATTAAGCTCTCCACAATGGTCCTTCCCTTTCCATATAATTTCTTTATCTTTATTAGTCTCTCTGTGATTGTCTTCTGTAAGTGCCAGAAGAGTCTGCCATGGTTTCTCTTTGCCCAGAAGAAATAAACTTAGATCTAAAAAGTGTTTTATGGGTAAAATAAATTACAAGTGAGTCTTGTGGAGAGTTTCTGGGTAAATTGATTTCTGTGTCGTTCCCTTGATTTGTTGATAAAATTTTAATGTTCTACATGTAAAAACTATTTAAACAACTGCTTGGACATGAAGAATTTATTCCAACAGTGGTTGATTTCTTCTTCTCCCCCCCCCCCCGCCCCAAGGACTGGCTTTTCTCTTTATCCCTTAAATTTTGGCAGGGTGGGTAGATGAGTTCCTTAAACGATAATTCTTCACATTTGTGCGGTGCTTTTTGAGACTTTTTGAGACTTCCAAGTGCTTCACACATAATATCTGAATATTATAATCACAGTAACCCTGTAAGTGTGATTATTCCATGTTATGACTCAATTGCTGAGGAGAGTAGCAATTGGCTTGTCCTTGACCTCTTAGTGAGTTCAGGTCAAAGATGAAATTTGAACTGGGAAATTCCCAATTTCCAGCTCAGTCTTCTGATACACTACACCAGCAACTAGAATAATGTTGCAAATTTAAGACTTCAGGTATATAGAAAACAAGCAGCTTGGCTATGGAAAAATGCAGAATTGCAACTGATGAAAACATAATTATTTATGGTATGGTGAACAACTACTTTTTTGTTTTATGAGAATGGCGGATACTGGCACTGGTGGAGGACTATTCTTTAAATATAGATCTCTTACCAAATTTAAGAAATTTTAGCTGATTAATCATGTGAAATTTATATTTGCATATGTGTAAAGACAATGAGCAACAGCCATGCTTTGTTTTGAAATAAGCACACATGTGTTGTTGGAGAAGAGACACCATAAGAACATAAGAACAGCCCTGCTGGATCAGACCCAAGGTCTATCTAGTCCAGCATCCTGTCTCACACAGTGGCCCACCAGATGCTTCTGGGCAGCCCACAGGTAAGAGGACTCTCTTCTGCTGTTGCTCCCCTGCAACTGGTATTGAGAGATGTAGCGGATTACAGCCTTTGTCTCAAATCAAGCTCATGTGAGGGAAAGAAATGCTGAATCATCCCTGCTGATCAGCCTGGCTAGGCTTCTCCTAAAACTCTTCTGTATTATTGGTAGGTTCAAAATGCTCCCACCAACACCCTTTTGTCTACAGAAACTCTCTGGACTTGGGTTGGGAAATACAGGAAAAAATACAGCTCTCTTAATTTGGCTTTTGGACACGTACAAAAATCTTTCACTTGCAAGCCTACATGTGATGAGAAAACTGATAGTTGCTGAATGTTTGAGGATCTGCTTGCACCAGAGAAATCCCCCTTCACCACCCAGCCCCACTTTTCCTGAGTTAAAAACCAACTCGGACAGGCTTGTAAAAAGAAAAGAACTGGGTGGGGGGGAACCCACATCATTTTATTCAATTACTACAGACTGCTTCCATCTGAGGCTTTCTCAGCTCTTAGTTATTATTATTATTATTATTTTACATTTATATCCCGCTCTTCCTTCAAGGAGCCCAGAGCAGTGTACTACATACTTGAGTTTCTCTTTCACAACAACCCTGTGAAGTAGGCTAGGCTGAGAGAAAAGTGACTAGTCCAGAGTCACCCAGCTAGTTTCATGGCTGAATGGGGATTTGAACTCGGGTCTCCCCGGTCCTAGTCCAGCACTCTAACCACTACACCACGCTGGCTCCTTTACAGTTACAGTTAACGATGTTTAGTAGGTTACAAAAATAGGTTGCCTTAATGTATGCTTAAATGTTTATAGAGTATTTTGCAATGCCCTAGATAAGATGGGTGTAGGATAGTGTTTCATTTTAATTACATTCGAGGTAAACAATAATAGAACAGTATCAGGGATATGCAAAAACACACACCAAAGAAACAGAAATTCTAATGCAAACTCTTACTAAGCCACTTTCCCTTTCCCTAATCTTCCGAAGCTACAAGCCTTGGCTTCCCTTTTCCTTGAACTCACCAAACTCCTTTTGAGAATTCAAGCTTCCTGCCCTCCTGTCTTTCAAGGATCTGCAGAATTATTCTCCTGCAACCAGCCTCCATGCCACATGTTCTTCTGAGCACCTCCAGCCTAGCTTCTCGGAAAACTTCCTTCTTCCTGGCAACAGCTCTCTAGTTCCCACCCACCTGGTGTGCTGATTGGCTGAGACTTGGAGTTCACCAGCCTGTCAGTGAAAACAGGGTTCACTTCCAGTTAACTCTTTAGAGGGAGGGGAGGCTGATCACTACAAGAGGTGCCATCCTTCTGAGGCTGGAGATGGCCCTCAGAGACTTGACTAGTAACCATTGATAGTCCTGTTCTCCAAGATTTGTTCTAAGCCCTTTTTAAAACCATCCAGGCTAGTGGCCATTACCACATCCTATGTCAGAGAATTCCATAGATTAATTATACACTGTATTGGGAGGAAGAATTCCTTTTATCTTCCTAAATTTCCCAGCCTTCAGTTTCATGGGATAACCCTTGGTTCTTGTGCTGTGAGAGAGGGAGAAAAATTTCTCTCTGCCCACTCTCTCCACTCCATGCATAATTTTATACACTTTGATCATGTCTCCCCAGTTGCCTCTTTTCCAAACTAAAGAGCCCCAGATGCTGTAGCCTTGCCTCATAAGGAAGGTGCTCCAGGCCCCCGATCATCTTGTTTGCCCTCTTCTACACCTTTCCCAGTTCGACAGTATCCTTCTTAAGATACTGTACAGTGACCAGAACTGTATGCAGTACTCAAAATGTGGCCTCACCATAGATTTGTATAAGGGCTTGATAATATTAATAGTTATATTTTCAGTCCCCTTCCTAATGATCCCTAGCGTGGAATTAGCCTTTTTCACAGCTGCCACACCCTGAGTTGACACTTTAAACATACTATACCCCACTACCCAAAGAACTCTCTCCTGGTCAGTCACTGACAGCTCAGACCCCATCACTGTATATGTGAAGTTGGGCTTTTTTGCCCCAATATTCACCACTTTACACTTGCTTACATTGAACTGCATTTGCCATTTTGCCACCCACTCATCCAGTTAGGAAAGATCCTTTTCGAGTTCTTCACAATTTGTTTTGGATTTCACTACTATAAATAGTTTAGTGTCATCTTCAAATGTGGCTACTTCACTGCTTAGATGAGGCATTCTTGTTTGAGAGACAGAGGACCCCCCCCCTTTTATACGGGGCCTGCCATCTGTAGTTTTAGAAGTACTTGTACTGAACATCTATTTTTAAATGATCTACTGCAGGATAATGCAAAAGCATGCTTCTCCTTGAGCAAAGGTTTTTAATTGATGCATCTATGATTTGACAAAAATATACTGCTTTGCAATAAAATTTCAAAGTTATTTAGAGAAATAAATAATAAATAATACCTAATACATTTAACTGAATTATCAGTTAAAAGTTACAGCACTATCAAATTAAGTTGTGTATTAATATCTATCTTTTTTTGGTGCGGGGGGGGGGAGTGTTATAAAAGAAAAGCAACCAAGTCAACCCTTCTATACAATATGACCACCTTATTGCAATATTAGCCCTCTGGAAAATTAGCCCTCTGCTGCTGAGTGAATTAAAGCAAGATTCCCTCTTTACAAGATTATGCAAAAAAGAAAGAAAGAAAGAAAGAAAGAAAGAAAGAAAGAAAGAAAGAAAGAAAGAAAGAAAGAAAGAAAGAAGCTTTATGCTAACCATATTTAAGACCCCAAACTACAATTCAAGCTTTCAGGCATGCAATAGACAAACTATGAAGCTATTCACACGACCAGGAGAAATTGGGCTAAGGGAGCCGAGCCCGATTTCTCCTGGTCGTCTGCTGCCACGGGAGCTGTGCGGCTCCCAGCAGCAAACCATCTAAAGTACCCCTCCCCTTAAATGAGGTTAGTGGAGCTAGCACTCCGCTAACCCCATTTGGTTGTTTGTGTGCAGCCGCGGCATGGCTCCTCATCACAACTCTGTTCCACGGCAACACACAAGGAGACACCTGCCGGGAGGCTCGAGGGTCTTTTCAGGCATCTCCAGGTCTCTCCAGGCCCCTGATCCCTGCAGCCCACGCTGGATCCGTGACCGAGCCAGCCATTGTGTGAGTGGTCAATCCGGCTGCCCAGCTACGAAGGGCTGCTAGTCTGCAGGGAGACTCTCCCCGCAAGCCTGACAGATCATGAGAAGAGCTTCTTCTACGTCTTCTAGCTCCTTGCATGCTTTTGTATTCCATCTACTCACAATTAAGCTTCATAAATTCCTGAGTTCACTCCTGCCTGCCTGTCCCACTGACAGTCTGTGTAGACAATACTGGTCCAATGGTCTGACTCGGAAGCAGGCAGGTTCCTATGTTCCTACTTCCACAGTGCGGCAGCCTCTTGAGGTAAAGTACTAGCCCCAAAGTCTGGTTTGCCAATCCACATCAAATCATAATTTCAGATCCTGGTTCCTAGGCCCCAGGTAAACCCCCATTTGTGGAAGGTTCAGGTTGAGACATACCATGAAACCACATGGTTCCGCTAAATAAATGATGGCTTCTTCTGAATATATACTCTATATATCTCTTAATTCGCTGTGGTTTCAGAGGTTCTCCCACAGTTGCTGCACAACAAAAAGGCATTCTATTGGGCAGGCTCAGGTGACCCACCTTAAGTAAGTTGGTGGGGCCACTTGTTCTCATGACCATGGACACCTAGAGCAAGCCAGAAGTTACAAACATTTTGTCCCAACCAAGAAATGTTTGGTTCCTAAGCCGCATTTCCCTCCACCCAGTGTGTGTAGCCTACATTTTTAGCTGGGTGGCAGAGAGAATGCGTGGCATGAAATGTGCACAACTTGCACTTCACGACAGGAGCCCTCACCTCACTTCTCCCTCCCTCCCTTTACATGACTGGTGGCTGTGTCCAAAAAGACAGCAGGTCTCTCCCTCCCCCTCTCTCTTTCTCTCTGTCTCTCATTCTGGTGTATGGTTTGCCTCTAAGGTAGAGACCTAGGGGCCAAGAAACCCAGAAAACAACAAATCCCTCGATGCCTGATGGAGAAATCCGTGTTTCCGTTCATCACTGCAAGACCCCTGGATGGAGAAGGGTTGGGTGAGTAAAGGACAAAGGACTGCAAGTGACAGAAATATTTCTTTCACCAAGTCATGCTGTCAATTCTCCAGGGAGAAGACAACATGTTTCCCCAAGTGCTTACACTTCACTCTGCTTTATAGCACTAAAGTGACTCACGCAATGGGGCTTTCAGGATATCCCTTGCTCAATTGCATCCCATTACTCTTAATTATGCTTTCCAGCATGCTCTAAATAGTCCCCCTTTGTTATTTGCACTCTTGACAGTATCCTTGTCTATACACTGTGTCACCACTCCCCTTCGCCTCCGATTCCTTTGAATCCCTGTTTGCCGGGTCTTAATAATTAAATAGGATGCAGGATGGTGACGGCGAGGTTTCAGTGGTGCTCCATTTGGAGAACAAGGTTAAAATGACATTTCTGGCCCAGGTATTCCATTTTATTATCAGTGCTTAATTGATCATAGTAGAGAGGCTGTTATAGTCAAGTAGTGGAAGGTGTTACCTACTGGAGCATTTTCCAGCAAATTTGCTCGAACTGTTTCTGTTTACTGCATGCCCATTAGTGCTCCATCGTGCATTAAGGGGGACAGGGCAAGGATTAATAACAGCCTGCTTCCCACCCTCCCCCACCAAAAAAAGAAAAAAATAATATATTTGAGCCACTTTATATTTATGGCAAGTGACTCATTAAGTTTAAATGGGCAGAAGCTGTAATTTTCCATGCATCTTTTCTGTCAGCTATGATTTTGTTAAGTGGCAAAAAGGAAAAAAAAAATGCAACCCAAATGTGTTTTGATCATTTGTGGAAATCGGGCTGGGGCCGGGGAAGCTGGAGGTCGATCAATGCATCAAGCAGCCACTTGCCACATTGACTGGGAGGCCTTTTTGAGGAGGAGGTAAGAGGTGGTGGCAAAAGTCCCACTGAGAAGGGCACCTTCCTCCAGAGTCTCAGCTGTGTCCGAGTTAGGGGTAGGATCGTCATTTTATTCCTGGACACTACACAAAAGAAAGAGGCGCAATTGATATTAAAAGAAATGGAAGTAAAGCTAATAAGTAGGAAATTGTTGAGGGCAGGCAGGGGGCATAGGTCAATGGAGGAGGACACAGAAAAAAGGCCTAAGGTTTGATTGCTTCCATCTATGGTTTAAAGGAACCCATGTAACAGGACTTGGAAGGATCTGTAACTAAGGATCTGGAAAGTAGCAATCCTGGGCTAGATGGAGCAATGGTCTTGGGTTTATGTGTGTTGGGGGGGGGCTGAATGTCATGGAGCCAAACCATTTGGCTATTTAATTGATGTTTTATTTATTTATTTATTTATTTATTTATTTATTTATTTATTTGATTTGATTTGATTTGATTTGATTTGATTTGATTTGATTTGATTTGATTGCTATACCGCCCTTCCAAAAATGGCTCAGGGCGGTTTACACAGAGAAATAATAAATAAATAAGTTGGACCCCTGTCCCCAAAGGGTTCACAATCTAAAACAGGATAGACCCCAGCAACAGTCACTGGAGGTACTGGGCTGGGCGTGGATAGGGCCAGTCACTCTCCCCCTGCTAAATAAAGAGAATCACCACGTTAAAATGTGCCTCTTTCCCAAGTTAGCAGGGATTGATGTTTTAATTGTGAATTATTATTTTATGCAGTTTTATAATTTCTGTTTTAATTGTTAATTGATTTTAATTGTGTTTTAATGTAAACCACCCTGAGCCTTTTGGAAGGGCAGTATACAATTTTTAACAACAACAACAGCAGCAGTGGACCACCTAATCAGCTGTTGTAAAAGGATCACACAGACTGACTACAAACAAAGGCATGGCAAGGTAGCAGGGATGATACACTGGAACATCTGCAAAAAATACAAGCTACCTGTAGCCAAAAATTGGTGGGACCATACAATTGAAAAGGTTGTTGAAAATGAAGATGTAAAAATATTATGGGACTTCCGACTACAAACAGACAAACATCTGCCACACAATGCACCAGATATAACTGTAGTTGAGAAGAAAGAAAAACAAGCCAAAATAATCAACACAGCAATACCAAGGGATAGCAGAATAGAAGAAAAAGAAATAGAAAAAATCACCAAATACAAAGATCTACAAATTGAAATTGAAAGGCTGTGGCAGAAGAAGACCAAAATAATCCCAGTGGTAATTGGCTCCCTGGATGCAGTTCCAAAAGACCTTGAAGAGCACCTCAACACCATAGGGGCCACAGAAATCACCATTGGCCAATTACAAAAAGCAACTTTACTGGGAACAGCCTATATTCTGTGAAGATATCTAACAGTTTAGCAGTCACCATTGTTCAGTGGTCCCTGCCAATTAGGGATCACGAATGTAATGGCACCACAGTGCTACATAGCCAATCAGCTCTGCACTCAATGCAAGTGAGGATAATGAAAATGAAAAAGCAAGTGTTGTTTTTAACAAGACCACTAAAACAGGTCAGAAAGGTTAGAAGTTTTTCAGCAGAATAAAAATGTTCATGAAAAGCTCTGAATAGCTTTGGATTAGCTCTAATCATGATGCATTTAGCTTCTCTTTACATGTCTGTAGATCTTTTGATTGAGCTATCCAAATCTACCCTGTATCACTATTAAAAACCTAGGGCAGGTAGGTTGCATTTGAGAGCATTCAAAATGTTCCACATAACATTTCTCAGTCCTACAACAACCCTGAAAGGTAGATCAGCATGATCATCCCCATATTGTGGAGAGAGGGCTGAGTCTGAGAGATAGAAGCTTACCTAAGGCCACCTTGTGGCTTCACAGCAGGTGCAAGCTTTGCACTTGGAACACCTTTGTTCATAGCTGTCTTATAACTACTACACTGCAGTATCTCTTAAGCCAAGAAGTATTGATTCTTCTTTTGTTTTTGGTCTTCATCACTGCTTTATTGGTTAAAGTGTACACCACTAGCACAAGCCAAAGAGTTGACATTGGTAACACTTTAATAAATGTATTCCTCATCCGATCAATACTTTCCTGGAAAAAAAAGTGCTGGTGCATCATCTGTTAATGGGGAGAAAATCTTTTTACTATGGTCAGCTTTCAAGACAAACAAGAATATCACAAGTGTTAATAAAATGGCCAGCTGTCTATACAGCGAAACTCACTAGACACTCCCCCTCCCTCCAATTCAATCAAACAAGATGGAAAACCATCTTGATCGGGAAGGAAAAGTACCAAGCAGAAACAACAGAACGATGTCAAGTATGGCCCTTGCGAAAGGCAACTGTGATAGAACTTCCCTGATGGGGGCAGAAATAGGTCAAATTTTTGTTGTTGTTGCTTTAATTAATGTTTTAATTTTTCTGTTCTTTTTTGTTGTAAACAGAGCCATAAGTTGGGGTGGTATACAAATAAATAAATAAATAAATAAAATCAGGGTCCCCCTAACTGGTAATATCTGTGTCCCCATTGCCAACCCCAGAGAAAAATGATGGGTATGGATGAGAAGAATCCCATTAATTAGACTGAACAGCAACAGGCCACTTGTGAGGAGGCACAGGGCTGCCTTCACATTTTGAGTTGGATCATAGGAACATAGGAAGCGGCCATATCCTGAGTCAGACCATTGTTCTGATGTAGTAGAGGGTTAGTGAATTTAAGATGATGTCAAAGAATGTTAAAACACACACACACACACACACACACACACACACACACACACACACACACTTGGATTGAGGTAAATATAGTGGTTGCACTTTTGTACAAGAGCACCCATGCTTTGGGAGCATGTGGCATAGCATGTGGACTAGTGCTGTGTGTGCTTTTATTAGATGCACAGATGCAGAGTAATTCAGGATGTCAGCCACTGTTCTGAGGTACATAGGAACATAGGAAGCTGCCATATATCGAGTCTGACCATCGGTCCATCTAGCTCAGTATTGTCTACACAGACTGGCAGTGGCTTCTCCAAGGTTGCAGGCAGGAATTTCTCTCAGCCCTCTCTTGGAGATGCTGCCAGGGAGGGGACTTGGAACATAGATGCTCTTCCCAGAGTGGCTCCATCCCCTGAGGGGAATATCTTCCAGGGTTCACACTTCTAGTCTCCCTTTCATATGCAACCAAGGTGGATCCTGCTTAGCTAAGGGTACAAGTCATGCTTGCTACCACAAGACCAGCTCTCTTCCTCATAGATCCAAACAACTATGAGCAGTATGCTGCTCTCAGAATGTGGGTTTCTTAACCCCTCCTCTATGCTGCAGTCCCTCCCAAGATCTTAGGGTTGGGGGACCCTCCGAAACAGTGTGGGATATATAATGACATACCAATGGAAGAGAGTTTGGCAGAAACCACAGCCCATGTGACAGGGAAATCGCCTCCCCTATTGAGAGGGAAAGTAACTGAATAGTCCAGCAATTGCAGACATGCTTTATTTCCAAGGTTAAGTTTTGATGAGGTGTACCCCCACTCTGCCATTCTTAGTTTTTTCAGTGTAGTTTGTGAGAAGTATTGCAATGACTAATGTTTTTTTTTTAACTTTTACTAGAATTATGCCTGGTTTATTATCATCATCATAAACTTCTCTTCCTCTGCAAGCTTCTCTTTTAAATCTGCAAGCATTTTTGTCCAGCAGTTAGTTTCAGTTGTGGACAAGTTCTAATATTTAAATCAATCCTGCACAGTTTGTGACTCAGCAAGCCAAATGCAGCTGAGAATTCTCTAAGGAGGCTCATAAATACTACACTCAATGCAAATCAAGGTAAGGGGAGTTTGCCTCCACGGCCAGCACCTAAGCCCATCTGCTCCCCCTGTCAGTACAGGAGGATTACTCTAGTTCTGATATGCTGCCATACAGGACAGCACTCAGCTTGGTGGGTTAAAGGCTGGGCAAGCCTAGTTGGATTGGATTGACTGTCCTGATTGGATTGAAATTTGGATTGACTGTCCTGTTATTCAGAGGGCAACCCATGAGGATGGGGACATGAGGCAAGGTGTGTGGGGTGTGGTGAGGCAAGTTAAAGTTCCAGCACCATGGATAGCTCTGTGGAACAAGTTGCTCTGAAACCAGTCAAAGGTAGATGGAACCCTCTGAGCTCAGGTCATCGTTCCTGGGTTTTGCTTTCCTGCCCAGATAATGAAAACTTTAAAGGGACAATCTTCTGGTCTGGAGCTGGTCACTTCTCCTCCTCTCTACCACATCCTACCTAGCCTGTTTCTGGCACTGGTTGCAGATAGTGGGAATCAGGAGGGTGTGAGAGAGACTGGCTGTTCTGGGGGCTCAGCTGCTGGAGGTTCCATTTCTGGCGGCTCCGGTTTTGTGATTCCTTTAGGCTCTGGACTGAATCCTTTAGGCTCTGGGCTGAATCTAGTGCTGGTCCCGCTTCCCCAGGATCAGATTGAGAGGTGCAACTCAGGGGGAGAATCATAATATTGACCTGAAGGTTGATCAAGCCAAAATTTACCCAGTGAGAACTTCTGCTTTGAATTTGAGGAGGCAGATTGAAAGTGCCCTATAACTGCTTCCCTCAGCTCCCCTCTTTTGCCACTACCACAACTTTTGCACTAATGATGGCAGCATTCCCTCCGCCAATGAAAATGCTTCCTTGGCCAGCTGGCAGCCAGATTTTCCCTTCAGAAGTCCCAAGGAAATTATGTTGTGTGATCACATAGTTGCATTCTTGGGAGAAAAATGGCAGCCACACATTTGGCCAAAGGAGCAATATCACTGTTGATAAGGCCCCAATTCTTTAAGCCTCTTTCATGCCCTTCCCCAAGTAGCTAAAATCTGCCAAATGCTCGACTTATGAATCAGATGGTGAAAAGGGGTGGGCTATTTCAGCTCAGTTCTAAAATGTGCTCACTGTTTCTTTGTCTTAAGGTACATACAGTCCTAAATACAATGAACCACATTGAACTATATTGTTCTGGGTCCTCCCTCAGAGTTAGCTGCCTTTTAGGGCGCAGTAGAATTTAGAAGAAATTGAGGGTTCCTAATCAAGTGTTTCTTTCATAGGGCTAATGTAGGAGCAGGAGGAAAGAACTGGCACAAAGTAGGGGGTATTTTACCCTTCTGCACTTATTGATTCTTCCCATTAAATGCTTCCTCAGTTGAAGCTGTTGCTAGGTGTTTCCCAGCCCCCCAGCCAGGCTCAAAAGCCGGGGATAAGCCCAGCTGATTGGGAAATGGCTGGGGATGGGGGCATCTTCAAGAGAGCACCTTTGTGTTGGGAATTCTCTCTGGTAGGAGAAACCCTTATTCATTATAGCAGAGTGCACAGAGGCACAACACAGCAGAATTTGGTTAGGCATGCGTGCATGCTGAGAGTAAAATAACTTGGAGCCAGTTCATAGTTGCAAATCAATATAAATGATATTTATTAGAGAACTCCATTCTAGATAGGAAAGTGAAGAAATAGGATCTCTAATCTATCTATCTAGCTGGATGCAAATGGATTCTGTATCTCTGCACACATGGTGCAGGGAGAGAGGAGCTTGAATGTTTCAAGGGAAAAGGAAGGGAAGAGAAGAAAGTAGGAAGTGGCTGGAGAGTAGCAATCTGTAGCAATCTACATATCAAAGGGATAGTGTCAGAGCAGTAGAGCAGGGACGACCAATGTCTTGACCTCTCTAGCCCTCTGACTCACTAGTCTGTCCCCCTCTGTCACTGAGACATGAGACACTTCACTTCCAACACTTTGCAAGTATAAGCACCCTTCCTTTCTGCCCACCAGTCTTCCTCCCAACTCGGTGTTCCTGTAATCTCAGCAAGGCCAATTTCGCAAGATAACGTGTTTTAGCCCCTGACCTTGAAGTCAATTGAAAATACATCCCCTCTACTTGTTTTGCAAAGATACAGTACCATTTCTTGTTTGCACAGAGCTTTGGGGTCCGTGTCGGGCTTATGAGGAAGTGGAAATAAGAAGTCGTGTTATGGCTTTAACAAAGGCTGAGGGAACAACAGGTGAAACCATCTATTATGAAGCTCCTAGCCTGGGTGCTTGCTTCCCATCTCTTCCAAAGAGATTATGCTTCATCCCTCAGCCACATGCTTTATGCACCTTGTAATATGTATTTTTATCTGGATGAATGTTTTATCCTGTGGTATAAATATTTTTCACTGTATAAATAAGTTAAAGCATATTTTCCGGAAAGATGCATTTATTTAAATCGGCTCTTATTTATTTATTTATTTTTACGCCACCTTGCCTGAAAAGTATTTCATTTGATTTGGGAAGAAGAGAAGAGAGATTGCAGTCTGCCTGCAAACAAATAAACAAAGAAATTAACACCCAGAAGCACCCCCATAAAAAGCTATCTTTCACTGCAAACTCCTGTGCTTTTGAGGAGGTGCTGTGTGCAGGCAGAAAATGTCACCAGAGCTGAATTTTAAATCAAGTGCTCATATTTCTTTGGGGACTTTCAGATGAGGAAAAGAAATAGAATATTTACAATTTAGTGCATAATTCATTTTCTGTGGATAACTTCCAGTGCTCCCACCTTCATCTCTCAGAATGCAACGGAAGTCCTGAGACACTCAAATTAGGGATTGCAGAAGATGGGGAAAGAAAGAGAGAGAAAATGAAATAATACATTCTCATCATTTTTAATGATCTTTGTCATTCATTTCAATGCTATCTGCATTTATTGACTGAAAGCGGCGCAGCCTTGGCTCTTGCTGTAGATCTTCCAAAGGGAACTTGGGACCATAGCTTAATGACAGAGCATCTGCTTTGCATGTTGAAGGCCCCAGGTTAAATCTCTGGCACCTCCAAGTGGGGCTGAGAGAGACTCCTGCCTGCAACCTTGGAGATGCTGCTGCCAGTCTGTGTAGACAGTCCTGAGCTAGATGGACCAATGGTCTGACTCTGTATAAGGCAGCTCCCTATGTTTCCTATGTCCATAGGCAGCATCAGTTATGAGGAAGCAGCAGCAGGGAGGGTAATGTAGTTCTTCCGGCATATGGTCATTGGCTACCAACTGAAGCAAGATATTGGGCTCAATGGATCTTGGGGCTGACCCAGCAGCACTCTCTTTGTATTCTGACTGGTAGGGAAATCGAAGGAACCAACTAATGGTGCAGCGGGGAAATGACTTGATTAGCAAGCCAGAGGTTGCCGGTTCGAATCCCCATTGGTATGTTTCCCAGACTATGGGAAACACCTATACTGGGCAGCAGCGACATAGGAAGATGATGAAAGGCATCATCTCACACTGTACGGGAGAAGGGAAGGGTAAACCCCTCCTGTATTCTACCAAAGAAAACCACAGGGCTCTGTGGTCACCAGGAGTTGACACTGACTCAATGGCACACTTTAATTTACTTTAGGTAAATCGATAATATGAAACCCTTGGAGCTCTTTTATAAGAGAGGGCGAGGAAACCCTTCCCATGTGAGAAAAAGCTGTTTGAGGATGTGTTAGTAATGGGGAACTGCCCTATACCAAGTCATGTGATTGATTCGTCTAGGTCAGTGTTGTCTCTCCACTGACTGCCTGACATGCTACACCCAGTAGTACTTTGGCCCAGTCTTGTTGCATGCATGCGTGCACGCATGCTATGCAAAGGACATTCCCCAAGAGTAAGCCCACTTGAAATAATGGGCTTGCTCTTTTTGAGTTCACTCTCTGAGCAACGTGCATGCATGCAACATTGTTGCACAGTTGCACAGCTTCCAGGCATGCAACATGACTGGGCTGATATACCCTGGCATTGTATGTCAGCCACTGACAGCCGCACACCAAGGTTTCGGCAGGAGCCTTTCCCGGCCCTAAATGGAGATGAACCGGGGACCTTCTGCATGAAAACCAAGGACCTCTACCCCATTATTTAAGTATTGCATGGCTTTACTCAGTTCCACATTCAGCCAACAAAAGCACAGGGTCAAATGCCATCACAACCAGTGCTTCCTCTATTATTATTTTTTTCATCTGGGTGCAGAATGTGTTTTATTCTGGGTGGCACTATCAAGGAAGTTTGTGTGCACATGCATGCAGAGTGGGGCCTTTCTGATTCAACCTGAGCGGACATTAAAAAAAACAAAAACTTGTGTGCACGGACACATGCACACCCCTTAGAGGGAACATTGATCACAACAGTGGGAATGATGAAGACGACAATTAGGCCCTCAGTTGTATAAGCATCAGTGATGGAAAACCAACTTTTGATTAATATATTACCTTTCACTCCTTGGGCAAAAGAAGCAGGAGAAGAAAAGTGCACGAGAAAACCCTTCTGCAAAGGTCGTTTCGTCTCACTGATAACCTGATATACAGCAGATAAAAAGTTTCAGCCTGATTTCATGCCTGTCATACCTCCTATATCACTCTGCGTTTATGGAATATTTCAAAGTTGCAGATGTTCATTTCCACCTCCGATGGATCTCAGGCAGGGCTCTGCTCTTGATAACAGAATGCCTTATGAAAAAGGAAGTGGCAGGAGAACATTTAACCTATTCTGAACAAATTGCATTGGCTGGCAGTCAAATATAATATTGATCTTGGAACATCGCTCTCATCTTAAAAAATTGTTAGGTGCTCCTAGGCCAGGCTATCTCACTGACCTTCTTATATCCTATGTGTCTGGCCTTTTTGTTGTTTTGTTAAACCTGCCCACGTTCCTGCCCATTACTTTTTTAGCTAAAAAAAGATGCTTCCAGAAAAGAGAATCCTCCTCAGCATGCACTGAAATATTGTAACACATGAGGTCAGGATCCTGGTACTGAGACACTGCAGAAAATAGTTTAGAACCTTCATAACTTATGGTGTTACGTTATGAGCTGCCGAAAAGCATAATTTGGCAAGGGGGTCCACAGTAGAGATGGGCACGAATCGGATTTTATGATTTGATTCGAGCTCAAATCGAATAGCAAAATACTCAAATCGATTCGCCAAAAAAGCAGCCATTGTCAGCTGTTTCAACAAATCAACTCAAATAGATGTGAGTGATTCGAGTGATTTGGCCATAGGGAAATCAGCCCATTGTTCCCCATGGGTAAGTTCTAGAGACACCAAAGTTGGATCTACCTACCACCTAACCCAAAAAAGAAATGAGCAAGTTGGAATTTTTTTTTTAAAAAATAACTCCCTACCACCAAAGGCCATAAGGTCCAATGGGTGTTGGGGGGAAAGGCTATATTTTTTAAATTGCCTGCTTGCCCATTTCTTTTGTGGGTTGCATGTAGCACCCATCACTTTGTTCCACCCAACCCACTTTGGTGTCACTAGGATCTACCCCTGGGTGACAATGGGGTGATTCTAGTTCCCCATTATTCCCTATGGCTGAAACAAGCAGACTGAACAAATTTTGCAATCCCGCCTTGAAAAACACTGCAGAACAGAAGCACACAGAACACCACATTTTGCCAAACAGTCCAAAAATGGTACTACGTGACACGCCCAAGAGATCCCACAATGCACCGCATGACATGCCCCCCACTGGCTTCCCAAAGGACAGCCCGGGCCAGCTGCAGCCCAGTTTGAGTTCTGCACATACACAGAAGCCATTTGCGTCACCACACAATTTGTATGTTGATGCAAATGTCTTTGCTCACGTGCGGTGACCCGAACCGGGCTGCAGCTGACCGGTGTTGTCATTTGATAGGCCAGGTGTGGGCTTGGAGAAGACCCCACCACTGCCCCCACCTCCTCCACTGCTTCTACTGCCTTCTCTAAAGGTGCACAGGCTGACGGAGTCCACTTCCCTTAGCTACACCCCACACCCTCGCTACCTTTAGCAATAGGATTAAGGATGCACTTTACTTGTAAAGGGAAACCCTCAAGGATTCCCTCTTACAAGTATACCTGAGCCATGAACTCAGACTGGTACCCTCCTTTGGGGTGCCAGTCCCTTCAAATTTAGACTGCCCAAATTGGGACAGCTTGAAGTGAGCCAGCTCACACATCCCTGGGAGGTGGTTGGACCCTTAGATGATCAGGTTGTGAAAGGGATTGTTAAAAATAAGACAGAGATTGCAGAGAGTTCTTTGACAGAGAGAAAGATTGCCGAATGAGTTCTTTGCATCTGTCTTCACAGTGGAGGATACTGACTATATACCCTCTCCGGAAATGAGCTTTTCAGTCTTAGAGGCTGAAGAAATGGTCGATCTGAGGTGATGAGAGAGGATGTTCTAAACCAGGCATCCCAAAACTGCGTCCCTCCAGATGTTGCTGAACTACAACTTCCAGCATACACAGCCACAAAAAAGTGTGTCTAGGGATGCTGGGAGTTGTAGTTCAGCAACATCTGGAGGGCCCCAGTTTGGGGATGCCTGTTCTAAACTGTCTTGAAAAATTAAAAAATAACAAATTGCCAGAGCCAGATGGTATCCACCCAAGAGTTCTGAAGGAAATCAGATGTGATATTGTTGATCTCCTAGCAAAAATATAAAACCTGTCCCTACAATCAGGCTCTGCATCAGAGGATTAGAAAGCAGCTAATGCAACTCTGATTCTCTAATAGGGATCCAGCAGGGAACTGGGGAACTACAGACCTGTTAGCTTAACATCTGTACTGGATAAATTGATGGAAAGCATACATAAGGAAAAAATGGTTAAAGACATAGCCGGACAGGCCTTGCTGGGGGAGAACCAGCATGGCTTCTGCAAGGGAAGTTCTTGCCTCACTAATACTTTGGAGTTATTTGGGAGTGTCAAAAGGCATATGGATAAAGGTAATCTGGTTGACATAGTATACTCATACTTCCAAAAGGATTTTGACCAAGTTCCCCACCAAAGGCTCTTGAGTAAACCTAGCAGTCATGGGATAAGGGAGGAGGTTCATGTGTAGACTGGTAACTGGTTGAAGGTCAGGAAACAGAGGGTGGGAATAAATGGACATATTTCACAATGGAGGTAAGTAAGATGTAGGGTCCCCCAAGGATCAGTACTGGGACCCAAGTTATTTAACTTGTTCATAAATGATCTCTAAGTTAGGTTAAGCAGCAAAGTGGCGAAATTTTCAGATGACACTAAATTATTAAGCTTAGTGAAATCTAAACTCATGGCAAACTGGCCAAGTGGGCAACAAAATGGCAAATGCAGTTCAATGTAAGCAAATGTAAAGTGATGGATATTGGGGTAACCCCCTTCCCCCAACTTCACATATCACTAATGGGGTCTGAGCTGTCAGTGATTGAAGAAGAAAGGGATCTTGGCGTTATAGTGGACAGTTTATTGAAAGTGTTGACTTAGTGCAAAGCAACTGTTAAAAAAGGCAAATTCCATGCTAGGGAGCATTGGGAAGGGGGTTGGGGAAAAACCCTGCTAATATTATAATTCCCTTATACTAATCAATGATGCAACCACTTTTGGAGTATTGTGTGCAGTTCTGGTCACTGTATCTTAAGGAGGACATTGTGGAACTGGAAAAAGTGCAGAAGAAGGCAACAAAAATGATCAGGGGCCTTGATCACATTAATTATTAATTATAATTATTTATTTATCACATTTGTACACCACCCCAAACTTTCATCTCTGGGCGAAGCTTTATGAGGCAAGGCTACAGCATCTGGGGCTATTTACTTTGGAAAAGAGGCGACTACGGGTACACATGATAGAGGTATATAAAATTATACATGAAGTAGAGAGAGTGGACAGAGAGAAGATTTTCTCCCTCTCTCACAACACTAGGACCAGGGGTCACACCATGAAACTGAAGGCCGGGGAATTTAGGACCAGCAAAAGGAAGTACTTTTCACACAGTGCATAATTAATCTATGGAATTATCTGACATGGGGTGTGGTGATGGCCACTAGCTTGGATAGCTTTAAAGGGTGCTTAGACAAATTTATGGGGGACAAGTCTATCAATGACTTCTAGTCGGATGACCATAAGCCTCCTCTAGACGGAGGGGCAAGGTGCCTCTAAATACCAATTGCAGGGGAGCAACAGGAAAAGAGAGGGCATGCCCTCACTTCTTGCCTGTGGGATTCCCAGAGGCATCTGGTGGGCCCCTGTGTGAAATAGGATGCAGGACTAGTTAGGCCTTGGGCCTGATCCCGCAGGGCTGTTCTTATGCTATTATAGTCTGAAAGCATATTGTACAGCTACCTTTCTGAAGCCAATCAGTATCTGGATGAAAGACTACCTGGAACACCTGTGAAGAGTTTCACATGATCTATGTGAAGAGCTAGTGGGCTATCTATGGAGAAGGAGGTGATGATCAGAAGCAGTTCCCTGGGTGGGTGGATTGTCCGCCCAGATGAGCGACAGCTCTACTGCATGGGGCTCTCCCATGCCCCACCCCCCGGAGTCCCAATGGGACTGGGCGCCCCCTCCCACTGCCTGCCACACTGACATACAATTTTTAAAAATTAGCAAACCGCCCCCCCATGTGCATGCCCACACTGCATTAGTCTGGAATGAAGCATGCTGTCTGGTTCTTCCTGTGCTGCGCACATGTTTCATGAGTCAGGATTGCAGCCGCTGTCTTAAACTCTTTTGAAGAAACTCAGAATATAAATGTAATAAATAACATTGCAGGTAGGATTTTTTAAAAACCAAGTATACACCGTAGATGAAGGGCCTGCTACAATTGTTCTGGGAACGCATATCTGTGAAGGAACATTATACTATCTGAATGTGATATGTGTTTCACTTTCTTGTGTGGCGCGGGGGGGTGGATGCTGGTTTGGTTAAGCAGGTAAATAAAGACTGCTTACAACCAGTGTTTCTCAACCATTTTGGAGTCATGGACTGGTACATTCTTTGTGCGCAGTTTCCCGGACCAGCAGTTAGTAAAGGGGTCACCCCCCTTGCTGCCACCCCTTCCCCCAGTGATATCATGTGCACAGGGGGCCTGGCCCAGGGTCCACAGAGACCAGGCAAGCTCTCCAGAGCTCATTTCTAGGCAGGCAGCCCTCACTGCTGGATAACATTCATTTCGCTTCCTCAAAATGAACATTACCCAGCAGCAAGGGGTGCCTAGAAATGAGCTTTGGAGAGTTCCTGCCGGCCCCCACCATCCCGAAATTGTTTTTTGGGGAGGTGGTTTTTATTAGTGATACCTCATGGACCAGTGCTCAACGCCTCGCAGACCGGCACTGGTCCGCGGACCATTGATTGAGGAACACTGGCCTACAACGATATAGGAAGATGCTGAAAGGCATCCTCCCTTACTGCACGAGAGATGGCAATGGTAAACCCCTCCTGTATTCTACCAAAGACACCACAGGGCTCTGTGGGCACCAGGAGTCGACAACAACTCAAAGGCACACTTTACCTTTACCTTACAAGATTCTACTTAAATGTCCTACTCAACCTGCTTTCTATGTGCAAAATATGGAAATAGGTGCCCCCAGAGAGGTTGAAACTGGAGTTCTCATGTGTAATCACCTAAAAATAGAGTTACCCCCAGATTGTGCTTGCAAGGGAATGTTGAGGCCAGTTTGGAGGATCCTGCTTCAAAACAATGTTAGAGGAATATCAAGGGAAGCAGAATTAGTTGCAATCGAGTAAGGTTCACATATCTTTGTCCAGGAGCCAGATTCTTAGTATGACAGCTTGGTCCAGGAACCAGATGGTTCATAAGAGTATCATTCCTCTGAAGCTCTATATACATTATCCCCACCCTGTGTGCATACAGTAAATGAAGGGAGCAAGATCATGCCCACTGGCTATCCTTATATCTACTGGCATCTGTATGTCCAGTGTGGGTGTGTAAGAAGCCCTATGCATGTACAGATGTGTGCACTTAGAGCTTCCCCTGGGAAATCTTTGTTCCTAATCCCATGGAGGAACCCTACAGGCACAGAGTCTCTTGTGCATGCATGCTGAACATGCGGATAGTATGATCCCACTCTTTACATCTGTGGTACCTGTAGTCACAGAATCACTGAAACATAGAATCCTAGAGTTAGGAGGTTTCAGTCTAGGAATCTGCTACTACATCCCTGGCAAATGGCCATCCAGCCTCTATCTGAAAACCTCAAGAGAATGGCAGCTTTTCTCTGAGTGAGACAATGAAGCTCGTCACACGATCCATGTGAAGAGCTTCAGGCAGGTCTGTGGGGAGAGCGGGTTAACTTACCCCTCCCCTCAGATGATCACCCAGTCTTCCCAGGGCAGCCGAATCGGCCACCCAGATGATTACCGGCTCCATCACAGGGGCCAGTGTGGAGCGGCAGGGTTTGTGGGCCTCCTGGCCCCTGGAAGTCCCATAATGCACCATGTAAGTGTGTGGTGCATTATGGGGAGCCCCCCGATGCTGGTCGGGAGGCTGCATGTATGTCGGTGCTACACAAAGCCGCATGGCACCAACACATGATCAATTAACCTGGTGTTTGGGCGCCCTCATACCCAAAACCTGGGTTAAGCGATGGGCTAATTTGGAAGGCTCACCACTGCACCACCGCCGGGAGCTATGCAACTCTCGTAGGTTCTCATGTGCACAGAAAACTGGGCTGGTCTTCCTTAGCCCAGTTATCTGTGTGCATGAGAATAGCCTCAGACTGTTCCACTTTCAAACAGAGCTTACATCCTTCCAAATGTCTAGCCTAAATCTGCTTCTTTTGCTGTTCCAGACCACATGGGTTCTAGTCCTGCCCTGAGGAGCTGCAGAGAACAGGTCAGTTGCTTCTTCTATGTGAAGGCCCTTCTGAGAGTTGAAGAAGGAATAACGAGGAGTGTGGAGAGCCGAGGAGGGTTTGGCAGGGAGAGCAGGCACATGAGCACTCGGCCTTCCCTGGGCAGCTGGATCAGCTGCCCACACAGTTATTAGCTCCATCACAAGAAGGTTACTGGATCCAATGGGGGTCCAAGAAGCCTTGGAAGGGTTTTGAGTTGGCTCTGCTGATGAGTCAGTTGATGCTCTGGTGCAAACTTTGTTATTCTGATGCTCTGGAAGTAGGGTAGTAGACACAATCATTCCTAAGCATCCTCTCCACCTGCTTCAGAATTAGCCCCATGGTATTTGGAAGAATTACAGAAGCTGAAGCGGCAAGGTAGATGACTAAAGTGCAAATGGAGAAAGACCCAACTCTAATCCGACAGGTTACAACATAGAGCACATCTTAAGATCGATGTTCTGGCAATACTTGCAACAAAGAAGCAATTCTTTTCTGCCCACATTGCCTCTGCAAACTCACATCTAGTGGAGTTATCTAGGGTTGTGAGAGCGCTATGAGCCCCTTCCCCCTCTCATCCAAATTTAGAACCATCAGTTATCCATTGTGATGATGATTTTTCATGAACAAAATATCTCATATTGGGGATGAACTGGATTCTACAATTAGGACAGAGTCTGTTATGGAGGTATCCAGCAACTCCTCTTATTTAGTCAGACTGGATCACTTTCAGTTTGTGACTCCTGAGAACGTGGACTGTTTCGGACTGTGCATCCTACCACCTGCTCTCTTGACCCTTGTCCAAATTAGCTTATTTTAATCTAACAATCTGATTGTCAGAGAGGGTCTGGTAAACATCATAAATGCTTCTCTGGGGGAGGGTAGGATGCCTCCTTGTCTTAAGAAGGCTATCATTAGACCATACTTGAAAAAAACTTCATTGGACCCTTCAGAGTTAGGCAACTATAGGCCCATCTCTAATCTCCCATGGTTAGGCAAGGTCTGCCTGAGGGTGGTGGCCTCTCAGCTCCAGACATACCTGGAGGACACTGACTATCTAGACCCATTTCAAACTGGCTTTTGGGAGTAGAGACTGCCTTGGTTGGCCTGATGGATGATCTCCAATTAGGTATTGACAGAGGGAGTGTGACTCTGAGAGACCCTTTTGGATCTCTCAGTGGCTTTCAATGCCATTGGTCATAGGTGTCCTTCTGGGTCACCTGAGGGAGGTGGGATTAGGTGGTACTTTTATACAGTGGTTCTGTTCCTATTTTTCAGATAGATTCCAGATGGTGTCATTTGGAGACTGTCACTCTGCAAAGTGAGAGTTATTGCATGGAGTTCCACAGGGCTCCATATTGTCTCCAATGTTCTGGAAACTACATGAAACTACTGGGAGAGATCATCAGGAGATTTGGTGCAGGTTTGATAATTTGACTACTGTAATACACTCTGTGTGAGGCTGCCTTTGTACATAGTTGGGAAGCTATAACTGGTACAGAATGTGGCGGCCAGGTTGGTCTCTGGGACAACTTTTTAAGATCATCTGGGGAGGTCCAGTTACAGTTGCCACTGGCTCATCTGGGGTAGACTCAGGGCCGGGCCTTTTCTGTGGCTGCCCCAGGGCTTTGGAATGCATGCTAGGGGTGTGCAAACCGCTTCAAGCTCGAACTGGGTTTGGGTTGAACTGGCCCAGTTCAACCAGCATGAGCTCAAACTGGAACGGCCCTTCAAAAAGGGAATCTGGTCCATGTTTGAGTCAAACCTAGGCCAGTTTGGATCAAACCGGTTTGGCCCAGTTTGACCAGTTCTACTACTTGCAAAGGGGAATCTGGTCAGCACCCCCCTTTACAAGCACCGGGGGAATTGTATGGGGTTGAAAAAGGGTGACGTGAGTGGGTAGGAGGTTACCTTATGCCGTGGCGGGGCTCCTCAGATGTGGCAGCGGGCCAGCAGCAGTTCCTCTAAGCTCCACTGGTGATCCCACCACCATAGGTATGGGCTGGGGGCCCGGTTTGGGCTTCTGCACAAGTGAGGAGGTCATTAGTGTGACCTCCATGCATTTGCAGAGGACATTCGGATCACCACCCTCCTTTTTCTATTCCGTAGGGTTCCTCTGATACTTGTAAAAGGTTCCTCTTATACTTATACAGTTAATACAATTGGGTCAAACTGGTTTGAACCAGTTCTAGGTGTAAACTGAATCACCGGCCTGCGGTTCTAATGAACCAGCTTGTGGACCACGCAGTTTGGTTCGGATTCATTTCGAAACTCAAACTGAACCGAACCACCCAGAGCAGTTCCATGCATACCCCTAATGCACTTCCTGTCAAAATAAGAGCTTCTCCATCTTTGATTCCTTTTTAAAAGACCATTAAGACACACCTGTTTCCTCAGACTTTTAATTAAAATTAATTTAAAACCGTTTAATTGTTTTTATCCTGTGAAATTATATTAATTGTTTCAAACCATTTCTAGGCATGAACCAAACTGCCCCTCAATTCTAACTCAAACCAAACCACCCGGAGCAGTTCCATGCAAACCCCTAATGTATTCCATGTCAAAATAAGAGCTTTGCCAACTCTGATTTCTTTTTAAAAGACCATTAAGACACACCTGTTTTCTCAAGCTTTTAATTAAAATTAATTTTAAACTGTTTAATGGTTTTTATCCTGTGAAATTATTTTAATTGTTTCCAATTCTTTTTATTCTGTGGAAGTGTTTAATTGTTTTTGTTTTTATATTGTAGTTTGGATTGTGTACACTGCCTAGAGATGTATATATCAGGTGTTATATAAATATGATGAATAGAAATAAATAAAATAAAATCTTTGCAAAGTTGGGAAGCTACCACAGCTCTGAGAAGTAGGCACATCCTGCAGTGAACTATCTGGTAGTTTATACAAGGAGATGGATAGTATTTGGGTCTTTCTTCTCTCAAAAGAGTGTCTCCCCTCTGGATGCAAGAGCTGTGAATTAAGCTGTCAAGTATCCTCATGATAGATGGTCCATCACTTTCCCATTCTCCCTTCCAGCATCTACTTTTTGAATAGTCCATGTATCACTTTTCATACTTGAAGCTTATTGCGAGGGAAACCAAAGCAACAGGGCATAATTTCTCTTCAATTAGAGCAAATGGCTTACGTGGTTTACTTGAGTCTAGGGATATGTTGAGAGTCAGATATCATTGTATTGGTTTTTAATACAGTTGTGCTTCATCATATGTCCGTTGATATTAACTGTCTGTAGGGAAACCAGACAGAAGACCTTTTCAGAACTCTGGAGTCATATAAAACAGGATTGTTTGTGTTTGTTTTTTACACATTTGCTGTTACACAACTGTATTTTCTCTATACTATTAAGAGCCTCAATACCAGTGTCTGCCATTTAAATAAAACAAGCAATACTCTGTGCAAATGTCTGTATATTTTTGAATAACTATATCAGGGCTGAACTGAAAAGGGGGCCCATAATGCAAGCATTTTCTTCCCCTGAAAAATATCCTCCCTTTTAGAGATCTCTGGGGGAGACTTTTCTCTTTCTTGGTTCTTCGGAGGGAATTCACCCCCAGCCCTTACACATTCAAGTGATCAACTCATACCTGACATTTCAGTAGTGCTGCTCTATCATGAACCTCTTTGCACAAGGGTAATTATCAGTATTGGAATCGATCCAATATTAGTAATTATGGCATTGAGCTGACAATACAGGGGGTGGGATGCATCTAATTGAGCTGATATATTGGATTGGCTGGATGCATCAGGGTAAGGAGGTTTACATGTCTTGAAGAACTGGCTCCCTTCTGCCTTCTATCAAGAAATTGGCTGCATTCTGAGCAGCTGCATGCTAAAAATGTTGCATGTCCACGATACACTGGGAAGGAAGCAGTGCTGTGACATTGCATGCTTTCCCTGTGCATTAATGGGTGGAAGGGGGGTGAAGACTGCACCCTATAACTATAGGGAGCAGCTGCTTTTTTTTTTTTTTTTTTAAACCTTTTTACCCAGTAATGCACCAGGGAAAGGGTACTGTCAGGATGGTGCTTCCTTGACCAAAGCATGACAAAGTGGCAAAGTGCCCCTGCAAACTTGGCAAAGAGGCACTTTTTAACGTGGTGATTCTCTTTATTTAGCGGGGGAGAGTAACTGGCCATATCCACCCCCAGCACTGTACCTTCAGTGACTGTTGCTAAGTTTCTTTTTAGATTGTGAGCCCTTTGGGGACAGGAATCCATCTTATTTATTTATTATTTCTCTGTGTAAATCGCCCTGAGCCATTTTTGGAAGGGCGGTATAGAAATTGAATTTTTATTATTATTATTATTATTATTAATAATAATAATAATAATAATAATAATAATAATAATAAATACCCACTGAGGCACTACCTTGGCATGGTTGTGGGGCTTGTGTGCTCTGAGGAAGGTGAGAGCTATGCCAGAGGTCCAACCATACTGGACAGGTCTCACCAGAGGAGCCAGACGAAGAGTGCTTCTCCCATCAACAATATGGTGAGACGTAACTTTAATAAATCTATACCGGATCGGTCTTCCCCTGGGTCAACAAGGACCGCGCCAGGTGTTGAAGTCCCTGGACATCTAGCACAAAAGACCAGCTGCCGATGGACAAAATGATTTTAGAAAATTGCAAGAGAAGAAAAACAAATCTAAGTGTTGCATGGATTGACTACAAGAAGGGCTTCGACTCATTGCCTCACACATGGATACTAAAATGTTTAGAAACAACTGGTGTCAGCAAAAACATTCAGATATTTATTTAAAAAGCAATGAGCATGTGGAGTACACAGTTAACAATCAATGGCGAGACACTTGGACAGGTTAGAATTAGAAGAGGTATTTTCCAAGGGGACTCACTATCCCCTCTGTTGTTTGTAATGACCATGACTCCATTTTCACAAATACTAAACAGGACAGGCCTCAGATACCAAACATCTAAAATATCAAGTCAAATAAACCATCTGCTGTACATGGATGATCTGAAGTTGTATGGAAAGTCCCAGTCAGAAATTGAATCACTGTTAAACACTGTCCGTATATTCAGTAGCGATATAGCAATGGCGTTTGGACTAGACAAGTGTGCTGCATTAAGAATGAACAGAGGAAAAATGAGAAAAACAGAAGGAACAGAACTGCCCAATGGAAGCAAAATCAAGAACCTGGAAGAGAAAGAACATTACAAATACTTGGGCATTCTCCAGGCTGATAACAACTCACACTGCAGTTAAAAGAAAAATGGGAAGTGAATACATCAGGAGAGTTAGAAAAATCCTCAAGTCCAAACTCAATGGCGGGAACACCATACAAGCCATAAACACCTGGGCTATACCTGTTATCAGATACACTGCAGGAATAATAGACTGGACCCAGGCAGAGCTAGAGATGCTAGATTGTAAGACCAGGAAAATCATGACCATCAATCATGCTCTGCACCCCGCAGTGATGTAGATAGGCTATACCTCCCTCGCAGCTCAGGTGGAAGAGGAATGCTGCAAGTCCATCAAACAGTAGAGGAGGAGAAAAGAGGCCTTGAAGAATATATCAAGGACAGTGAAGAAGATGCACTTCAAATGGTCAATAATGAGAAACTATTCAACACCCATTAAACAAAGCAGGCCTACAAGAAAGAACAAGTCAAGAACCGATCACAAAAATGGAAAAATAAGCCACTGCATGGTCAATATTTGCACAATATAAGTGGAAAATCAGACATCACCAAGACCTGGCAATGGCTTAAGAATGGCAACTTGAAGAAAGAAACAGAGGGTTTAATACTCGCTGCACAAGAACAGGCACTAAGAACAAATGCAATAAGAGCAAAAGTAGAAAAGTCAACAACAAACAGCAAGTGCCTCCTTTGTAAAGAAGCAGATGAAACAGTGGACCACCTAATCAGCTGTTGTAAAAAGATCGCACAGACTGACTACAAACAAAGGCATGACAAGGTAGCAGGGATGATACGCTGGAAGAGCTGCAAAAAATACAAGCTACCTGTAGCCAAAAATTGGTGGGACCATAACTGAAAAAGTGGTAGAAAATGAAGATGTAAAAATATTATGGGACTTCCAACTACAAACAGACAAACATCTGCCAAACAATACACCAGATATAACTGTAGTCGAGAAGAAAGAAAAACAAGTCAAAATAAGCGACATAGCAATACCAGGGGATAGCAGAATAGAAGAAAAAGAATTAGAAAAAATTCACAAAATACCAAGATCTACAAATTGAAATTGAAAGGCTGTGGCAGAAAAAGACCCAAATAATCCCAGTGGTAATTGGCACCCTGGGTGCAGTTCCAAAAGACTTTGACACCATAGGGGCCACAGGGGCACCTCAACACCATAGGGGCCACAGAAATCACCATCAGCCAATTACAAAAAGCAGCTTAACTGGGAACAGCCTATATTCTGCGACAATATCTATAACAACAGCAACAACATTGATAATAAAATTCAGCCATTCCAGGTCCGTGGGAAGGACTCGATGTCTGGATAAAACAAACCAGTCAATAACATCTGTCTGACTGTGTAAACAACAACAATAATAATTTAAAATGCTGCTGCTGCTCAGAATACAGCCAATTTCTTTGCAAAAGACAGAATAAACTTCTTCTGATACGATTCAATGCAATAGAACATGATAGGGTGCTGTAACAAATTGTATTCTTTTACTAAAAAAACCCATCAGTATCAATTCCAGTGAAGAGGACTCAGAGGATGAGGGAGAGCCAGCCTCGGTACAAGGAACCTCTTCTGCTTGTAGACTCCAAGGACCACTGGTTCCAGAGCTTGCTGCTTCCATGGAGGCTTAAATAAGTACATGGACAAGTGTATCTATAGCTACTAGTCTTGATGGCATATAACCACTTCCAGGTTTAGAGACAGCTGAATAAATGATATTGCCTTCATCTCCTGCTTGTGAGTTTCCCAGAGGCATCTGGTTAATTGCTGGATTACATAGGCCTTGGGTCCCATCTAGAAGGGCACTGATGTACTAAAATCTTTTGACCATTCCCATCTGCCCTTCGCCCCATGCCTCCATTGTCCCATTGACCAATGTTCCCTGTCATTCCCAATATCACCCAACATCTAAGTTCCTGCATGTCCGCAGGTTGCACAGATCCAAGGGCATAGCTATAATGGAATGAAGCAAGAATGCCCTAGGACCCTGAAGTAGGGGTGTGCATAAAACTGGTATGCCTAGTTGTCGAAGTCCGAACTGGATTCAAACAGAACTGGGCATGTTAGATTTTGCCCCTCCCCCACCAACAGACACTGCCCTCCTCAGGTTTGGCTCATATTTGAGCCAGTTCGAGGGTTCTAACAGGAAAACCATTTTTTAAAAAAGAACTCACTGCCTTGAGGGGGTGATGCCATGTAGGCTTGTGCATTTTGATTTGGGCACAAATCAATTTGTGCCCCAAAATGGCAATTTTGGATGATTTGTCTACAAATCACAACCAGAATTAGACCTTCGATAATTTTCGTTTACAAACCGAAATGACTTCCTCTCTGATCCGAATTTTGTTTACTTTGAAAACACTTCGGAGCTCCATTTCAGCATTGCATTGTAAATTGTCCCTTTTGCCTCTCCAGAAGCAACAGACTGAGTGTTTGTCAGAAGGATTAGCATAGCAGAAGATAAGATATGCAAAAAAGGACAAAGCTTTTCTGAAGACAATGACATTCCCTTGGGCAATTTAGTTAAGAGAAATGCACTGTATTGTGATGCAATTGTGTGCTGAGAATGAAATGATTAAGTTGAGAACAGCCAATCCATTGTCAACTCTGTCTGGGCTGCTGAGATTGCAAGACTTCCTTTCCTCCTGCCCCCACCCCCCATTTTCTCCCTCTTTATTATTTTGTGTGTAATGATTAAGATTCCACATGCCCTGTCCTGTTTGCATTTAAAATATCTAAGCCCTTGCAGAAAACAAAACAAATTATCAAAATGCCAGCAAGGACACCGCTCTTCAAGTCTCTTTCAAGGTATATGGGAGGCACAAGCTATTATGCTTGGTTAAAGGAAAAAGCATAAACTTGCTGCTGGGTTATTATTAATACACTGGGAAGTAGCTCTTCTTTTACAGTTGGACCAGCTCAGAGTGCATGCAGTAATATTTTAATTTCTGAGCTCTGATGAGCTTAATTCCAACCAGGTATTCAGTTTCTACACTTACAAGTGGGGCTACCAGATGTACGAGGCCAATGGACGCAAAGGGGCAGCCCTACAAATATAATATTTAATATAAAATGTCAGTTTGGGTATTCCACTCAATTTCCTGGAGAGATCTTGAAAAACCTTCTTATTTAGGTTGAAGACTCAATCAGTTCCATACTTCGGCTCCTACCCAGTTGCTATGTAATTCCACATAACTTAAGTTCTCTAATTGCCTGCCACCATCCAGACTCCCATGGAATTGGCCTAAGGGCTGCTTTCTTAGGAATTGTGAAAGTTGGAGTGTCTTTGGGTTAGATTTGGGGCAAAAAGGGGTCTGCTGGGGCAGAACAGTGGGTTGGGTGGAAGTGCCCCAAGCAGTGCCTGCCACAACCCAGACTCCCAAGGAATTGGCTGCTTTCTTAGGAATTTTTTTAAAAAACATTTTATATCCTGCTCTTCCTCCAAGGAACCCAGAGCGGTGCACTACATACTTAAGTTTCTCCTCACAACAACCCTGTGAAGTAGGCTAGGCCGAGAGAGAAGTGGCTGGCCCAGAGTCACCCAGCTAGTTTCATGGCTGAATGGGGATTTGAACTCGAGTCTCCCTGGTCCTAGTCCAGCACTCTAACCACTACACCACACTGTGTAGTGTGGAGTGTCTTTGGGGCAGAAAGGGGTCTGCTGGGGCAGAACAGTGGGTTGGGTGGAAGGACCCCAAGGGGTACCTGCCACAACCCAGACTCCCATGGAATTGTCCTAAGGGCTGCTTTCTTAGGAATTGTCAATGTTGGAGTGTCCTTGGGGCAGATTTGGGGCAGAAAGAGGTCTGCTGCAAGAGCCAGCGTGTTGTAGTGTTTAGAGTGCTGGACTAGGACCGGGGAGACCCGAGTTCAAATCCCCATTCAGCCATGATACTAGCTAGGTGACTCTGGGCCAGTCACTTCTCTCTCTACCTAGCCTACTTCACAGTGTTGTTGTGAAAAAAGAAACTTAAGTATGTAGTACACTGCTCTGGGCTCCTTGGAGAAAGAGCGGAATATAAATGTAATAATAATAACTAGCCAACCCCGCACAAAGCATCTGTGCAGTGCTTTGGGGCCAGCTGTTTTGCTCTCCCTCTTGCTCCTGCCCCCGGTCTCTCCTCTCTTCCCCTTCCCTCTGGCACGTGCTCTCCAGGCCTCCTCCTCTCCCGTTCCTCCCCACACACAGAGCCACCGCAGCCGGCAAGAAGGGCCCCCCCCCGCCGCTGTTTTTTCTCCCTCCCATCCGCCTGCTGCCGCCTTTCTCTCCCCACACCCACCACCGCCTTTCTCTCCCCCCACCCGCTGCCCATTGCTACCTTTCTCTCCCCGCCTGCTGCCTGATGACGCCTTTCTCTCCCCCCACTCGCTGCCCACCACCCACTTTCTCTCCCCCACCGGCCATCGCCTTTCTCTCCCCCACCCGCTGCCCACTGCCACCTTTCTCTCCCCCTGCCTGCTGCCCGCCACCGCCTTTCTCTTCCCCCGCTTGCTGCCCGCTGCCACCTTTCTCTCCCCCCATCTGCTGCCCGCCACTGCCTTTCTCTCCCCCCGCCCGCTGCCCACCGCTGACTTTCTCTTCCCACCCGCTGCCCACTGCCACCTTTCTCTTCCCCCGCTCGCCGCCCGCCGCCACCTTCCCCCTCTCCTCCTCAGTTCTCACTTCAGAACTCTTGCAGCTTTTAGCGAGAGTTCCGCCGCCAAATCCTGGGCACGCATGTCCCAAGAGAATTAAATTAAAATATAAATTAAAAAATTAAATTAAATATATAGATAATAATAACAGTGGGTTGGGTGGAAGTGCCCCAAGGGGTGCCTGCCACAACCCAGACTCCCATGGAATTGGCCTACGGGCTGCTTTCTTAGGAATTGTCAATGTTGGAGTGTCTTTGGGGCAGATTTGGGGCAGAAAGGGGTCTACTGGGGCAGAACAGTGGGTTGGGTGGAAGTGCCCCAAGAGGTGCCTGCCACAATCCAAATTCCAAAGGAATAGGGCAAAGGGCTGACTTTTTTGTGATTTGAGGAAGTTTGAGTGTCTTTAAGCTTTTCCTGCAGAGGGAATAATGGTGGTTTCAGCAGCCCCATAACTGCACTGGGAGGGGGGCACTGGTATGGTGCTGAGCAAGTGGTGGTGTAGTGCACAGAGGGTGCCAACCACCTCCCTGGATTGCTAATCCATTGGGGTACTGGGCTTTGTTGTTTCTGAAGTGTTGAGTTTAGATTCTCTGGTAGCAAATGAGATTTTTAATGAAAAACCATGAATCCACTCTCATATGCTACTAGAGAATCTACATTCAGAACACCTCTAGAACAAGAAAACCCTGTACTCCATGTGTTGGCAACCCATGTGGGTGGTTGGCACCCTATGTGCACTACACCACCACTTGCTCTGGGCCACCCCAGTGCCCCTCAAGTGGAGTTATGGGACTGCAGAAACCACCATTATTCCCTCTGTGGGAAAAGCTTAAAGACACTCAAACTTCCAAACTGCAGAAGCCTCCATTATACCCTACGAGGACAATCTTAAAGACATGTAATTTCATTAATTCTTTAAAAATCAGCCCTTTGCCAAATTCCTCTTAAAAAATTGTGGTAGCTTCCTTGTATCAACTGGGCACAACCACCAACCACACTCCACTAAGGGCCACCTCTCCCCCCCCCCCTGCATGAAACTATACTTTTCCTGAAACCTCCATCATACCCTATGGGGAAAACCTGAAAGACGCGCAAACTTCAAAAATTCACCAAAAATCAGCAGTTGGCTCAATTCCTTTGAAATTTTTGTGGTAGCTTCCACTCATTGGGCATTATAATCCCCACACACTCTTTTGACCATGTGACCCATTTTTAAATCTGAATGAATTCGGATTCAGATTCAGATTAATTCAGATACAAAACAAAACTGGGGTGATTCGGAAGGCTTAATTTTGGACAAAATACAAAATGGGGTTGATTCAGTTTTGGTACAAATCGAAACTGAAAAAATACAAAACGCGCAACCCTATAACCCATATTTACCTCTACTCTTTAAGAAGATTGTCTTTGATTCAGGAAATATGGTACACTTTTAGGATTGTGATCAGGATTGTGTGAAAACTGTTCCTTTATTTCTGCAGAATTTTCTTTTCTGTTCCATGATCTCAGACCCACTGGAACTGTGCATAATGTCTGTGTTTTAAGGAACAGCAAGTGCCAGCTGCCCGTGAGAATGCACAGCCAAAGGTAACTACTGCCCATAGCTTTCATGGGATACACATTCATGTATTCATGTATTCACACATTCATGTATTCATGGGATACACATTCATACACATTCACCCCCATTCTTTTGTTACATTTTCAACATGCTATACAGTATTAACACATTAACCTGACAGCAGGGATATAATCAGACAGCAGTTAAGCATCACAATGCTTAACAGCAGTTCCATCACAACGGAAATCTTTTTGAGATTTCAGTGCCTGTGGGCAGTTGTTATAAACATACCTCACCAATGGTAGAATATGTACAAAATATACATCACTGTAGCTCCTTCTTATGCATAGTACATCCTAATTCTATACCAAACTTTTCATGGCATAGGGAAGAGTCTCCCCCCCCCCCTTTTTTTTTGGGAAGAGTGGACTTTTCTTGGGAACTTCTATTTGTTGGAGCTAGGACCCTGGCAGCATCAGCTCTCAGCTGCAATGTCTCATACTGACCTCTGGGGTTTTTTGCGGTGGGCAGGGGGGTCAGTTCAACACATAAAAGTGTTGGACTCCTCCCCAAATTGTTCTTCCAGTGTTAGTCTCCATTTTGTCTCTCCAGAGATGGCTGTTTGTTTTGGTCTCTCTTCAGCCATGAGCTACAGCTGAAATAAATGTAAAAGAGCCTGCATTTTATTTCAGCTGTAAACAAAAAAAAGACTCTTCCCTATGCCATGAAAAGTTTGGTATAGAATTAGGATGTGGTATGCATAACAAGGAGTTTGTAATCCTTTCTTTAAATAAGTCCTTGTAGTTCTTCAGTACTAAAGAACTGTCTCAAGACCAATTGCTTTGCTGCTTTCTCAACAAATCCCGACCCTATTCTCATAACTGCAGCTACAAAAGGCATTTCTAGGCATGCTCAGAAGCACCCCTTTCAGCAGCTGGGCAAGCAGGACAGAGGACAGCCAAGCTAGTGAGAAGCTTGGCATCCTCTTGCTGCTATTTGCACAGCACCACCCAACCCCCTGCCCAGGGGCAGAGCTCTAATAGAACAGGTGGGTTCAAAGAACCCATTGCACCCTGTGTTTGAAAGCTGCTGAGCTCTCTCTCCCTCTGGCTGGGGCTCCTGCTGTGAGCTACCTGCTGCTGCTGCCACTGCCAGTTGTCTTCTTCTCGGGGGGGGGGGGGTGATTGAAGGAGAGTAGGCCTGGGAGCTGGGTGGAGAGAAGCAGAGGTGATGGCAGCAACAGTGATGGCAGGGGTGCCAGTTGGGTGGGTGGGCAGCCAGCAAGCTGGAGGGGGGGATCAAATATTGGGAGGAATGAGTGGGATGTATGCACGCACATACAGACCTGCTCTCCCCACAAGATGCCCCTGCTCCAACCCCCGCATAGCTTATGAGGGAAGAAATTGAATGTGAGTACTCAAAGGACTGCTTGCAAAAACCAAAGTGTACGTGAGGCAAACAAGAGGAGGTTATTGCATCTATAACTGCCCTGAGCCATTTTTGAAAGGGCAGTATAGAAATTGAATTAACAACAACAACAACAACAACAGAGATATGTGCTTTCTCGTGCTTGAGTTCAGCTCCCCCAAAATCAGCCCTTTTCTGGTCGGCTGACCATTCAACTTCTAAGCATCACATATATTGCTGTAATGTAGAATAGAATATGGTGTTTTACTGAATGGTATTCCAGTCCTAATATGGGAGTGTGGAAGCTGGCTGAGCTAACAGTGCTAGCAGTTGGAGTGTAGTTGCTAGAATGGACTTAATGGAATGTGATGGAGTGTGATCTTGTGCACCCGCTGTTGCACAAAACACAAGAATGGTGCAAACGCAGTTGTGCAATGGTTGGCCATTGCAACTAAATTTGCATAATCCTTTCAATTTGTGCAACAGCGCTCTTGCACATGGGGATGGGCAGGAGGGAAGAAAATGGTGGTGGTGGCAGCGGCAGCTGGGCCAGGGGCCTGGCAAGGAAAAAAAGACAGCGGCAAATGATGGTGGCGGGTGGCCGGCCAGCCAGCTGGTGGGCAAAGAAAATGGTGGGGTGGGCAGAAGAAGTCGGTTGAGGCCAGGTGGGACAAAAACAATGGTGGTGGTGGCTGGCAAGAGGGGGGGGGCGGCAGCGGTGGGTGGGCATGGGAACTGTGGCGGGGGCAGGGGCAGGATGCAGTGGTGAACCAGAGGGGCGGATGTTCTGTGCCTGGCCCAGCTAGTTGTTCATTAAAATCACATATTAAAACCATTCAAATCTTATTGCATATCCATGGAACCCTTAATGTCTCAGCTCCAATAAAACAAGAAAGAAAGAATAACATTGGGGGGGGGGGAGGAATCTGCCTGTAGCCTCTGATTGCAAAAAGTAAAAAAAGTTTCAGTTCACATTCGCTTCACATGATGCTCCATTAACTGTCTTGCTGATTTCAGTAGGTAAGAGGTATCATGCCTAATGTCCACATTAAAAGCACCTACTGTGCACACTAAAGATGTGTTTGGAGCACCGGCTTCCATAAAGTCCATTCCGCCATGGTTGCTATGGTCATCACGTCACATATTGCTAATGTTAACAATATCACAAAGGCGATCACGATGTTTTGAAAATAACCATGAGAGTCTGCAGGCAGTAAGCAGGAAGAGAGAATGATCCAGAACAACCAAACTGGGTTATTTAAACAGTTGCGAGTAATCAGTGGCATCAGCCAGAGGCAGGCAGTGAACAACGGCTACTAGTCGGAGGGCTATAGGCCACCTCCAGCCTCAAAGGCAGGATGCCTCTGAGCACCAGTTGCAGGGGAGTAACAGCAAGAGAGAGGGCATGCCCTCAACTCCCACCTGTGGCTTCCAGCAGCATCTGGTGAGCCACAGTGTGAAACAGGATGCTGGACTAGATGGGCTTCTTGAGCCTGATCCAGCAGGGCTGTTCTTATGTTCTTATTCAGCATCAATGCCAGTCTCTCTCTCTCTCTCTCTCTCTCTCTCTCTCTCTCTCTCTCTCTCTTCACCACAGCTCCCTCCCTCACACACACTCACTCTTTCCTCCTTGCCTCCAGCCACAAACATAGGAGCCTTTTTCTCCACTCCCCAAATGGAGGAGATAAGTTGGACAAGCTTGCTGGAGAGGAAGAGGGTGAACGAGAGAGCCCGGCCAACTTTAAGCATAGCCGGCTGGAGATCAGAGTGCTGTGCACCATCACAGGAAAGGCCAGTGAGAGGAAGAGTAGTGGCAAAGAGCACTGGGCTTCCAGGAGCAGGGAGTGGGGTGGCAGTAGGCAGGGCTAGCAAAATGGGGCAAGTACAGAAGTGGGGGAAGTGGCAGCAGACAGGCCTCCTGAGGCCATCAGAGAGTCTTTTGCTCCCACTCGTAATCTGCAACATTTCATGATGCTAATGTAGCAGTGGGGGCAGTTGGAACAGAAATCCCTCTATTGCGAAATTTGAAAGAGAACCTGACATTCAAAGGGAGACTTTTCTCCAACGGGATATGCAAGAGCGACAGCTCAGATTGTATACTGTGGGTATAATTTGCTATAAGGCCAGAGGGGGCACTGTAGCAAGGAGTTATAATGGAGGGGAAGAAAGTGTTTCCTTTTTGTAGCCTCCTTTCTTTCTGCTATTGGTTGAGGTTTCCACAGGATCCTGTGTCTAGATATGTGAATCTGCAGGTTTTATGCTGCCCTCTACTCCTTAACAGGAAAAATGCCTTATGCACGGATTAAAGCTCTGTTTCAACTTCTGCTGGTGTTTGTTCTTTTGTTAAGACAGAACCTACTCTACAATGTTCCCCAAGCTGTTTAGACTTCTTTATTCATTTTTAAAAATAGTTTGATTTGCTGAGCCCAAGTCTGACTCAAACTGGGACGGACAGAGGGCTTCACTGCTGATCCTTAATATTCCTTTTCTTCCCCTTAACTTCTAAATATGTTGGTTAGATGTTGGCCCCAAAGATTAAATTTGCCACCAGAATTCATCAGCTGCAAAGCTTTGAGGCACTTTTGATCAGGCCAAAGGTGAATCAAAAGTCATGTCCCTTGACTGAGCCCCATGTTGACCTTAGCTTCTCCAAATCATGGCAAACGAGTTTCACCCAAGCCCACATGCCCAGCCCCGAAACTTCGGCCAGTGTGGGTTTCTTTTTAGGACCTACTAAAATAAACCCCAACCCCTATTTACATTTTTGTTCCAACTGGTTTTCTTGACAGACAGTTGTCCACAGCTCAGTGCCTGCTCTGTTCAGTATACTTTAATTTTGAGCTTTCAGGTTTTTCAGCAGGCCATTCAGAAGTAAATTCTCAGGGAAAATTGAGCTTTGTCATGGATGGATTACTGCTGTAATAGTTGGTCACATATCTCGCACGAAACCTTTCAAAAGGAAGGCAAATGAGAAGGAAATGAAATTCATTTCATACTTCTTCAAGCACGCTAAAAGACTTTCTCTCCAAGTAATCGGTGAAGTACCACTAGTTTATTGGAGATTCACATAACTACCATTACATTATACCTTGTCACAATCTCATATATTGGGTGAATGCTTACCCGGCACCAACGGTTCCCGCAAAGCATTCTCCATAGGCGTTGAGCAGAGAATATGGGCTCTTTGATCAAAATGTATAGGCCCAAGGAATGGCATAAGTAGAGGTAGCTGAAGCAAATAGGGACATTATGGGTCAGAGGTCAATGAAAAGTAAAAGGGAGAGACATTGAGGAGACGTTACATTTGCCGTTTGATGTATTGATAAACAGAGGGAATTGAGAACGAGAGAAGGAAAGGGGCAGAATAGTGAGATTTCTATCAGAAATCTCACGAGCAGAGTTGGAACTTTTGCTGATGGAAGGATCTAAGATAAGATTTTTTTCCAGCAATCTTTTTTTTAAATGCTTTTGTCATGGTTCCATTTTTTTTAGGGTGCGATGTAGTGCATTCATTAAGGCTGGAATGTAACATTACCCAAAACGCTCAACTGCCACCAAAACAGCAGCCCATTTCTTATTCCCTCCCTCGTGTTTAGTGTGACTGACTTCATATGATAATGTCATGAAATTCTGCTGTTCCTTGCAGTGGCAGTCAGCTTATTAAGGAAGGGCTATAGCTCAGCAGCCAAGCTCATGCTTTGTATGTGGAAGTTCTTAAGTTTAATCCCTGGCATGCCCAGGTATGTTTGGGAAAACCCTCTACATGAAATGCTGGACTTCTGCTTCCCGTCAAGGTAGATTATACTGATTTAAATGGATGAATGGTCTGACTCAGTATAAGGCAGCTTCAGATGTTCATATATATCCTGAGCCAGTGCAGGATAGATTATAGCAGAGTAAATTAATACAACCCACAGGAACATTTCCAGATGAGGCTTTTAGATCACTTCTCCTCCGGAATGGTGTGCATTCACATATAAGCCAGATTGACCCGGAAGTCCCTGCAAGCCATCGGGGAACACCCCAGACATGATTCAGGTTTTCCCCTGCTTATCGGAGCCTAGCCTGATATATGTCTGGGGTTTAAAAAAATCCACTTTTTGCATTGGTTTTTTGGGACAAATTTAAATTTGCAGTAAACCCACAGTAAAGCCTGCTGTCTAGAAATGCTCCTGCTGACATGGGGAAAAGGTTTGACTACATGGCATTGTCTGGAAGTCTATTTAGAGTGAGGGCAAGGTTTCTCAGCCTTACTTTCTTTGTTTTTGTGATGTCATCCTACAACCAAATCTGATTGATTGTGTGCATTGCTCATATGTGATGTTTTTATGCCTGCTATGTGAGTCTCAATTTGCTAGGATTGTCTCATGATTAATACTTTCCCCCCTTTAAATTGTACTAAAGCTGAAGTTTGGGGAAGGAAGAAGCTAAGAAAGGCAATCCACAAAAAAGGTTGGCAAGGGGTTAAACACTGCCTGGATGGATAGATAGATAGATAGATAAGTTGTGATGACCCATTGACACATGAAAATCAAGCCAGTCACTAGAGTTACATGTAGGTGAGAACGATCAGGAGGCAATTAAGTCCAATCACTTGCTATATGGCAGAATTGTTAGAATTGTTTTACCATCTTATTCGACCCACCCGCTCATCGTATGCAAAGACACACTGGCCTGATTCAGACATAACAATGAACAATAAGGTCATTCACACAACCAAAGTGGGGAGGGCTGGGGGAAAGGCAGGATTCTATCTGCCTCCCCCAAGGCAATCCAAGCTGCTTCTGGGCTCTGCTGCTTGTGCACCCACATGACTGGTGTGGCGGTGGACTACTGAAGTGGGATCAGGAGGAGGAAATCCTTCCACATCCCACAATGCACCATGCAGGCAGTGAAAAGGCAGCCCTTCGCAATGCAGCAGCATGCCTCTACCTAACGCAGCTTCCCTCTGGACTCTTATCATAAACATGGCTGCCAGCTCCCAGGAGCTGCAGAAGCATCTCCAGGCATCCACACAACCTAAAGCTGAGGTGCGGCAGCAGGAGTTTCTGTTCTACCTCAGTTAAAGTGTGGGTAAAGAAGCTTGGCTACTCACTCATGCAGGAGCTGGGCAGGAGAGGTTTCTGTGGTTCCAGACGAACCACTTTTGTGGTTCCTACCCACAAAAGGCTACCCACAATTAAGCAACCGCAAAGACTTTTTGTTCTAAGCATAAACTGCCATAAGCAGTTGCACATGTGGTCTTCCACCCCTTAACGTATGTGGGGACAAGGTTTTAGAGTTCTCTTCCTGGTTAGTTCCAAAGTGCCATTTCCTGTTTTGTCTGAACTCAAGAAACTGTGGTTTATACAAGCTCCAGTTATATGCCAAGTCCATACTCACATAAAGCGATACCAGAGTTGAAGGGGCCCCAGTAAAATTTTTGCACCTCTGCATGTGTACAACCACAGTTTGGACCCCAAAATGACCTAGGTTTTTCCTTCTGAGACTCTGATTTGAAACCTCGGTTTGTAGTGGGTTTTGCTGCCCTGCCTGTGGTTTGATGGTGCCAGCGTTACATCCGAATGCTGCACTGCAGTCCCACTCTTCAGCAACTGGAATTGAGGATGGAGGCTCCTCCCTCACTCCAACTACGATTGGCTGCTGGGGCTGTTCTTCAGTCAAGAAGGAAGCCCACACAGCCAGTTCTCCCTCCTCTCTGCAGTCTTCCTGACAGGAGGGGAGCAGTGGAACCAAGGGTCCATTCATGGACCTATGGTTCCACATTATGTGTGAATGTGGCTGCCAAGTCAGGATTGTGCAGGGAGGAGGAATGAATTTGTAGGTTGAAAGCTTGGACTGATTCATTGTAAGAGCAAACCATGGTTTGCTGTTATATCTGAACTAGATTATGATGTAATTGGGCTGTGTCAGAACAACCTGAATCAAAGATGCAACATATATATTTCAAGTAATGGTAAAACACAGAGCAAAAATATGATGAAGGTAACTGGAGGTTTGTTGAGGGTGGAGGTGGGGCTCACTCGATCAAGAAATGGCAGGGAAACCAGCACAAACTTCAGCTGTGTATCCAGTGTCTGCCTCGAAGCCACTGGCATTAATTAAGATTCTATGGCTTGCAAACAATTATGATATAATTAAAGTAAGATTCTTTCTACAGTAAAGCAATAAGAAATTACTTTTAGAAACTGTAGGCACTATTAAAATGGTGCATCAGGACCAAAATGAGCAATATTTACTAGTATTAGCACAACTAAAATGGATTTTGAAGACAAACTTAGGCCATTATTACTTTAAAAAACACTCACATTTGAAGATATAGAGCAGCACTAATTAAATCGCTCTCTCTCTCTCTCTCTCTCTCTCTCTCTCTATATATATATATATATATATATATATGGGGTGTTTGACAGAACGGCACCTTCAACAGAATCTATTTTAATGGTCTTGAATTAGCACAGCTTCAAAGACTGAGAGCACTTAGCAGGAGGTTGATCTCTACTGGAAGAGCTTTATTATTAGTAGTATTTTATAAAAGGTCACGAAGTTGCATTTAAGAGCTTTTTTTTCCCGGTACGAAAACACAGGCTCCCAAGTATTTTAATATCTTGCGTGCTGGAACATTGCATCAATGAACCCAGGCAAACTAAACATATATGCGGTCTAGGGGCTGCTTTTACTTGTTCCCCACAGTGGTGGCTTCAGTCTTTTAAATGGTATGTCTTCAGGCAGGGGTTTTTCCCTATACAATTGTAAAGTTGCTAGTTGTGCTACATTTCTTTTATTATTTCATCTACACAGTCTTGAATAATGATGTTCTTCTTTAATCATCCACAGCCACAATGGTTGAAGGCTGGGGATGTTGGGAACTGTAGACTAAAAACAATAAAATGATGATGATGATGATGATGATGATGATGATGATGATGATGATGATAATCTGTTGTTAAAAGATTGCACAGATTGACTACAAAGGCATGACAAGGTAGCAGGGATGATACACTGGAACATCTGCAAAAAATACAAGCTACCTGTAGCCAAAGATTGGTGGTACCATAAAATTAAAAAAGTTGTAGAAAAGGAAGATGCAAAAATATTATGGGACTTTTGACAACAAACAGACAAACAGACAAACATCTGCCACACAATACACCAGATATAACTGTAGTTGAGAAGAAAGAAAAACAAGTAAAAATAATTGACATAGCAATACCAGGTGATAGCAGAATAGAAGAAAAAGAAATAGAAAAATTAACAAAATACAAAGATCTACAAAATGAAATTGAAAGGCTGAGGCAGAAGAAAACCAAAATAATCCCAGTAGTAATTGGTGTCCTAGGTGCAAATCCAAAACATCTTGAAGAGCACCTCAACACCATGGGGGCCACAGAAATCACCATCAGCTAATTACAAAAAGCATCTTTACTGGGAACAGCCTATATTTTGTGACGATATCTATAATAATAGCAACAATATTAAGAATAAAATTCAGCCATCCCTGGTCCTTAGGAAGGACTTGATGTCTGGATAAAACAAACCAGTCAATAACACCTGTCTGACTGTGTCAACAAGAAATAATAACAACACCTTGTATGCTGTTGTAAGAAAATCACGCAGACTGATTATAAGGAAAGACACAATAAAGTTGGTGCGATTACCCAGTGGAACCTTTGCAAGAATTACAAATTGCCAGCAAGCAAGAATGGGTGGAATCATCCGACTGAGAAAGTCAGAGAAAATGAAGAGGCCAAAATCCTTTGGGATTTTCGAATACAAACTGATAGGCATTTGGTACACAATACGCCTGATCTGACAGTCATCGAGAAGATTCGGGTTCTAATCATTGATATTGCAATCCCAGGGGATAGACAAGTCGACAAAAACAGTTGGAGAAAATAACTAAATACAAGGATCTTCTGACTGAAATTGAGTGGCTCGGGGGAAAGTAAATGATAGTGGTGCCAATAGTTGTTGGTGCCCTTGGTCCCCTTGGTACAGTACTAAAAGAACTTGAACACCATCTCGACACCTTGGGCATCGATAAAATTATAATACATCAACTACAGAAGGCTACACTACTCAGGACAGCATGAATACTATGAGGCTATCTTTAATTTTTCTTTAGTTATCCTATACCCTTGGAAAATGCCCGAGAATTAAAGTGCCAAATCCAGTCAATAACATCTGGTAGACTGTGTGTAAATAGCATAATAATGATTAAAACAACTTTATTTGTTAGCCGCCCCGTAACAAATTGTTTTCTGGGAGGCTTACAACACAACACACATTCAATCATAAGACCAAAAAAGGGAGGGGAAAGAAAAATATAAAATACCATACCAAAACAATTTCTAAAACATTATTATTATTATTATTATTATTATTATTATTATTATTTAAAAAAAATCAGTTACAATCAGATCATTAAGAAATAAATAAATAAAAGGCCTGAATGAACAAAAAGGTCTTTACCTTTTTACAGTTACCTTTCTAAAAGAACAAAGTGATCAAACCAGGCGAACCTCATTGGGGAGGCTGTTCAATAAATGTTACCCAAGAGTGCATTGATACATAGTTCGACACATGGAGTCTGTTCACATGAGCAGCCCAACCCAGGCTAGGGCAGCCAAGGCTGTGTTGAGCTGCTCGTGTGCAGTGCCGGCCAGGATTGAACCCAATCCTGGTGCTGCTCTCCCGCCTAGCCCAACCTTTCCCCTGGACTTTAGCCAGGATTAAGGGCGTGCCCTTTACCCTGGCAATGTGGCCCGAATATAGACAGAGCCTGAGGGGGAATCCTTCAATGCACCACGCTGCTCACACAGTTAATTTTGGGATTCCTGGGCGCCAGGCATCCTTCCCCGGCCTCCTGAGTGCCATGTGATGAGCAGGGCTGCAGCCATGATTGTGTGGGGGCAGGGGCGTAACTATAATAGGGCAAGGGGAGACAGTTGTCTGGGGGTCCACTGCCTTGGGGGCCCCCCAGCAAGTCACATGATTGACTCCCCCAGCCACACGCCCGCCTGGGCTTCCTTCAGTTGTATTCATCCTCCGAAACTGATGTGAGTGTTAAGACCTGGTGCTACTAGAACAGCATGGCTTTCTCTAATACCATTAAAGACTTGCATCATCCACAATTTACAAAACCCTTTAAAAAATAATTTTGGATGATGTTCTGTTGTGGCACATATATATATATACCTATCGCTATGCCCCTGGTGTGGGGGGAAGCAGGAGCAATCCTGTCTTCCTCCCATCCCTCCCTAGCTCCAAGAACAGCAGTCATGTCTATGACCTCATAGAATTGCACACTCTCCATCACACTCTTAAGCCCTATTCAGACATTATGTTGTATGAGTGTACAGATGTCTGTACACTCATATATGTTTTTTGTGTGATTGTCTGTACTTGCAATGATTTGAAAAGAGAACCTGGGCACAGGCCACTCAGATGCATGGTACAGATAGGCAGTGTACTGCTCTACCTGTGTTCAACATAGCGTGTGAATAGCTTTACCTGTGTACAGATCCATACCTGTGTACACTATATACTTGTTGTACAAGTGTATGAATAGGACTTTAGTGATACACATTCAGTCTCATTCAGATGTTATAAAACTGCCCTGCTGTAGCCGTGTACACTGAGTTGAAGGGAAGGAAATCTCGACCCTGCTGCGTCAATCAGCAGCATAACCTGCCCATCATACTTACAGCAGGGCTTGGATTAAGAGGGGGAAACCTAAAGTGTCATAGTGGGCACTTCTGTGGTTGTAATACTGGATCGATCCAATCCCACAATCACAGAAGTGCCCGCCAACATGCTTACATCAATGACTTCTTCAAACAAGCCCTGCTGTAAGCACCAGTGGCAGGCACAGTGGGAACGGGATTTCCTTCCCTTCACTCCACAGTACACGGCTACAGCGAGGCGATTTTATAATGTCCGGATGAGGCTGTTGAGTCACACACATTCCATCAAGTAGTTGTAGGACCAAGAAACAAAACTCAGGATCAGGCTCTACAGACGTGGCTATGCATTTAGGGGTAGGCTTGAGTCTCAAAGTTTGGAGGTCACCAGGAGGAGAAAAAAAGTGTTAACCCAGTGATACTCCTTAGTTTTCTCCCACAAACACGAGCTGCTGTTTAATTCCATTTGATCAGGAAATATAAAGTGCAGGAATGGGAAACATCAATATAACAAGGACACAGTGTCCTTTATCCAGGACACTGATGAGCCAACCTGTAATGGTTCTGCAAGGGAGCTGAGCTGAAAGTTCTCAGAAGAGAAGTGAAGGCTTACCCTTTCCCAAATTCAAATACTGGCCAATGCACGATCGTATTAGTGCAAGTGGATGGCTTAGTTGCACTAAAAATAGTGATTGCACAAGGGTGCTGTTGCACCATAGTGCTGTAGGACTCTTGTGCAGAAGTTTCCATGGTGATAAATGAGGTGTGTTGCAGCTGTGCAACTGCTGCATAATCACAAGCATGTTTGCAGTTGCACCGCACTATTCTGGAATGCGAGCCCCAAATACAGCACTACATAGTTTTGCACTAGCATAATACTCTGGATGTCCTTAGCTTTCAGTAGGATGCATATTTGTTTCTGCATGCTGTTGTGCATCACCATACTTCAACCCCTGCCTAGACTGTCCAAGAGTTTGCACACCTAGTCCTTTTAGGTTCCCCACCCCCCTCAATGGGAAATAAATTAGATAGAATTCCTTATCTAAGAAAAGAAGGTGAAATCAGAGTAGTCATTGGGAGCAGCACAACCCCATCATCTTCATGATAGATACTGAACCTGCTGGGTTGTGGTGGCATCCCTGGTTTTTGGTCTCGTGCAATAGCAGATAACAAACCACAATATGCTTTAGGACATCCTAGTGAGCCAGGAAGCCACCTAATGGCGCAGAGGGGAAGCAACTTGCCTGGGGAGCAAGAGGTTGCTGGTTCGAATCCCCGCTGGTATGTTTCACAGACTATGGAAAACACCTATATCAGTCAGCAGTGATATAGGAAGATGCTGAAAGGCTTCATCTCATACTACACGGGAGATGGCAATGGTAAACCCCTCCTGTATTCTACCAAAGAAAACCACATGGCTCTGTGGTCGCCAGGAGTCGACATCGACTCAATGGTACAACTTTAATTTAGTGAGCCAGGGGGGAGCCAAAGGTTAACCACACATCTCTACCTGAAGATTAGCCAGCCTGCGGGTAGCACCGCTCTTGGCAGAGAGAGAGAGGAATGACTTGAATTGCTGAGAAGCAGAGGCAGCTGCACCTCCATTGGGGCCCACCAGCTCATTAGGACAACTGCGACTGTTTTAGGATATGATATTGGGTTGGTTGGATGGCACACTTCAAAATCCTGTGTTTTTGCCAAGTTCCTTTGTGTCAGTTCTATGTTCTCCTTCGCAAAGAAGAGGCAAACAAATTAAACAAAGGTGAAGCAAATTAAACCAAATTACACAAACACAAGCTCAATGAAGGCAAGTTGAATTAATTAAGATGAATTAATCTATTCTAAATCTGAGGAGAGGTTCTCTCCAGCTACGAATACAAATTCAAATATTCATTAAAAGAAGCTAATGCCTGAGTTTGATTCATGATGTGAAAAAGTCCTGTTAGTTACTGTCACACTGGTAGCTGCTCATTGATATGAAAGCTGGGAAGACTACATAAGGAAACCTCTTGCTTCCATCAGTGAGGGAGGCATTCCTGATTTGGATTTCATTCGTAATGATTTCTTTATCTGTGTTGCACTTTCCATGCCCTGATACAGCAAGTGGGAATCTACACATCAAGACATGTTTCAGTGCACGAATCCAGAATATAGTGCCCGGTTTCTCCCTCCACCACTGCACCCAGTGCACACTTCCATGAAGTATATTCCTTCTTAGCCAGATCCTGCCTGGTTCTGTGTTCCATCTGAGGATCATCACAAGCTGCTACACTTGTGATGAACCCCACCTTCTGGTCCTTTGGTGGAGTGAAGCAGGAGGAATATCCATGAGTGAAGCAGGAGGAAGATCCATAGGTGAAGCAGGAGGAAGTCTTGGTGGAGTGAAGCAGGAGGAAGATCCATGAGGGAAGCAGGAGGAAGATCCATGAGTGGTCCTTCTGGTCCTTGGGTGGAGTGAAGCAGGAGGAAGATCCAAGAGTGAGGAAGATCAATGAATGAAGAAGATCCATGAGTGAAGCAGGATTAAGATCCATAGGTGAAGCAGGAGGAAGTCTTGGTGGAGTGAAACAGGAGGAAGATCCATGAGTGACATTGTGAACACTTTGAAAATTCTAAGATATATCACCACCTACTGGCATTTTATTCCTAAAACTCCCTTCAGAAAGACGCCATGCCACCAAAAGTGCTGGCACCACTGCCCACAGGGACATAGCATAAAAGGTTTAAACAAACAAAGAAACAAACATATAGACACACACACACACATTTCTGCCACCATCACCGAAACAGTATTAAACCTCCTCACAACACTTTACAAGAATTTCTGTTCCCTCCCAATCCCCAGTTTCGTCCCAGCATGTTTCAGTTTCAGCACTTTCCAGTTTCTCCCCAACAGCTTTGTTTGGCCTGTTATGTCCCCAAACAATTTAGCACCTTGGAATTTCACTGCAACTGGGTCTAGGAAATTTTTGGATCTGTTCTAATAGAAGCATTTGTTAAATTTGTCTTCTGTATCATCAGAGCCGTATCTAGGGAAAATAGCGCCTAGGGCAAACAATGAAATTGTGCCCCCTGTCCAAGCATCTGACACCCATCTTTCAGATAACTTTACCATAATATCAGCTCAAAAATACAAGTCAAGTTCGTTAATCTTTTAATATTTCAAAAACTATTTAGCAGTGGACTTAGCCAGACCAAAAAATGCTGGAAAACTACAAATTTCAGTATGTGGGGGCTCATGAAATACCCAAATACTATGTGGAGATGTACTTGGAAAACTAAACAGAAGTGCCTGTCTAATTCTCTACTATGCATTGTAGCATCACCATTACATAAGTTTTAAAAATCAATGTAGAATTTGACTTTTTCCAGATACACTGTAAATAATTAAAGGATATGCAGAGTAAACTGTGTCACTGCTTGGAATATATTCTAGTCTTTCAGAAAGACAGTTAAAATGAGAGAAAGAGAGCAAGAAACTCCCAGTGGGCCTTAATATTAAGGGTTTCACACTGATTCAAAGACAAACTCACCATTAATAGCCATATTAGCAAGACATTACATTTAACTCACTTATCACAAGAAGCAAAGTAAGAGCAAATGAATACAATCCTAGCTCTTAAGCGTCAGCTCAGTATTCACAAGCCCTGATTCTCTGTACATAGTGCCAATCTGAATATGTGTACAGTGTCTTATATTATATTTTTATTATTATTATTATTTTTACCCATAGCCCCTTTGGGGGGCTTCCTAAAGGCTGGGTTTTTTTTTTTTTTGGCAAAGATTCCCCCTCACCCCGCTGGCCTCTAGGGCCTCGCAGGGACCATTTGAGCATGTGCAGTGGCCATTTTTAAAAATAATCTTTTTTTTAAAGGCCACTGAAAACAAAATGGCCACTGTGCATGCTCAAATGGCCTCTGCAAAGCCTGGCATGACCTAGAGCCTCACAGAGGCCATTTGAGCATGCATGATGGCCATTTTGTTTTTGGCAACCATTTTTAAAAAAAAAAAAATTTACAAAATGGCGCCCCCTTCAAGTGGCGCCCGGGGCACGTGCCCTGCCTGCCCTACCCCTAGATACGCCCCTGTATATCATCTTGTGGTGAGGAGGATTCTGCCACTCCCCTTCTTCCACAGATATCTGGTTAGGTGAAGACAGTATTGTAAAGTTTTTACTGATGAGCAAGGGAATTGGTGTGTTCAGAAGATGCAGCAAAAGCTGAACTGCTGGTTCCTGGAGCTCGGAGATAAGCCCAGCTTCTGTGGCAAGGGAGCAATTTTGTGACATTTTTTGTGTTGTCCAAACCCACCAACACTGACATACTCTACCCTACTTGCAGTTCCAAACCTGATTGATTGATTGATTGATTGATTGATCAATTTTGTACACTGCCCCAAACTTTCATCTCTGGGCGGTTAACAATAGCATAAAACAAGTTAAAATAAAACAATTTAAATATCACCTACAAATTAAAACCTTAATTTTTTATGTGTGTGTGTGTGTGTGTGTGTGTGTGTGTGTGTGTGTGTAACCCACTTGAAATTTTGGTTAGAAATGTTGTGTTCAGAACTGCAAGTAGATCAGAATATGCTAACACTGACCAGTTGAGATGACATGACCAATGTCAGCATAACTGCTGCCCCCCACTAGTGGTTTGGCTTTCCCCATGTTGTCTGAATCTGCCTAATATGGATTACTGGTGTACAAACTAGTCCATGTACAGTGTCATAAGTTGCCACTTGCTAAATGGCCATCTGTATTCTTTCTGTGTAATGGCTGCTAAAGCCATTGTGTAGTGCCCAACACAATAACAACAAATGAGTCTCTCTTCAGTGACTCTACCCTCCTACAGTCAATGGTGCATCATCATTAGACAAATAAGGAAGGCCAGTGGATAAGGCCTTCCAGTTTCAGCTTGCTCAATCGGTACATAACCACAACTTGAAGTGGAAGTTTATTATTGTACTGGTAGGAATGTTGCAGAACTGCTCTAAAAATACTACAAAACATTATTTCCATAACTTCCAGATTGGACCACAATGTACAGTGCACTCCACATGGGGCTGCTTTTGAAGAATGCTTGGAAACCTCTACTGCTGCGGAATGAAACAGACAGACTGCTGATAGGAGATGGCTGGAGAAAGCACATAGCACCAGCGTTCAAGGGACTGTATGATGCCTTCATGTTCATTTCCGGGCACAATTCAAGAGTTGTTGCAAAGCCTGAAGCTGCAACTGGCCTCAGTCCAGTATCTCTTTTCATGTGCACATCTATGAGATCACCAGGAGCGGCCCTGCCTTGAGCATCCCCACCAACTGAGATTAGGCAGGTGGCTACAAGGAACAAGACCTTCTTGGCAAGGCAGCTCCTTTGTGGAATTAGCTGCCTAAGAAGGTTGGCCAAGCCAGCTTGCCTCTGAGTTCCCACAGGCTGGATAAGAACTGCTTGTTTAGACTTTAGGAGCTCCTTAGGCAAGGCTCAGTGTTCTTTGTTGGCATTTGACATGTCCGGTGGTGAAGTTTTACTGTTTTGAAATTGACGTGACTTTTTCAGTGGTTGTTTTATTATGTGATTTGGAGAATCATTCCCCGCTGGTACTATATTGGGCAGCAGCAATATAGGAAGATGCTGAAATACATCATCTCATACTGCACGGGAGATGGCAATGGTAAACCCCTCTTGTATTCTGCCAAAAGAAAACCACAGAGCTCTATGGGCGCCAGGAGTCGAAATCAACTTGATGGCACACTTTACCTTTAGAATCATTTTAGTTTTGGAGCAGTGAGTCACTTTGCATCTTGGGGAAAGGTGGGATTTAAATAATAATAATAATAATTTAAAATGGGGCGGCATTCTTTTGCTATAATGCTCCATCCTAGGGCTGCTACAGACCCGGAAGTAGAAGAGAGCTGGTCTTGTGGTAGAAAACATAACTTGTCCCATTAGTTAAGCAGGGTCTGCCCTGGTTGCATTTGAATGGGAGACCACATGTGAGCACTGTAAGATATTCCTGTTAGGGGATGGAGCCACTCTGGGAAGAGCAGGAGGTTCCAAGTTCCCTCCCTGGCAGCATCTCCAAGATACAGAGCTGGGAGAGATTCCTGCCTGCAACGTTAGAGAAGCCGCTGCCAGTCTGTGAAGACAATACTGAGCTAGATGGACCAATGGTCTGACTCAGGAAATGGCAGCTTCCTATGTTCCTATGTATGTTCCTAGCCCCTGTGCTGCTCAGGACTAGTGGCTGTGCAAGCAGTGCTACTGCAGTTTTCCACATTCACTGCAGTTGGAAAACCTGCAGCGGTGCTCTTGCACAATCACTAGTGCTGAGCACTGTTGGGGCTGCTTACAGTTCTGCAACAGCCGCAGCATGGAGCATTACAGCAACAAAATGGTGCATATCATGTCAGCCATGGTTTCTGAACTTAGTGGTTTTCTTCTGTGGATCTTGAAGGCAAATTCTTATGGAAACCATTCAATTGTTTGTTTGTTTGTCTGACATTATTTGTATACCACCTACTACTGAAGTCTTATTTATTTATTTATTTATTTATTTATTTGTTTATTTATTTATTCGATTTCTATACCGCCCTTCCAAGAATGGCTCAGGGCAGTTTACACAGAGAAATAATAAATAAATAAGATGGATCCCTGTCCTCAAAGGGCTCACGATCTAAAAAGAAACACAAGATAGACACCAGCACAGTCACTGGAGGGATACTATGCTGGGGATAGATAAGGCCAGTTACTCTCCCCCTGCTAAATAAAGAGAATCACCACATTAAAAGGTTCCTCTTTGCCAAGCTAGCAGGGGCAACTTGGCAACTCTAGGCAGTTTACAACAATAAAAGAAACCAAGAAATTTTAAAACACTTAAAACATATTAAAAGTTGAAATTAAAATAACTGCCCAAAAAGACTTCAAGATTTGTTTATGCCTGGAGTGGGGAGGCCACTACCTTCTCACTCACCTTACCCAGCCATGGAAGGTTGGAGACAGGCCTGTGGTTTCTCTTGTAAACACTACCAGGCCCTCTACAACAACCTCCTTGCCAGATAGTATAAGCCATGTCAGGCAAGGATCAAGAGGGCCGGTGGTAGGCTGCACCATTCCAAGAAACCTGTCCACATCCTCAGGAGTCACGAACTGAAACTGATCCAGGGTCATCACATAAGAGGCACTTCTGGACACCTCAGCATCAGACTCTGTAACAATTGTAGAGTTTGAATCTATGTCGGCCTGAATACGAGTGATTTTGTTCACAAAAATAACTCATTAAAAACGTCACAGCGAGTAATTGTTGGTTCCAAGTAAAGATTCAAGGGGGAAGGGGTGCACATTCATTGTTATTGTGTTGGGCACTACACAATTCCCAATTGGAGATCATCCATCAGGCTGACCAAGGCAGTTACCACCTCATAGCCTGCCCAAAGGCCAGTTTGAAATGGGTCTAGATAGACTGTCTGGAGCTGAAAGGCCACCACCCACTCAATCACCTTGCCCACCCATGGGAGGTTGGAAACAGGCCTGTAGTTGCTTAACTCTGAGGGATCCAAGGCAGGCTTCTTCAGAAGTGGTCTAATAATTGCCTCCTTCAGACAAGGAAGCATCCTGCCCTCCCTCAGAGAAGCATTTATAACCTCTACTAGGTCCTCTACCGCCGCCTCCCTGTTTTGTTCCCTGTTTTGCAGTTTTGCTAAAACTACACAGAATGGAATTTCTTGCCAGGGGATGTGGTGATGTGCGTCAGTTTATATAGCTTTAAAGGGGCTTAGACAAATTTATGGAGGCCTATCACTGTCTATTATCCATGTAAACTGCTATAATTACAGATTAGTTCTTGCACATGCGACAATGCCGGAATTAACTGTAGACATCCTAATAGTTCATCCCACATTCAGGAAGAGTAGGACACAGGGCAGAGTAGAAATTCAAGGAACAATAAAGACATGGAACTTGGGGAATCTGCTTAACCGCATCATCAAAGATGAATGGTCTTATGCAAACTGCAAACCCTTCAGGGAAGGACTCCAGCACTTCTGTAGTCCTGCACAATATCTACCACACCACTGAAGCAACTTAAATTGTGTTGCCAAGAACCATGCAGAGTCTAACATTCTGTTTCCAACAGTGAGTAACCAAACAGCCTCTGGACACTCACAACTTAAGAAAGGGATGAAGGTGATGGATGGATTTCCCTTGTCTTTCCTTAGCATCTAAAACACAAAGATATAGTTTCGCCCTTCATGGAGATATCATAACTACTGCACCTGAAGGACTGCCTTCTCCCACATGAAACAGCCCAAATGATAAGAACTCTCAGACAGCAACATTTTTCTCCTACAAGTGCCACCACTATCTGAGCTCTCCCTGGTGGCAACATTAAAAAGGGCCTTCTCAGTTGTCACTCGCCCTTCTTGTGGAACACACACACTACCATCCCAGAGAGCTAGCTGGCTCCTCCCTTTTGACTTTCTAGCACTTTTTAAAATCCCACCTGCTTTGGTAGTCCTTTCCATCTTGTTTTTAGTTTGGGAATAACGTTTTAGATTGTTTTAAATTCTTTTGGTGATCTGGTGCATGTTTATGCTGTAATTTGTCGTACTATTATGGTCATTTGCATTTCATGATGGATTTTTATTTTTGTAAGATACCTTGGAACTTTTAAGAGAAAGGAAGAACAGGTGGGTGGATGGATGGATAGATAGATAATTTAGCTATCACAGGCAAGAGCCATTGGCTGACATTCAAACAAAATGACCTCTGAGAAGTTTCTCTAAAGCAGGGATTCTCAGCATTGGGTCCCCAGATTTTATTGGACTTCAACTCCCATAATCCCCAGCGGCCTTTGGTTGGTGATTATGGGAGTTGAAGTCCAATAACATCTGGGGACCCAGCATTGAGAATCCCTGCTCTAAAGGACTACTTAATTTCTGAAGGGCTACTCGAGAGTAATTTAGTCTGGCTGTCAGCTACTGGTAGGTCTCTCCATCTCTTGAACTTCTTTTTTCAAAGGCAAATCTTCAAGCACGTTTGACCTGCAGCACCCTTCAGTTTAGACGAGCTCTAACATTTAAGTACTGAAAGAATATCATGACCGAATCAAGGCTGGCCTATTAGCAAACTTTTCACATTGCAGGTCTGGAAATGAAGACTCTTCAGATTTCATTCACTTTCCGAAAATGTGCAGCATCCATCATATATGATTTCCCTCCTTCCCCTCTAAGAATTCTTTTCAGTTCTATTGATGGGCCCCAGCCCAGAAATGGGCAAAATAGAATTATCTGGAAAAAAGAAGTCCTTAGCTCGAATATGACTGGAGCTGAATCTTATTTAGACTGAACTTTTATATTATCATGATTTCATGGCATTTTAATTTATACTACATCATTGGGCTGTTAACTCGCTTCCACTACTCAATTAAGAAACGCCGGCTGATATTGTTTCCCTTTAATGTGATTCACTTGCTTTTCCAGGTATCATAATTATTAGAGGGTTCTTCCGATTTGCCTAATGTCATTTCTTCTTCCGATTAAACCCAGGCATTTTCATGCCACTACGCTATCGGTGGACTTCAAAGGGAGGAAAATGATCCCATGTGTTAATAGCAGAGCAGTTAGAAATGGTTTGGGAAAGGATGGAATTAAGAAAATAATGGATGCATACTTAGTCATTCTTCCAAGTCACACTGCAAACACACCACTCAAAACCATATTTCGATGGTGTTCCATTAATCTACAAGGAACTGCATCCATTGTCATTCCCAGGATGAGGTATACCTGAAAGTTTGAAAAAACGTACTTTAAACTTCCTCTCTGATTGCATGTGCTAGCACTGCAACTAATTCTACCACTAGACTTACTACACTTTCTTCTTTCTTGCTGCTCCTGCTTCTGCCCCCACCAGCTCCCTCCCAGAATGGCCACCATATTTTGACTATTTTGAAATTCAGAGACCAAGAGAGTCCTCTTTACTTGGAAACATTTCAACAAAGACCAAGGTTCCCATGAGGCTAGCAGAATTGTCTCTAAGGGTTCGCACAACACCACAGCCTTGTACAAAAGTTACCACACCCAGTACTGGGTTAAGGTGAGCCTGCTGGCTACCCCACACTGACATGCTCCATAACCACACTCCACACTCTGCCTGAGCACTGTGTTCATCTGCAAAGGCAAATGCTGTACCCAGGTAGAGTTTCTTCTAGGGGCACACTGAAATCATGCCGAATTTCTGCTGCTATTTGCAGCAGCAACAGAAGTGGGAGAGAGGCTTCAGCAGAAAGGGGAACAGAGGAACCTAGGAAGCTGCCATATACTGACCATAGGTCCATCTAGCTCAGTATTGTCTTCACAGACTGGCAACGGCTTCTCCAAGGTTGCAGGCAGGAATCTCTCTCAGCCCTACCTTGAAGAAGCCAGGGAGGGAAATTGCAACCTCCTGTTCTTTCCAGAGTGGCTCCATCCTCTGAGGGGAATATCTTACAGTGTTCACACATCAAGTCTCCCATTCATATGCAACCAGGACAGACCCTGCTAAGCTAATGGGACAGGTCATGCTTGTTACCACAAGACCAGCTCTGCTATCCATGCTGAGGGCATGATGGAAGCTTACCAGAAGTGATGGTCTTCTTGTTTGTTTACTGCTAAGGAGGTCTCCAGGGAAGCAAACAGCAGCAGCAAGTATTCTGTGTCTCACTTGCCTTGCCCATCCTCGCCTTGCACAGGACACATGTGATGTGTCCTGTGCAAGGCAAGGACACATCAAGTGCCCCAGTGCAAGGGGTTCTGGTAAAGTGGAGCCACCCAGGGTCTGGCTCATGGGGGCTTCCCACTCTCCTTCCCTGTCTGTGCCCACTGCCCAGGTCTGGCAGAGCAAATAGGACCAGCATGGGGTAGCAAGGCTGGATTGGGACCCAGAGTCATACCCCAGGCACAAGGCTGGGTGGAGGGGGTGAAGCCACAAACCAAGAAGGGCTAGAGCCAGGCAAGAGTTGTAGCCAATGACTGGAGCAGGATCTGTCTCTATGGGATAATCTCAATGGAAATGTTGCACCAGCAAATGGCAGGTCCTGAATGAGAGTATATGGGAGCCAAGAGTCCCATCAATTACTATTGCTCAGACATGCCCTGATCAGAGGCAAAGCATGAGCTGGCTTCCTCTTCCTCTTGATTAAGCCCATTGGGGGAGAGGCCTTGAGAAGCCAGGCAGGCGCTCCACCTTTGGTTCTGAAGCTCAGCTCTGGTCCTGAATAGCTTCTGCTCCTGGGATTCTTGGGGTGATGGAAGATATTTTGGAGATGGGACAGCATGACTGGATCACAGGAACATAAGAAGATGCTATATACTGTGTCAGGCCATTGGTCCATCTTGTAGGGGAAGAATGGCAGTTCAGTCACCAAATAGCAAAGTAAAACCAGTTTGGTGAGAAAGCAGCACAGCAAGAAGTCTTGGGACAGTTCTTTAGTATCAAAGAACTACAAGAATTTATTTAAAGAAAAGGTTAAAGGTGAATGTGAAAAAGCCTGCAGCTTAATTTCAGCTGTAGCTCATGGCTGAAGAGAGAGACCAAAACCAACAGCCATTTCTGGAGAGACAAAATGGAGACTAACACTGGAAGAACAAAGAGGGGAGTAGCCCAGCACTTATATCCATGACACTAAAACCCCTCGCAGTGGTCATAATGAGACATTGCAGCTGAGAGCTGATGCTGCCAGTGTCCTAGCTCCAACTCATCTAACTCAGTACAGTCTACACAGACTGACAGCAGCTTCTCCAGGGTTGCAGGCAAGAGTCTCTCTCAATCCTGTCTTGGAGATGGCAGGGAGGGCACCTTCTGCATGCAAGCTTTTGATCGTTTGTGTCTTTTCCTTCCTATGGCTGAATAGCGAGAAGAGAAATGAGCTCTGGCTATTCACGACTTGTGAGAACTGGGGAGCTCTCATTGGGAGCAGGAGTCCCATCAGGGCCTTGCTATTTCCCCCCTCTGAGATGACCCCTTCAGGGCTCAGGCGGCTCTTGAATGCCTCATCTCCAGGTGTGTTTGTGTGTGTGTAATCCAGGGACATGATTTCTTATTCTCCTCTGCTTCACACTTGTCTTTGCCACCATCTTTCCCAATTACCAACAACAACAACCCTCCTTGAAAACAAAAATGTAGCACATCAAAAAGTTTCTGCTCCCTCTCATGCTCCATTTTCATGGAGTCTTTTTCAAAAACAGTATAGGAGAGCATTAAAGATGTACCACAGGGCTCTGTCCTAGGTCATGTGCTGTTTAATATATTTATAAATGGCTTAGAAGAGAGAGCAGAGGGAATGATTATAAATTTGCAGATGACATGAAGATAGAGTGGGTGAGCAGTGTGTGTGGGGTAGGTAAGACAGAATCAAAATCACTCTTATCTGGCCAAGCTCAAATATTGGGGGGAAACCAACAAGATGAAATTCAGTAGAGACAAATATAAAGTCCTGCATTTTGGCCAGAAAAAACAAATGCACAAGTACAGAATAGGCATGGCAGAATGGTCCCATGAAAGGGGCCTAGGTGTCTTGGTGGACAAAAAATTCAGTATGAGCCAGCAGTGTGGTGCATCTGTATCTTAGGCTGTACTAACAGAAGTACAGTGTTCAGATTACGAGAAGTAATCATCCCACTCTAGTCTGCCCTGCTCAGACCTCACTTGGAATACCATGGGCAGTCCTGGACACCATTTTAAGAAAAGAAATTATTGATAAATTGTAACAGATTCAGGGAAGGGAAAGAAAAATGGTGAGGGGGTCTGGAAACCAAGTCCTATGAGGGATGGGTGAAGCAGGTAGGTACAGTATATGTTTAGCCTGGGTAAGAGAAGACTAAGGAGGATATGATAGGCACCATCAAATATCTAGAGGACCGATAGTTGGTGGTGGCTATCAAATAGAAGGAGGAGTGGATGTTGTTTCTGAAGCCAGGACTGGAATCAATGGGTCAAAATTACAAGAAAGCAGACTGAGGCTCGACAGTAGAAAGGATTTCATAACCCTAAGAGCTGTTCAACAGTGGAATAATCTGTTTCATGCAATGCTGGGCTGGGGCTTTTCAAACAGAGGCTGGACAGTCATTCATCAGAGATGCTGTAACAGTTTTATGCAGTGAACCGGGGGTTGGACTAGTCAGGCTCTCAGGTACCTTCCAACTCTAACATTCTACAATTCTATGAGATATTCACTGGCCAAACCTAGACAAACACAGTCTCAGAGGCGGACATACAGGTTGTAGGGTGACTCATTAGCACGCTTCAGACAAAATGCTGTACAAGTGTACAGATGTCTATACATTCATATATGTATTTGTATGAATGACTGTACCTGTGTTCATTTTAAAACTGAACCTGGACACAGGCCCTTCAAAAGCTTGGTACAGATACAAAGTATACTTCTGTACCTGCATGCACCATAACATGTGAATGACCGTTTCTGTGTACAGATTTGTACCTGTGTGCACTGTATACTCGTTGTACTAGTGTTGAATATAACGTGTGAATGGGTCTTTTGAGTGTAGATTATTAGAGTCACTTGCCGTTACATGGGGAAACTATAAGGACCTGCAAACCCTCCTAATTGGAAATTCTAGATTGCACTGCAATTTCTCTAGTTTGATTTCTGTGGATTTGTGCACCACTGAAAGTATGAGTCGAATTTGTTTCCCTGTTAATATATGGGTAATTGTGTCTCTGGGTGTGGGGAAGGGGGTGGGCTGGGGAGAAGGCTGTTAATTAAATCTGAAGACGAGATTCTGCTCTTTGCAGCTGAATTAAAAATAAAATACCAATTGAAGTTTAATTAGTGTCTTTGCTTACTTGTGCATTCAGACTTGAAAGATGACTTTGCGCTCAGTTGTAAGCTCCCGTAGCTAAGAGACGATTATGGAGCCAGAGTGTTGTTTGCCACATCACGTATCAAACACCCCGTGCCTGTGCTGAGACATGTACACTGTGGAGACAGTCGGCAACATGTCAAATCTCAAGGCCCCATTCGGAGGAGATGCTACTTTCACGGGGCCGTGACACTGCGAAGGGACGCAAGTGCATAAAGCAGCCCTGTTTGAAAGCAAACTTGAAAAATATACCCGCAACAATAAATTACTCATTCTCTACCAGTGGTCTTGCAGGCCTTTGTAACCACAGAGCTGAATCAATATTCAAACAAACATTCAGTCCAAGCTGAAATTCAGTGAATTCCTTGAAATTGCTAAGTACAGATTTTGAATCTCAGCCTCTCTGGAACATCACAGGGAGACTCACACAGGAGGTTGGTTCACACATGCATATTCAGCACCTGGCTGCATCATCAGGCAGTGACTGGCATGTATGAATGGGTCATCCATTGATTGATGGGGCCGAAACCCAGAGGAGGAGCATCTGCTCTGTCTGCAGAAAGGCCAGGTTCAATTCCAGGCATATCCAGGCAGGGGTGAGAGCGTCTCCTGCTTAAAACCACACATGCTCACAGTTCATACATGCTACGAGTTGTTAAGTGGCAAGGAGTAAGATGATTTCAGCATCACGTGGTAACTTTTTTTCCTTTTACAAAGGTTCGGCAATGAGGCTGTTCACACGAGCATGCAAAACTGGGCTCCCTTAACTTCATTTTGTTGACTGTGTGTCAGCTGCGGCTGCTTGCAGCCATGGCTGGCACACTCAGGGGTGGGGGAGGTGTCCCAGTGATGCACTGCACATCCACACAGTGCATTATTTGGAGTCCTGGGGTGGGGCGATGTGCAATGGCACTTCCCAGCACCCGACCCCCGGAGCTGTCAGATGAGCCGCAGGCAAGTTGCCACTCGTCTGGGCAGGCGATCCACCCGCCGAGAGACTGCCAGCTGATCGTCTATGGGGAAGGTAAGCTTAACCCTCCTTCCCTGCAGACAGCCCACGAGCTCTTCTCACTGATCATGACTGAGAAGAGCTCTAATGTGTTTTAAATTTACAGATTTACAAATCAAGAAAGCATACTCGCAACCTCTTTTCAGTTAAAGTATACCGGACCCATGTCAAGTCCTCGTGTTAAGAAGTGTCTTGCTGCATCAGACCAAGGTCCACCCTTGTAAGAATTTTCAGTGGTCCCCCCAAACTGGCCAGTGACCTGCTGATAAACTGCTGACTATCTGCTACTGTCTAACTGCCTCTACCTTGATAATAAGGTTGACTCAGCCTTCCATCCTTCCGAGGTCGGTAAAATGAGTACCCAGAATGTTGGGGGCAATATGCTGAAATCATTGTAAACCGCTTAGAGAGCTCCGGCTATAGAGCGGTATATAAATGTAAGTGCTATTGCTATTGCTATTGCTAATAAGACAAGAACAGCCCTGCTAGATCAGGCCAAACTCTTTTTATCCAGCATCCAGTATTACAAAGTGGCCCACCAGATGCCTCTGGGGAGCACAAAGGCAAGAGAAGAAGGTGCAATCTCTCTCCTGCTGTTGCTTCCCTGCAACGGGTATCCAGAGGCATCTTGCCTCTGAACCTGGAGGAAGACTATAGTCATCAAGACTAGTAGCCATTGAAAGACCTGTCCTTCATGAATTTATCCATGCCCCTTTTAAAGTCACCCAAGCTGGAGGCCATCAGAGAGGGAGAAAAAAAATAGGTTTTCCACTCTCTTCACACCATACAGCATTTTATAGTCACCTTTTTTCTAAACTAAAAAGCCCTAGTCCCTCCCTGATCATCTTGGTTGCCCTCTTCTGCCTTTTCCAGTTCTACATGGTCCTTCTTAAGATACAGTGACTAGAACTGTATGAAGTGCTCCAGATGTGGCCTCACCACAGATCTTTAGAAAGGCATAATAATATTAGCATCTTCTGCACATTTTCTGCACGCATGTGTGAATGAGGTCTTAAAATATGCAGCACCAGAACATGAACATATGAAACCGCCACAATTTCCTTAGCACATTTCATGCCTCTCAAGAAATGTGTTGCTCTTTTCAAACACTCAAGCTGCAGTATGGTGCCATGTGGAATCCTAGAAGGTGGAGATAGATAAATCTGTGTTGGTTGGTTGGTTCCTGTATTTTTCGAGGGGATTGGACTAGGTGAATTTTTGATGCTTCCAGGTCTATGATTTAAGGATGATTGAATGTTTTCTTTCATCCATTCAATGATCTGAATGTATGTCCCTGAGATCCACTAAGACCACAATGATTTCATCAGTGTATCAGATTCAGGCAGTAAGAGCTGTCAACCAGATTCTGCATTCCTCTAAAGATTCACCAGAGTCAAGCCCAAGCAGCATTTGGGGGCTTTGTTGATCTGCTTATTCCTCATATGGTCAGTTCAGACCAGACGTAGCCCAGCACCCCTGATCAGGATGGAGTCAGAAAGCACCTGCCCTGATGTCACTGGAAGATGCTGTGACTTGCTATTGGAGCATCCCATAATCGCATGAAGGGAGTGTTAATCAGAATCATCCATCTACACACACTCCAAATATTTTGCTACAATACCAGTGTTAACTGCTAAAACCAGACAACTCTGGAATGTGTGATCGCTTAAGGGCTAAAATAGGATTAGTTCCTGCTAAAGTTCCTACTTTTTAGGCATACAGTTTTGTTCACTGGATCTTCCTGTATTAATATGAAAACAAAAATCACCTAATTAGATTTCCTCTTTTAAATTCTGCCTTTCCAAGCAAGGGTTAATATTTCCACCACACATGAAAAAATAATAATAATACAATAAGGAAAGCTGTTATGCAGAGTAAGCTTAAATGATGCACCATTTAAAATGGTAGGATTTTTTTTTCCCCCTTGGTCAGTTTCTTGCAATCTGCAAGGTAATTTTTTTCAATTTATTTGGAATTAGTCAAGTGCGCCGTTGAAAAGGCAGAGTGAATTGATGTTAAATAGTTTTTGGAAGATGTAATTGTCTGATGATTTGTAAATAGCCAAGCTTATCAAAAAAGTAATTTAAATGTTATGCTGACAATTTGGTTCAGTTTGGTGTACTCTGTAAACTTGTGAATCCAATTTTTTAGTCCACATTAGCATCCTGAATCTCTTTGCACTGTTAAATGATTTAAAGTATTGCTGTCTTCCCAAAACCTCTGTCTCTGAACTTTCACTCGCTTTTCACCTCGCAAACTGTTGGTTACGTTCCAGAAGAAAGTTTGCTTCATTCCCAGTATTTGTGGCTTGATGGACAGCTGGCTATTATCTAGGGACAGGAAGACAGAAACATAGGAAGCTGCCTTTTACTGAGTCAGACCACTGGACCATCTAACTCAGTACTGTCTGCACAGACCGGCAGCGGCTTCTCCAAGGTTGCAGGCAGGAGTCTCTCCCAGCCCTATCTTGGAGATGCAGCCAGGGAGGGTGCTCGGAACCTTCTGCATGCAAGCATGCAGGTGCTCTTCCCAGCGTGGACCCATCCTCTAAGGGGAATATCTTACAGTGCTCACACTTGTAGTCTCCCATTCAAATGTAAACCACAGTGCAGAGGCTCTTGTTTCAGCAGGAACTGTGTCCCCAAGTAGCCACCAGATGAGCCGGTGGCAACTGCAGACGAACTTCTCCAGATGATCTCAATGGGCAGTGCGGTTCATAGCAAAGAAGGTGTTCTCTTAAATACCCAGGGCCCAAGCTGTTTAGGGCTTTATAGGTTATAACCAGAACCTTGTACTCTGCCTGGAAACTTAGCGGCAGCCAGTGTAGATGTTTTAAAATAGGAGTGATATGGTCTCTCCGAGATGACCCCAAGACCAATCTGGCTGCTGCATTCGGGACTAACTGCAGTTTCCAGACTACATACAAAGGCAGCCCCACATAGAGCGCATTGTAGTAGTCAAGTCTGGAGGTGACCAGCAGATGTACTGCTGTTCTGAGGTCATTTATCTCAAGGTAATTTATCTCAAGGTTGCTACCACAAGACCAGCTCTCCTGGTCTTTCCCTCAGGGAAACTTTGTTAGTCTTCTCAAAACATTTCTTTACTTCCCTTGGAATTCCTCATCTTTTTCACCAGAGGAGCAGCCACCCAATTGCAGCCACCCAATTCACTTTGAATTTCACTTTAGGCAAAATTCACTGACAACCGGGAGAAGCATGGAATCCTTCTGAGAACTTTCATTTGTCTTATTCAGACTTCCTTGTCTTTTAGAAGACCATAAAAAGAGTCCCGTTGCATCACACAAAATGTGGATCTGTTTCTGAAAGATCCAGCTTGCTGTTTCTCACTCACAATAACCAACCAGATGCCTCTTGGAAGGCCTGGCAGCAGAACAAAACATTTTGGTTCCTGAGGCTGGGCTTAGAGTTCATAGCTGGAAGCATAGGCGTGTGCAAACCAGTCACACAAATGGCTGGATTCCCCTTCGCAAGCACTAGAACCGGGATCAAATCAAACTTTCAGCTGGTTTGTTAGAACCAGTATGTGAAACAGGTGGTTCGAGTTCAGTTCGAATTTGAACTGAACCACCTGGATCGTGCACACTCCTGTACAATCGTACAACAAAATGTCGGGCTATGGAATCAGGCTATGGAAACTTCTGAAACTAAAAAAGTCTGTTTCTTTCAATGCCGTTTACTTGGGTTGAGCTGAATTAAAGTGGCATTCACAAACAACTTTACTCCCTTTGAAGAACTGCTCGTAGACTGGGGGCGGGGGGAGGCAGCTAGGGATGTCTTGAAAGGGGGCAAAAATGTTCATGCGGACAGAAAATGCATCAGCCTTTTGCCAAGGCAACTGGATCAGTGCCTCCTGTTTTGACATCTTGTGCTATGGTGCTGAAATTACCACAATGCAACACAGCAAAACAGGGAGCATCAAACGGATCTCCTTGGTAATAGATGTCATGAGAGCTCAGAGGAAGATCGTCATTATAGGCTAAGACTACTTCATGGTACTACAGGAAGAGACAAGTTCAACAAGAAGTACAGGCAGGAAGTAGGAAGGGACTCTGCCTCCAATTAAGATCACTACTAGCAAATGGTAGTGCCACCTACTGGCTGGACATATCACAACGACATTTCCACACAATAGGCCTCTGGAGTAAGCTTCCCTTCCTTTTCCCCATCCAGAGTAAAGGCAACATGATTGACTATGTTTGTCTTCACCGACACTGGCACACAGCAAAATAGATACATCTGTTTCAGCTATATATTCAAATTAGTATGTTCAGGTTGGCGTTTGAAGCAAACTTTAAGGCTTCCATCCAAGGTCAAAGTGATGTGGGATTCCAGCTGCCAGAATTTCAGTGAGGACAGACACATTCTATGTAGTTTAAGATTCTCTTCTATACATTTTTAGTCTACTTTCCAAAGAGGAGAAAGCTTACGAGATCATTATATCTCTGTTTGTGTCACTGTGTGTGTGCCCCCCTCTAATAACTTTTGCATTTTTGTGAAACCAAATTCACAACACATGAGAGGGGATCCTAGAAGACCCCATCAGCATATATATTTGCTTATCCGCCATATTAGTTCAAAATGGCAGACACTCAAAGTATAGAAATACACCTTTTTATTATGCATAGAAGAGGAAGCAAACATGACCTTATTATGCATTGTGGAAGCAAACATGACTTGTCCCCTTAGCTAAGCAGGGTCTGTCCTGGTTGCATATGAATGGGAGACTTGATGTGTGAGCCCTGCAAGATATCCCCCTCAGGGGATGGAGCCACTCTGGGAAGAGCATTAAGGTTCAAAGTTCCCTCCCTGGCAGCATCTCCAAGATAGGGCTGAGAGAGATTCCTGCCTGCAACCTTGGAGAAGCCGCTGCCAGTCTGGGTAGACAATACTGAGCTAGATGTAGTGGCAGCCCGTGAACACATCGCTGGGGGGGGGGGGCGGCATGAGGCACCTTTAAACGTAAATGCATTCTCTGCTTACCTCCACAGCCGACGCACCTGAACACTGTTCAGAGAAGCGGCGTGCTGCCCAGCAGCTCCTGCAGGATCTTTTTCTTTGACAGTTTTCCAAATGATTTCAGATAATCTTTTAATGCTTTGATTGATTTCCCTGGGGCAAGAACCCCCAAATTCTGCCATCATGGACTATCTCTGTGCCCTGGACTATCTCAGAGCTCTATGCAGAGCTGTTTCAGCAATATAAGAGTTGGCATAGTAAGGGGTGCTGCTACCTTTTTTACGAAGGCACATTTCAGAATACTCAAAATGTGGATGGAATAAGGGTTCAAGGTGGCGGGGTTCAGTTCCAGAAGTTTTTGTAGTTCTCTACCTTGAAACAAGCCAGTTTTTGCTATTCTTAGGGTTTTTTTAATTAAAATTTTGCAAAAAAAAAATTTAAAAAATTGCCCAATCTGCTTCAAATTTTATACACTGACTCCTGTCATCTCTATTATGTTTGCCTAATATCGAATCCCTAGGACCGTCCCCTAGCTCTGTTGATTTTTTTTTTAAATTTCCCCATTGTCAGCTATGGGGGGAAACCTGAATTTAAGGCAGAATTTGGATTCCAATTCTGAATCCAATCCAATATCAGACATCACCAGAGCCCATAGAATCAGAATCTGACATTGTCAAAGTCAGAACTGTCAGATCCAAATCTGAACCAAAATTTTCTGAATGTGCACAGCACATATATACATATATATGCATACAGTGGATAGATCGAAAGATAGATGCAGCTGTACAGCAATAAACTTGAGAGATCCAACATGATTTTGTGATCCAGAGTGTTGGTCTTGGGTTCAAATTCCCACTCAGTCCTGAAGCTGACCCCGGACCAGTTACTGCATCTCAGCATAAAATTCCTCACAGGGTTGTTGTAAGGAAAAAAGAGGTAACCATGCACACTACTCTGAGCACCATGGAGGAATGGTGGGATAAAAACAGTTAGAATAACTGGTTGCTTTATGACTGGATGTGATTTTAAGAGGTGAGTTTTGGCTGGGAATTTGGTTCCACATAATGCACAATTATCAATAAATGGTAGGAAAGGGTGCCACTGCTCATGCATTGCGCACAGTTCTACCTCTTTTTTAATTTTATCTGTAAATGCAGTAGAAGGGGGAGTAAGAAAAAACCCGAAAAGGCGAAGCTCCTGAAATACTGCAGGCATTGCTGGTCTGCCGTTACGTTCTACTGCACTGGAGAAAATGAATCTTTTCAAACAGGTGAATTTTCCAACAGAAATGGCCCAAACAGTCTCAGTTCATTGAATAGAAAGTGTAATGGTGATCTAAACCTATTACCTTCAATGGAGTCTGTGACATTTTCTTCAAGCACATTGATCTACCCGAGACAGAGGAGGCACGAAGGGAAGGGAAGAACTGGTGTGTGTGTTTTATGTATGTATGTATATATGCACATACACATGCATGTATACACACACACACACAAATAATCTGGGCAATGGCTGACATGCTGACTAATGCTACGTGCATTAGTCCCAGTACTTCTGAAGCATAAATGTTCTTGCACAACATCCAATTTCCTTTCAGCTCTCTCCTTACAGACAGAAGCTCCCTGTTACAGCAGAAACATGCTCCTGACCCCTGGACAAATTTATGCTGTAGCAGAGAATTTCCAGAGCATGGGCAGAGTGCTGAAAATACCCTATTTACCTAACTAGCTCTGGATTTAAGATGGCCCTCTTAAAAAATACTGGTGTGATACAGGTTATACCAGTATTGCCTAAAAAGGAAGAGAGCTCAGAATTTAAGATGACGTCAAAGAATATTAAAACACACACACACACAATTGGATTGAGGTAAATATGATGGTTACACTTTTGTACAAGAGCACCCATGCTTTGGGAGCATGTGGCATAGCATGTGGACTAGTGCTGTGTGTGCTTTTATTAGATGCACAGATGCAGAGTAATTCAGGATGTCAGCCACTGTTCTGAGGTACATAGGAACATATGAAGCTGCCATATACTGAGTCAGACCATTGGTCTATCTAGCTCAGTATTGTCTACCCAGACTGGCAGCGGCTTCTCCAAGGCAGCAGGCAGGAGTCTCTCTCAGCTCTACTTTGGAGAAGCCAGGGAGGGAACTTGGAATCTTCTGCTCTTCCCAGAGCGGCAGTTCCATCCCCTGAGGGGAATATCTTACTGTGCTCACACTTCTGGTCTCCCATTCATAAGCAACGAGGGCAGACCCTGCTTAGCTAAGGGGAGAATTCATGCTTGCCTGCACAAGACTGGCTCTCCGTAGGCCCAATGCAGAAACGAGCAATCATCAAAAGGAATACCAAGGAAGCAGGGGTGTAGCTATAATTGAGCAGACGGGTTCAAAGAACTTGCCCCCCAGCTCCTGAGTGCCCCCCCCCTGCTTCACCCCTCCCTATCTTCTTCATTACCTCCCTCACTCCTAGAGGCTGCCGGAGAGAGGAGCAAACATGGGCCCCCTCTCACCTAGCTACGCCCCTGCATGGAAGAGTGTATAGAAAGTGTTTAAATAACTGAACCAGAAAACCCCAGGTTCAAATCTTACCTCAACAATCAGCTCACTAGGGATCCCAGCTGAGAGAGAGTCTGACAAATACCCATCAAATGGTTACTGGCATATCTTGAAAAGGGCAGAAGTTCATTTCTGAAGCATGCGAACATGGCTTTTTCCGCCTCAAGTCTTAGTTGTATGTGGCCAAGGATGATTTTGCTTGAAACTAAAATGGCATATCCAAGTAACTCTGCCTAGGGTCACAGAGCCAAACTTAATGAGGCATCGACAATCTGTAGTCTCTGGATCTCCTGTTGCTTTAAATGTCTTTTAAAACCAGCCATGCTGCTGCCCCTCCTCATTAGATCAGGACCACATCACTTGTGGGTGGGAGAAGGTTAAGCCTTCCTCTATGCCATTTTTCTTATCTAAGTTCCTCCTCCCAACATTGCCATTTGCCCTGCTGAGGAAACCATATGGCTACCCATTAGGGAAAATATTTTGGGGTGGCAGGAGGCAGTTGAGACTGTTCTTGTGCTGTTATCTCTTTCTCCTGTATTTGCATCAGTTGTGAGATGGAGATCATCTCTTCCAGCCTTTCTGAATCACTACGGATTGTGTCAAGTTAATTCATGATCACGATCACTTTTGGAACAGTCCAGATATAATAAACTGTGAGGCACCTATTTTCTTCCAGCAACCTTATACCCTGTCACTTGTCCAAGAGGGGACCAATCTTTCTTTCCAGTTGGTAAAAACCTGTCCTGAGACTTAATCACAAGTTTCTTCCAAGCCTCCATGAATATTTCTTTCTAGTTGGCTGTTGACAGAGGCAGAGTTCATTTCAAATCTTGTTCAACTTAATTTGGATTGGCAACCTGTTCTTTTGGGAAGGAGGATAAATAAAACCAGCCTGTTCTGTGCATATTTCCTGGAGGTTTTCTCTGCATGTTGTTGTAGGATCCTGTCCCTAGAGTCCAGAGAAGCTGTCAAGAATGTCACCTCATTATAGAGCTGCTACTTGCTCGACTGTAGTTAAGATCATGTCAGGATTTCCATTATAAGAGAAGAAAGCTTGTTCTCCTTTGGTGAGTAAGATTTCCTTTCATTTGGGGAAGAATAACCCTCACATCTTAGGTCAAACTAGGTTTCAGTCCTCTTCTTCTAAGAAACGAAGACCATGAGAATTGTCTTCCTTGGTTTTCAGCCACAGCCAACTAGATGCCATTAAGAAGGTCAAAAGCAGAACATGATAGTGACAGATATTCCCTGCTATGTGTCTTCAGCATCCAGTAGCTAGAGGTATCCTGTCACTGAACATGGTCGTCATGAGTCCAGTCACCTGTGGGCTGCCAAGTTCGGTGTCTCAGAAGATATAGTCCTGGCTGTGACCTTGCCACCCTGATCTGTGTCACAGTAACTTCCTGCTTGGAATACCATCACATGCACTATGTGGAAATGCTTTTGACAAGCATTCAGAAGCTTCAGCTAGTCCCAAATGCAACAGCTAAACTCATTTCAGGGGCTAGTCAAAGAAAAGAACTGTCGTTTCTTTCAGCCAGAATATTACTGAGCAGAATTGATGGTGTTAGCACCAAATGGCATGAGTCTAAGGCAGGGGTTCTCCAGCCTGGGTCCTCAGGTGTTGTTGGACTACCTAGATGTAATAGCCAGGTTGACTAGGCAGAGATGGTTTACTAGGCCATTGTGGCTGAGGATGAAGAGAGCTGTCCATGAACAGCTGGATACAAAAGTTATCTCAGGCAGTTCCTCCTCCAGCATCTTATCTCTTGGGCTTCACAAGCTGCTGAGAAGGTTTCATGTGCTATTTGCTTAGGTTCTCCAGATTGTAATAGTAACCTCTAGGGCAGTGGTTCCCAATCTGGGCTCCTCCGGAAGTTGCTTAACTACAACTCCCAGCATCTCCAGCCATAATAAACTGTAGCTTGGGATGCTGGGAGCTGTAGTTCAGCAACATGTGGAGGAACCTAGGTGGGGAGCCACCGCTCTAGGGTCTTGTTTTTGGCGGCACCCTTCATGGGAAAGCTTGCCAAGATCTCTGTCTAGTGAACCCATTCCTGGTTTGGAAACAGACCATGAAATCCTTTCTGTTTAGAAGACAGTTTTCCCTTTTGCCTGGAAGGGTTCTTTTGTTTGTTTTTTAAAAATGATATACCCCACATTTTTCACTGCACCATTTTCTTTCCCGGAATGCACTATCATGTGACACATCCTATGGAAGGGCACCAGCAAGGTCCAGGAAGGGCCCACCACTACGAAAGCAGCTTTTTATTTATTTTATTTATTGTTAAATTTATATGCCACCTTTCACTGAAACAATCCCAAGGTGGTTCACAGAAAAAAAATTAAAACAAGACTATAAAAAAACACAATTAAAATATTAAGCTAAGATATAAAAACATGAACCTGACTAAAAAGATTTAAAATACAAGCATAAAATAACCATACAAAATACAATATACAAAGAAGCAGCAGTAAAGACAATCATATAAAAGCCTGGGTAAAAAGCCAAGATTTAACACGCTTTCTAAAAACTGTGATGGAGACTGAGGAGCGAATAGCCACTGGGAGAGTCTGGGGGCAGCAACAGAGAAGGCCCTGTCCCACGTGCACGACAGCTTTGCTCTTCATGCCTCAAAAACTCAAGCAAACGGCTGCTCCTCTCAGTAAGCACCCCCGGCCTCCTCAAATTTCTCTAGCAACTCTGAAAAGAGCCTCTCCCCACCGAAATCCCATCCAGTGAAATCAGCCACAGCTATGGAGAGGGCATCTTGATATAGCCCCCCCATTCCCCATTTCCTCTCTTCTTCTCGGTGCTGCCAAATGGGCCTGAGTGTGTGCCTATCCTCCTGGTCTCTCCAGCCTTTTAGCAATGGATAAACCCTAAAATCAGGCATGGGGCAAATCACACTATGGATTTGTATGGAGACACCACTACAACGATCTCAAGTGCCCCTGTCACATTTGAATGGCCCAAGTATGTGGCTGTGGCTTCCTTCCTGCACTAAACTTGCCAGAAATGATTAGGAAAGATTTTGGTGCTTGTTTTGGTGTATATTGCAGAGGAAAGTGGCCATTTACAGAAATATTTTCTCTTATCATTACATTTATATCCTGCTTTTCCTCTAAGGAGGCAATGGTTATGTTTATCCTTGCAGTGATCCCGTGAGATAGGTTAGGCTGAGAAATAAGTGACTAACCCAGAGTGACTCAGTGAGTTTCATGGCTAAACAGGGGTTTGAACTCAGCTGCAGCATTCATGCACCGTTCATAATTAATGAGCAACTTTTTAGGCCTATACTGAAGGCAACAACATTTTTTATTATTTTATTTCTTTGTTTAATTTATAAACCGCCTGACTCCAAAGGGCCTAGTGAATATAGTGAATTATATCTGGCCTAGCAAATCCAAGAACACAAGAGGAGCCATGGTAGATCAGGCACAAATAGTCAAAGGCACATAGGAAGCTGCTTTATACTGAGTTAGACCATCTAGCTCAGTATAGGCTGCACCGACTAGCAGCAGCTTCTTCTCTCTCAACCTTATCTTGGAGAAACCAGGGCAGGAACTTGGAACCTTCTGCAAGCATGCAGCTGCTCCTCCCAGAGCGGCTCCATCCCCTAAGGGGAATATCTTACGGTGCTCACATGTGGTCTCCATTCAAATGCAAACTGGGATGGACCCTGTTTAGCAAAGAAGACCATTCATACTTGCTCGCACAGGACCAGCTCTCCTCTTTGTCTCCTCCTAGTCTCCTCCTAGATTCTGTACACATTGGAGGAATGGGTTTGGAGTGGGTAGGGGAGAAGCAGCTGTATTCATCACACACCCTAAACAGACAACAAAGCTTCTTTCCATTCAACTGGGATAAAGAAGCTGGAAAGGAGCACGTTCCCCTTTAAGTCTCTCTCCCACCCACCCCCACACCCTCAGTCTCCCTGGGCCCCTGGCCATTTCTCTTTAAATAAAGTGTCCGGATGCACCTATCCAGCAACAGCAAACCCTCTGGTTTAGCAAGGCTCTGTTTCTCTCAGGGGGCCACCTGATATCTCTGGGAAGCCCATGGCCAGGAGATGAAGGCACGCTCCTGCTCCTTCTCCTTCTCCTTCTGTGGCCCTCCTACAACTCTTATGCTGCACAGCCCTCTTCCCTTCTGTACTTGCAGAAGTCTTTGTTGCCTGAGCACAGACACTGTTGGACAGAGTGTAACTAGAGCAGGCCCAGTCTGAGCGGTCACAATGTTCTATCAGGTCCCAGATCTCCTGACACCTCCACACGTCAGCTACTTGTTGAGGCTCGACTGTCCTTTCTCCATTTGCTTTCACACCAACAACTTCCAATCCTTAAAAGCAGAGTTTCACAAGGCACCGTTTGGGAGGAAATGCATTAAGAAACCCCTGGCAGGCTCACAGTACGAAACTTGTGCATTATTAACATAATACAGAGTCCATTTATTACAGCATTATCTTAATTTGATCCATTTCCCACCTTGTCCACAGTCTATATGCTATTTCGCTTTGCCTTTGTGCCGGCACATAAAATGAGCGCACGTCACCATAATCGGAATTTTATCATCTTGCCTATTACTTACAAGCAATCTGCCGCTACAGTTGTTTCTAGGTATTTCTCCCAGCTAATTTAACATCTGTTTGTACTATAGAACTATATCAACCTACAAACGGCCAACAAAACCAAGCCTTCCCGAGAATTACCACACAGATAAATGGAGTTACATTAGTAATTGCAAACACCGCCCGGCACTTCGTGGCAACTTGGTAAATAAGCTTCGTTATCTGGGCTCCTGTTACGTTCTGTGCGGCTCCCGTGTCGAATAGTTAAGTTTATTTACAAGAACATAACTGTGTGCTTTATAAAATGAATTAAACCAGGCTCGAATTGAATTAAATAATCCCAGATCGTCCCTTGCCCATGATGGGATTGTGGCAATTGGGGGTTTATCCAGCAGACACTGGGAACTCTGTGAGCTGAAGGAGAAGATGAGAGAGCTTTCTTGAATAATTAAAGGACTCCTCTCTTTGAAATGCAAAACCAGCTGGTCTTACACCCCAAACATTCAAATCCACGCAGTTTGCAAACAGAGAAGAGGTAGGTAGGAAGAGTACCAGAGGAGAAGGACTGGATAGCAACCTGCCCCTTTCAGTCTCTTCTAGTTCAGTTTCCTCTCCTATGGTAGAGGGAATGGTCCAAGCAAAGGTCTTCGAACGTGGTTCATGACATGAAGATAAATGCATAAGGACCATCATACACCCCACTTAGCCCAAAGGGACTAACTTCCATAACTTCCAATTAAGTCTGTATAGGACTGCAGACATTGGCGCCATAGCCTATGCAGGTTTACTCAGAAGCAAGTCCCACTGGAGGAAGAACAGCTATGCACCATAGTGTACTACAGTAGCACAGGGCCTGCGGTTTCCTGCCTGAAACCTTGGAGAAGCCACTTCTGTAGACCAACTTCATGTTATGCTTGCAGAGTGACTTTATTGGGGCCCACCTGTGGTTTGCCTCACCAAACTCCAATTTGGACCTTAGGTTTGCAGTAAAGTTTACTGTTGAGAGCTGGGATTTGGCTGAATGCATTGTGTCTGAATGCGGATGGCACCATAAGCACACACATGTTAAATTGGAGATATCTGAGGTCGGGCTTAAAAGGCAGCGCCAACCAGGGATTATTGGACAGTCAATTTCTAATTTTTTGAACAAATATTTTGGGGAAGGGGGGACCAGCCCCTTCCCTTAACGGGCATCAGTGCAGTCCCTAGGCTTACTCATGAGAAGGACCGGGCAGGAAGATCAACATTGCCAACACTGAGAGGGGAGATTCCTCATCTATGATCATGATGGATGCTGATCCCAAGCAGAGTGCTCACTCATGAGAGTGTAAGGTCATGGGGACACCCCCTCACAGCTCATGAGAAGAACCATCTGTGGGGACAGGGGTGTTGGGCAGAAGTGCTAATGATGTGTGATGACAAAACAACCCCTCTCTCGTGGACTGCTCTCTCGTGAGAGCATCAGGGCATAGGGGCTCTATATCAAGCCAGGTTGCTCTGTACAGGAAGGCTGCAGGGATGAGCTGGTCTTGTGGTAGCAAGCATTTGCCCCCATAGTGAAGCAGGGTCTGCCCTGGTTGCATTTGAATGGGAGACTACATGTGAGCACTCTAAGATATTAACAGTTCATATCTTATCCAAATCCTTAACGGTTTGGGCCTGGGATACCTGAGGGATCGCCTGCTCCCAAGGGTTGCTGCCCGCTTGACAAGGTCATCTGAGGGGGCTCTGCTCCAGGTGCCGACAATGAGGGAGGCTCGGTTGCCATGCACTCAGGACAGGGCCTTCTCTGTTGCTGCCTCCAGGCTTTGGAATGCTCTCCCAGTGGCCATTCTCTCCTCGGACTTGATCACAGTTTTTAGAAAGCTGGTTGAATCTTAGCTTTTTATCCAGGCCTTTACATGATTGTTTTATTGCTGCTTCTGTGTGTTTTTATCCATGTATAGTTTTTGTGTTTGTATATTATATATTTTAAATCAGATTTGTTTTCATATTTTTTGCGTAATACTTTTAACTGTCATTTTTATTATAAGTGTTTTAACTTTTGTAAACCACCTTGGGATTGTTTTTAATGAAAGGAGGTATATAAATTTAACAATCAATCAATCAATCAATCAATCAATCAATCAATCAATTCTCCTCAGGGGATGGAGCCGCTCTGGGAAGAGCATCAACATTCCAAGTTCCCTCCGTGGCATCTCCAAGTTAGGGCTGAGAGATGCTCCTGCCTGCAACCTTGGAGAAGCTGCTGCCAGTCTGTGTTGACAATACTGAGTTAGATAGACCAAAGGTCTGACTCAGTATATGGCAGCTTCCTATGTTCCTACACTGGCAAGTGCTCTCCCTGACTTGGCTACTGCTGCCAGGTAGCTTTCAAAGCTTTACACCTGCCAGCCTGTCCACCCATGTGGATATATGCACCCTTGCTTGTGCCCCCCAATGATGATCCTGCAGTTCATTGCAAATTGGGGCTCCTCTCATCCACGACTCCCTATGGTTCCCTGCATATGATGTAATGCCAGTTGAAACCTGGGAATTTTGAATGGGAGTAAAGATCCATTCCCCAAGGGGAACACCAATGCATAGTGTGGAGAAAGTGGATAGCTTTCAAAGCTTTCCGCCTACCAGCCCGCTGTCCAACGGAAGACCGAAGGTGTTTAAACCAATGGTCCTCCCCAGTAGACTGATCCTCTGTTTAACCCACCTCTCATGAGAGGATTAGTTCACAAGCAGCATCCTGCCAGGGGAGCAGGAGTGTGGTTTGGTCTGCATGGACTACTTCGCTAGGGTGAGCCCTCTCAAGAGCATCCTAGGTTACAGCGGGACAGAACTTCCAGGATCTTTTGCCCTCCCTCATATACAAATCCTCTCCTAGGATGTCAGCATGTTTCCTTCCCTTCCCTGAGTATCAGGAAAATAAAGGTAAAGGTAAAGTGAGCCGTCAAGTCGATTTCAACTCCTGGCACACACAGAGCCCTGTGGTTTTTCTTTGGTAGAATCCAGGAGGGGTTTACTATTGCCTCCTCCCATGCAGTATGAGATGATGCCTTTCAGCACATTCCTATATCGTTGCTGCCCAGTATGGTACCAGCAGGGATTCGAACCATCAACCTTCTGCTTGTTAGTCAAGCATTTCCCCACTGCGCCATCCAATACCCCCCTTAACTCCGCCCCCCTGAGAATCATGCTTGTGTGAGACAGTTTTGTTGTGGGGCTTTTAGGAGGCAGGTGGTGCAATCACTGTAAGAAGAAGCACTGACATGGTATGGCATTTAAAGGAATTTAAATTCCCTTTCCCTGCTGAGGGTGGGCGGGCCATTCGAGACCTTCAGGATCGTGACCAACCACAGCCACTCTGTTGACCTGCTAATGCTTTGCCCACAGTCTGGTGAAACAAGCGCTATGGAGTTTGCTGGGATCAGCCTCAATGGAACAGAAACCAGAGGCTGCCGGCCTGTGGTTAGATGAACATCTGTGATGTGATTTATGGTTTAAAATTGAAACCACTTGTTCATCAACCCCGGTTTCATGTTACGTGTGAATGCGGCTACTGTTTCTTTACCTGCAATCCTATGCATGTTGACTCTGAAGTAAATTCCACTGATTGCAATTAGGTCTTATTCTTTAGTAATTCTTCATAGTTCTTCATAGGGTTGAAGTCTGAGCCTAGTCCCTTACATCAGTTTGGAGACTGTCATATTTTACCTGCTTAGGGGTCTACCTCATTCAGGGATCAGGGCTGGCTCCAGATGACAAGAAGCCAATGGCAGCAATCTAGGGACTTATTTTTCCCACCCAGGGCTTTTTAACTGGACTGTGGTTTTAAATTGTTTTAAGGTTTTCATTTTTAATCTGTGTTATGTTGTTGTAAACTGCCCAGAGACACAAGTTGAGGTGGTCTACAATAAATAAATGACTGGATAAATGAATAAATCAGATTTTATATATAAAATATTGTCTTCTCCCATTTGTAACATTGCATGCACATAGATTGTAACATTGCATGCACATAGATGCACAACATAGGAACATAGGAAGCCGCCATATACTGAGTCAGACCATAGGTCCATCTGGCTCAGTATTGTCTCTACAGACTGGCAGCAGCTTCTCCAAGGTTGCAGGCAGGAATCTCCCTCAGCCCTATCTTGGAGATGCTGCCAGGGAGGGAACTTGGAACCTTCAGCTCTTCCCAGAGCGGCTTCATCCCCTGAGGGGAATATCTTGCAGTGCTCACACATCAAGTCTCCCATTCATATGCAACCAGGGCAGACCCTGCTTAGCTATGGGGGCAAGTCATGCTTGCTACCACAAGACCAACTCTACCCACACAAGCAAAGGCATGCAATTCTACATGCTGGGCAGGGATAAGCTGCATAGCCCTCTCATCCTGTTTATATTTACAGGAAGTGGGGAGAAATATTTGCATCCAGATCATCTTGCATGCACCAATACCTAGTTCTCTGACCAGTTACATTATTCTTTTCAGTACCTTATCAACATCTTTAGAATGGAGAAAAGCTCATTGAGTCAGAATGTCTGCAATTTTATTCTGCTGGGGAAAGGGGAAAAAAGAAGAAAAAACCCAACAAAATAGGGCTCAAAGCTCCGGGGGATTAGCCAAAAAAGGCCTAACAGAAGCCTGCACAACATGTTCCGAGTAATAAACAAGAGTGTTATTAGTGCGTAGAAAGCCTGTGCGAAACAACCTCATGATGTTCCATTCTCTCTAATAGGCAGGATCAGATAATTGGGACAAATAAAGAGCTGAAAACAGTCTCTAACCACCGTTCAATGCCACTCCTAGAACAAGCAGAGAGAGCCCTGGAATGCTGCAGCTCTTCTGGAAACCGGCTTTTATAAAGCCCAAGAACATCATCTTCCCATTGCTAATGGAAAACAATGGAAGCAAACATTATGCCTGGGATGGTCTGATTCGGATGTTTGGTTTTTTAAGAGGCAACCATTGGACCATTCCACAAATTCATCAAATGGCTTGATGAATTCTTTTGGGAGGCATACCCAGGGGCAGGGTTCCCAACCTTGGGTTCCCAGCTGCTGTTGGACTACAAGTCCCATCATCCAGAGCCACAATGGTTGAAGGGAATTGTGAGTGCTGTAATCCTACATCATCTGGGGACCTAAGGTTGGGAATCCATACCTCGGGGTAGGAGTAGGCCAAAAAAAAAAGGGGGGGGAAGCCCCAGATAGTTGAACTACAACTCCCACCATCCACAGCCACAGGATTACATAAGAATAGCCCTGCTGGATCAGACCCAAGGCCTATCTAGTCCAGCATCCTGCTTCACACAGTGACCCACCCACTTTCCTCCAAAATCCAAATAAATCAATGAGAACTCTCGCTCAGGGGTCCATAACTCCAACACACACACACACCCCATGTTGTTGGACTACAACTCCCATCATTACCAGCCCCAGTTGGGGATGATGGGAGTTGTAGTACAAAAACAGCTGGGGGGGATGAAGTTGTGCCCTCCTGTACCCCCAGCTGAATGTGCAGCCCATTGTTGCCTACCACGTCGATGTTGACTCCTGGTGCCCACAGATCCCTGTGGCTTTCTTTGGTAGAATACAGGAGGGGTTTACCATTGCCTCCTCCCACACTGTATGAGATGACGCCTTTCAGCATCTCCCTATATCGCTGCTGCCCAATATAGTACCAACGGGGATTCGAACCGGCAACCTTCTGCTTGTTAGCTGTGAGTAAATCCCATTGAACTCACTGGGGCAAACATCTGAGCATCTGTGCCAAGAATCTGGCTCCAAGCTATGTTCTTTTGGATATGCCTGCCTGTCTGCCTGCCTGCCTTCCTTCCTAGGAAAGTGGAGTGTTGCTGTATTTGCCTGTTTGTCTAGTCTCACCTCCACCAGCAGGGGGTTTCAGTACCTTAACCACTGTGACAGCGTTAATCTCCACACTGGATCATAATTGCTCCTCACCTGGGGTTTGATGCACACTGAATCGCCAAGCGCTGCTGTGAGCAAACGTTTCTTCGCATTAGTGTGTGATCAAGCTCAGGTTTTGCTTAAAAGGCGGGGGGCAGGGTGGTGGTGCCTGCAATCTGCTAAAGGCTTTTTATTTGGTCTGAATAATGTAAAATGCCAGCCTTGATTTCAGTAAACTACAAAGGCCAAGACCACTATCGCAATAAATAGCCTGCAATGACACGATGTTGCCATTCTTTGAAGCCTGGCAGTTAGAGCTCAGTGTATGGCATTCCTCTCTTTGGGTTTAGGGTTCTGGGGTTCAGGAGAAGCCTGGGTTTCCTTTTGTTATCAACGGTTTTGTTCATTTGCACTGGCGTTCGTGTTTGCTGATAGGATTTATTGGTCACCACGGTAGAAAACGTGAGCTGTGGATCTGTCAGCCTGATGGATCTTTAAGGCTTTTTCGGATAAGTTTTGACTTTCCTGAAAAACCCTGCTGTGAGAACTGCTAGTAAGCCTGCCACCATTATGTTTAAAGTATTAAATCTAATGAAAAAAGGATGTATATTTTACAGCCAAAGTAAACATGTTGCACATCCGTGGACCTTTGCAGCCTTTTAAAATTCAAGTCCCTACAGTTGTGCTCTGAAATTTGCGTTATTTAGAAACATACTTGATCTCAGATACTTAAAGCTTTGATCCCAGGAGTGGTCCTTTCATGCGGCAAAGTGAGGTGGCCACACAGTCCTTGCGAAGCTTGGGAGGAGAGCTGGTCTTGTGGTAGCAAGCATGGTTTGTCCTCTTTGCTAAGCAGGGTCCACCCTGACATGTGTTTGAATGGGAGACTATATATGTGAGCACTGCGAGATATTCCCCTCAGGGGATGGGGCTGCATTGGGAAAAGCATATGCATGCTTGCATGCAGAAGGTTCCACGTTCCCTCCCTGGCATCTCCAGACAGGGCAGAGAGAGACTCCTGCCTGCAACCTTGGAGAAGCTGCTGCCAGTCTGTCTAGACAATGCTGAGCTAGATGGACCAAAGTCCTGACTCAGTATAAGGCAGCTTCCTAAATTGCTATGAAGATGAGGCTGCTGACTACTTTCCCTCTTCCCTGCCGGCATGTACCACTTTCAATGTGTCTCAATACCAGTTGCAGGGGAGCAACAGCAGGAGAGAGGGCATGCACATACTTCTTGCCTGAGGGCTCCCCAGAGGCATCTGGTGGGCCACTGTGTGAACCAGGATGCTGGACTAGATGGGCCACGGGCCCTGATCCAGCATGGCTGTTCTTATGTTCTTATTGCTTCCAAGGGTCAGTTCTGAAAGGGAGCTGGCTCCCACCAGGGGCATCGAACAAGACAGCATTTGCTGCATCACCTTAGGGGCTGCAGTACCTTGAGCTGCTCCTACTGTTCCTAGCGATCCTTTGCAAGAGCATAAGCTCCAAAGCATGAACAGAGGTTCCCAGTTAATTACACTCAGGTCATTCCCATGGCAGTGAATGAGGCTTGAGTGAGAGCTGTGGACACAGATCTTTGAATCAGATGGGGAGGAAACAGGCAGCTGTACTTGTTAGCATCCACATGTTGCATTTTAGTTTGTGAAGACTGTAATGCAGCATATTACATCAAATTACAAGCATGTTACATCAAAACTGCCTTGCTGAGTCAGACCAAGGGCCTTCTAGTTCTGTGATCTTTTCCACCAGCAAGCAGCCAGAGGTCTCTGGAGACCCAAAGGAGCGGATGTGAGGGTGTCCAACCACTGGTTTGATCCTCAAAGTTATATCGCCTCTGAACACCGAGGTTCTGCTTAGCTAGCATAGCTGACAAGAATTGTTAAATAGCATCGGGCAAGATGTAACCTATGGGTTCCTGCAGATCAAAAGCCAAAGGGTTGAATAGTAACACCACCTTCTGAGACCTACACACCACACAAGATCAAGAACAGCACAATGGGGCACTCTCATCTACCAATGGTGCACATTTCCCAACCTGGCTTCTGTAGTAGATTACCCACCAGGGTGGCCAAAACAGTCTCAGTCTCAAAACCAGGGTGGGAACAAAATTAACAAGGACTGCAAAACTATCAGTTTCAGCCAAGAAATCCTGGAGCTGTGTCTCCTCCAGTACTTTGTCTATTTTTTATTTTTTAAAATCATCTCAAAAAGTAGACATCACAATTTCTGGTGTTAGCAAATTCCAGAAATTGACCTATTGTTGTAAACTGAAGTGCAGTTTTACTGTTTAGCTGTGGCTAAACCACTGCTCAAGAATGCCCATTATCCTCGATGAGAGGTCTATCATCGGCTACTTGTCAGAGGGCTAAAGGCCACCTCCAGCCTCAAAGGCAGGATGCCTCTGAGTACCAGTTGCAGGGGAGTAACAGCAGGAGAGAGGGCATGCCCTCAACTCCTGCCTGTAGGCTTCCAGCAGCATCTGGTGGGCCACTGTGTAAAACGAGATGCTGGACTAGATGGGCCATGGGCCTAATCCAGCAGGGCTGTTCTTATGTTCTAACTACAGGTCTGTATCAAATTTCCCATTTCCATGCAATGTGCTCTAGCAATTAGTGATGACCCAGCTCCATGAGTTCTTGGATGAGACTGAGTAAAGCTATTCTCATGATCAATCCCAGAGCGGGGAGGGTGGGCGGTGGGGGAAGGCAGGGACAAACATACCTCCCCACCACCCAATGATCTGTGCTTGCTGATGGGGCACATGAATCGCATGCCCACATGGTCCATGCAGCTCGAAGAAGTGCGGATCTCTAGAGGCCGGGATTCATTTTCTCCAGGAATCCCACAGTGCAATGAGCTCTAGGTGCCCAACTAGGGTGCGCAGCCTGAGCATACACACAGCCCCATACCTGTGGTAAAGGGCGCACTTGGGCCCCTTAACCCAGGTAAAAGTCCAGGTAAAAAACCCAAGCTACTGGACGAAGCAGTGTTGGGATCAGGCTTAACTGATGAGCAGTCCTTCCCAGACCTTACCTGGGTAGGGCTGCTCATGTACACAGCCTCATTATCTCAGTGTCTTGTTAACTGGGTTTCCATCCTGGTTTTGGAACTGAAACTGCTTTGGCCACCCTGGTGGATGATCTATTCCATGAGCTGGACAAGGAAATGTGTCCCCTGTTGGTTATTTCAGCACTTTAAGCACTATTAGCTGTGGTCTTTCTCTGGTCTGTCCTGGTGGACTGGGGATTGGAGTACTGGTCCTGATCCTGTCTGGAGTTTAGGTCCCAGAAGGTGGTGCTGGGGTGAAGTTTGGCCTTTGGACTTGGATGAGTCCAAGGGAAAAACCCATGTTTTCCATCTTGTCCCTATCCTTTTCAACACCTACATGCAGCTGCTGGGAGAAATCATTGAAAGGTTTGAGTTGGATTATCATCAGTGTGCGGATGACATCAGTTCTTCCTCTCTTTTTAAAAATCTAACTCCAGGGAAACTGGAAATTGTCTCGAAGTCTCCAGAAATCAGCATCAATGTCCAGGTAAATATTAAAATCAATCGTAGAGATTTTAATGCCTTGCTATTGTCATAAGAATTGGAAATGAAAAATGGTGGTAATGGTGGTGGTGGTGGTGATGATGAGAAATCTCCAGGAATAGCTTCAGTCAAAATGGGCAACTGCAGAATCTGCTCAAACACTGGTGTCAACATTGGCAGCTCTTTTGCCCATTTGCCCACTATAAAGGTTCTCCCACCATAATGGTGCCATTATGGTACCAAGGACAGGGCCTTCTCTATAATGGCACCAAGATTACAGAACAACATCCCACAAGGCCTACTTGGATTCATCTCTCCACACCTTCCAGAAGACAGAGAAAACAATTTTATTCTATAGGGTTTGGCAGTGCCCTTCAACTGATGACAGCAACTACTATATGGTTGATTCTGATGGTTATTTGTTAACTGCTTTGAGTCTGTGTCTGACAAAGATAAAGTGGAGGATACATATCTATCTATAGATAGGTAGGTGCAGGTAGATAATAGAAATAAATAAATAAATAAATAAATAAATAAATAAATAAATAAATAAATGAATGAGATACAAATTGGTGCTGACTCTGTTCCCAAGCCAGGGATCTGTTGAAATGTAGCATCTTGAAGTCCTCGGAGTCTGACTTTCTCTGTAGAAGTGTGCTGGCATGGTTCATGAACAGGAGCTAATGAATGTAGTTCTCTTATAACACCAACATTAAACAAATGCACCAAGTTGCAGTCTGTATTTTTATTCTGGGAACACCAGGGGTACAGGTTACAAAAGCTAACATCACATAAGCTGAGTCAGAAAGAACCTGAGTGACTATAAGGTAACACCCATTAGTGTGTCTGTAATTCTATAGCATATTTATTTCATTCCAATGCCTTAGAAGCATTAAAGCTATGAGACCACACATGATTCCTTTTGGCTAGGCTTAAGGTACTTTCAGGTGTCACGATTCTCCCATAGCAAAAGGGCTTCAAGGCATTCCACACTTTTACAAAAATAGCTTCCATTTATTCTTGCGCAATATGGTGCCATTTTAAGGCATTGGCAATATACTGCACCCCAGTTCAGTGAATCCTTTTCTGATGTAACCGGGGCATTTAGCATGCCCTGAATAAACACAACAATTATTTATCATTTTGCACTGACGACACAACAATTATTTTACAATTTATGCTTCCTATATTCAGGGATGAAAATGGCATATACACAGCTATGGTTGTGTTTTGAATAAGGCAATACGTTTGGAAGCTGTGGATTGCTTGGAGGAAATGTTTTGACTGCTTAAACAATTAAAGCTATTGGCTGACATCTATTGACCAACAAGTGTGCGCACAACAAAGTTGTGCACCGGTAAGAAAATGAAGTAGTTGCACAAAACCCTTCTTCCGTTCTTGGGCAAATGATCCCTGAAATGTTAACAGATGGAGGAAGGGCTTTCCCGGCAGGAGGCATGCCACAGATGGCACACCTTGTTGCATAGGACTGGAGCAAACATGCTTGTGCTAGTGCAACACTAGTCTGGAATGTGAGCTAGCAACTAGCTAGCACAACAACCTTGTGTTGATGCAACACATTTTTTCCCTTTTTACTGTGCAGTTGGGGGTTCGAACTGGGCCTGAGCCAGTTCAAGTTTGAACCAAACTGGGGGCCTGGTTCGGGAGAGGGCAGTGTTGAGCTGGTCTGGTCCGGTCCAAATCCAGTTCAGATTAGAACCAAACCAGGAAAATTTTGTGCAAACCTCTAGTTTTTAGATTGTGAGCCCCTTTGGGAAAGGGGTCCATCTCTTTCTTCTTGCTATATATGCTGCTTTGATACTTTTTTTGTTTGCAAAGTGGTATATGGCAGACACTCATTATCCATGGTTACGCAGATCATGGTTTCATGCATCTGTGGATCACCACAATGTGAAACAGGCTGCTGGACTAGATGGACCTTGGGCCTGATCCAGCAGGGGTGTTTTTATGTTCTTATGACTCAGTTTCTTTATCCGTGGCATGAAATGTAGGCAATTTTCACCAACCAGCAATTCCTGAGGGGCTGGAAATGACTTCTGATGTCATTTCCAGCTACTATTTTGAAGTGCAGAGCCATTTTGTGCCTCTTTTCTATTTTATTTTTAAAAAAATAATAATCAAAGAAGGAGAGGATTGCGGGGGGGGGGCATACCTGGAAACCTGGAGAACAAGGTTCTAAGCTTTTCTACTCTTATTCCCTCCCCTCCCTGGTTTTTTTAGTGGGTTTTTAAAGCACAAGGTACCTAACCCTCCAGTCCCCATAGGGTGGAGGTCTTTTTATTTGCAGTACCATTATCCATGGAAATTGGCAGGAATGGAACCCCCATGAATAATAAGCGCCAACTGTAGATATATTCTAAATAATAATGGTGGTTTCCATACTGTGCAGGTAACTGCCACTTGAAGGAAGGGGTGTGGATGCTCCTTGCAAGCCCCTGCAAAGCACTCCCACACTGGTTGCGAGGGCAGGGCTGCCCCATGCCTACAAAGCATGGTGTAAATGCAGCAGTGGTAGTATTCCCATCATTCTTCTACTACTAGTAGTGGTACTACTACTATATTTCACACGATGCTTTTAAACACAAGTTCTCAAAGCAGTCTACATTGAACAATAAGATATAAATAAATAAGGTATTCCCCTGTCCCCCAAAGGCTCAACATCTAAAAATTCCCAATGGGGATGCCATTGCAATTGCATTTATCCGCTGCTGAGTAGTCATGGAGCCCTCATGGAGTGGGCGGACTTACAGTGGCTCTCAAAGGAGTGTGTGGGCATTTTGCTTCTATTGGTGGTTCCATGAACTGTCTGGGAGCCAATATATAAAATCACTAGCCTGGGTATGCATGGGACTTTTTCTGGGGGAGGGGTGGGCAAAGGCTGCAATAGTATCTCCAATAACTGGGAATCCAACAATCGGGGGTGAGCAACTTGCCCACCCCTTTGGACGCCCATGGCAATTAGTATTTAATTGTAGTATGTACTGTGCTCCAATAGCCACCTATTGGCACAGTGGGGAAGCAACCTGCCTAGAGAGCAGGAGGCTGTTGGTTCAAATCCCTGCTGGAGTGTTTCCTGGAATATAGGAAACTCCTATATCAGGCAGCAGCAATACAGGAAGCTGCAGAGAGGCATCATCTCACACTGTGCTAGCTAAGGCAATGGTAAACCACTCCTGTATTCTACCAAGAAAATCACATGGCTCTGTGGTCGCCAGGAGTCAACATCAACCCGGTGGCACAACCAACAACTGTGCTGCAAGAACCAAAACACTGATACAGTGGCATAGCAATGTTGGTGGTGGCCTGTGTTCTAAACATGGCTGCTATCACAGTCACAGCTACACCGCCTGTCCCCTTTCTCCCCTGCTAGCCACCTCCTTAGTCGTCATCTCCGTGGAAGCTCACCATTCCCATCAGTGGGCCTCCATCTTCCTCCTCCTGCTCTCTGCTACTTAAACTTCCAGGTGTCAGGTGCTGGGCCGTGATGTTTTTATAGTGCCAGCAGCCAGGTGAAGATTTGGACTTGTCACGGGGGTTCCTGTAGTGTTAGAAGCCACTACATAGGTAGCAAGCTGGCAGGACAGAGAGGCAGCCCGGGGAGAGAGAGACTCCTGGTGGCTTGTGTTCCTAGAACATGCCTGCTCAATTGTTGCTCCACCCCTACATTGATGAATGTCTGAGCAGTGACACTGTAACATCTACTTTAACCAAAATGTCAATCACACTTGTAGCATCAAACCAAACTACACTTCTCAGGAAGCAGCACTGGCTGTAAGTGTTTGTGCAGCACCATCGGCAAGTATGCCGACATTATGAGCCAGGGGAGAGCTCTTCTGAGGTTACAAAAGAGGTGAGCCTTTTTCTGAATGCTCATTGAGAAATCTTGCAAATACTAAGCTGAATGTGGATCAAGCCACTGATAGCTCACCCTGCTTGGAAACCTAACCAAGCTCAGGGAAGCTTCCCATTCAAAGTGAGCAAGAGCATGAGCAGAGTTCCTCCCTGTGCTTTCTGTAAGCACCTTCTTCTTCGAGCATGCAAATTTCAACATGCAGCTTGGAACTCACAAGACTTTGGCTCAGGTCTAGTTGTGTTGTCTTTGACGGATCTATTTCAGATTGACATTCTGCTCTTTTTCTCCCCCAACACCACCTTTCTCACTCTCCCTTCCCCCCACCCTTCTCTTACATCAAAATTTCATGAGCCACATTTCATTCACAAATTGGATGAGATGTGAAATTACTGCGATGGCAGCTGATCCCCTCGAGGCGGTTATGGTTGTCTCAGTCAATATAAGATGCCACTCTCTGCTTCACACACATAAGCTCTGCTCAACAATCTGCAGGAGGATGAAGCAGCTGAAACCAAGAGCCAGGCAGGCATATTAACAGAAGTATATATTTAGGGGAAGCCACGGTGAAGCACTGATGTTGGACAGCAGATATACATACTTATTATCTGCAGTTAGGAGCACAGTAAAAAAGACTATACCTATGGGATGCATATAAAGAGTGTTATGATGAAAACAGGAGCAGCTGCTGAAACTGTTGTTTCTATGCAATTTTTAGCAGAACGGGGACCTCTCCAGATCTGGACTTTGAAACCTCAGAAAGCAACAAGGCCCAGCAGGCAGTGAGGAGGGCTATAAACTGATTGGAGCTGAACAGCAACTGACATCCCAACGAACACTGTGCTTGTACAAACAGGTTGCTGCATTCCTTGGGGAGCCTGGAGGGCAACCGAGTGTGCTTGCACAGCAAGGCACAGAAGTAGAGACCCATATCATCTTCTTCTATTCTCCCCCCTCCCCAATGCAATACTTGTGCAAGCTGACTAAGAGAGCAAAGTGTTCCGTAAGTGTGTCCATCCATGAAGCTGCACAACTTTCATGCGTGTGCACAACTTGGTTTGTTGTGCTAGCGCGGCTTAGCCTAGATGTTAGCAATCGGCATTTTCTACATAAGGAAGAAGACCATGCAAATGATACAAATGTGAGTCACTTTTGAACCAGTCCCATTTTTGCATTTTAACTTGTGCAAGCCACCTTCAGATGCTTGTTTTGATTGATTGATTGATTGATTGATTGATTGATTGATTGATTGATTTCTATACCGCCCTTCCAAAAATGGCTCAGGGCGGTTTACACAGAGGAATCCTATATAATAAAATGCTAGGGTGCCTGCGTCCGTGTCTGCATCCATGTCTCCAGCGGGTGTTCTGCGCATGCGTGGCGTGCGCGTGCGCAGAACACGGCAAAAGGGAAGCGGAGCGGGCGGCAGCCGCCATGTTGGGAGCGTCGGGGAGGTGCCCTCCCCGCTGCCGCAGCGGGGTGACTGGGCCTGATGGGGGTGGCAGCGGTGGGGGGGCGACTGGGCTCGATGGCGGCCGTGGCGGCCGTGGCAGCCGTGGCGGGGAGACTGGGCCCGATGGCAGTGGAGGCTGTGGCGGGGTGACTGGGCCCGATGGGGGCGGCAGGGGGGGTGACTGGGCCCAATGGTGGCGGCAGCCGCGGCGGGGGGGCTGGGCCTGCTGGCGGCGGCCACACTCGGCCCCACCGGCCATGCGGTGATGGTGGTGCAGCGGGGAGGGGGCGGCCCAGCATTCTTCTAGCGCCCGTTAATGTAACGGGCCTAATGTGACTAGTAATAAATAAATAAATAAGATGGCTCCCTGTCCCCAAAGGGGTCACAATCTAAAAAGAAACGTAAGATAGACACCAGAAACTGTCACTGGAGGGATTCTGTGCTGGGGGTGGATAGGGCCAGTAACTTTCCCCCTGCTCAATAAAGAGAATTACCACATTAAAAGGTGCCTCTTTGCCAAGTTAGCAGGGGTTTGGGCGGTACAGAAATGTTTTAAGTACATAAGTAGGTAAATATATATTTTGAAGGACTTCTTTATTGGTATGCTTGTTTGTGCTTAATCAAGCCCCGATGACCTACGGATACCAGATTTTGCAAACACATGATGCAAATCCACAGAATGCCACCATGATACACCGCCAATCAACTTTGGCCATGTAATTACATCACTGAGACCAAGGCATTTGAGAGGAAGAGCAACCCAGGGCAGTGTACAGTATGTGAACAGGCAACTGTGTTCACAAGTAGTGCCAAAGGATTGCATTAAAGATCATCCCAAACCAAGCCATTTTCCAGCAGTGCCGTTCTGCTATGGCTGTTCAGGGTCAGCCGTAGCTCTCAGGCTGCTTTCGGAAAAGCAAACAGATGAGTCACAATGAAGCATACTTCATTGGCCAATAGATTTCATTTCAAATTATAATCTGAAAAGTGGAAGTGGATAGGGGGAAAAATGAAGTGATTACAAATGAGGTCTCCAAAGAAAAAGGTAGAAATATTTAATGTAGATAATTATGCAAACAAGATTTTCATAGCCTAAGTTTTAATAAAATTAGGTTTAACAAAGCTGTCCAGAGTGTTAGCCCTGAGGAGTTTATCAAGTGGAGCGTTCAGCTGAGGAAAACGGAGCTTAAGGCTAAATGGATTTCAGAGTGCAGAACTCGAGAACTATTGGCAAGGCATGGTCAACATTTCCACTCGCTTATGTGTCCATGTTTGTGTCTGTTAAAGAGCAACCATAAATGTTTCTCATATCAAAACATGATAGAATGTGGGAAATGGAAACCAGAGAGAGAGAACACACGTTATCACTGAAAGAAGTCATTCATACAACTGAAAACTGGGGAAGATACTTGTTTACCAGGTTTGGGAGGTGTGCGTGCTCCCAATCTTCAGTTGTGTAAGAGCAAACAACAAGGTCGGAGGAGGGAGAAGTGATTGTGTGGAATAAAGTTTGGAGGGAAAGCTGGGTAGGACAGCACAGTCCTACCCAGCTTTCATACCCAGCATTTGACCAAGGTAGGAGGAAAAGCTGTCCTACCCAGCAGGGGCGTACCTAGCAAAGAAGGGGCCTGTGTTCACTCCTCTCTCTTGCAGCCCCTTGGAGTGAAAGAGATAATGAAGAAAATAGGGTGGGGTGGAGCTGGGGGCCCTCAGGAGCTGGGGCCTCCTGGTTCTTTGAACCCATCCACTCAATTATATCTACACCCCTGCTACCCAGCTTTTCCTCCTATCTTGATTCCAAACTATCACTTCTCCCTCCTCCTACCTTATTGTTCGCTCCCACCCAAACAAGAATTGGGAGCACATCCTGTTCCCAAACCTGAGTGGGACACTTGTCTTACCCAGTTTTTGGTTGTGAGAATGACCTCAATAACTCTCCTTCAGTGTATGGATCTGTTGTTACCTGGTCTAATTTCCTTCCCCTGACCTCCCTCTCTCCAAGACAAAATGTAGCAACCAACATTGGCAATCTATAGCAAGTTCTCCCCCTCAAATGAGATAACAAAGATTTTGTGACAGATAAATGGGAGTTCCAAGCATTCAGCCCCACCCTCTTTGGTCTGATGATCCAGTGCAGTTTTGCTTTATCTCTTTTCATGCAGGCAGAAGGCTGGGTGGAGACAAAAATCCAGGAAGGGTAAAGGAGCAACACTGGAGGATCAGACATGTAGGAGAGGCAAATATGCAGTCCCTTAAACTGGATCTTCTGCTCAGCACCTCCGGATGCAGCAAAATGGTAGCCTGTCTATCCACCCAAAGCTTAACATGTGGGATTAGCTGGCTGCCATTCATAGTAGACATTATGTGCTCACCACCATATTGGCTCAAGCAGTGGTGGTGGAGTTCACTACTATTTGACTGATGTCAGACCACGTGTATAGTGTAGTTATTGGTCACATCCAAGTGGAACAGTGTGGTTACAGTGGGAAAGCAGCTAAAGAAGGTGGCTGGGTGCCCAACTGCTGAAGGAGAAGACAATACAGTAATGTCACCTAGCCTTCTTTTGCTGGTGCAGCATGGCAAGTCTCACATTTCCAAAGTCCAGGCACAACTCCACTCCTGGTGTTGCTTTGGGAGCCAGGGGAGACTCCCCAGAAAGAACAAGCAATTCAGAACTCCAAGAGAGATATTGGGAAGAGGACAAACTGAGAAGCAAAAGTAGGGATGTGTCGAACGTCCCGGAGCAATTTCACTTGCCTCATAGAAAGTCATTTGGCTTCTCTTGAAAATGTCCAGAGATTTTGCCCTGAAAGGAACCCTGAAGTTTGTGTTGAACATCACATGTGAAATGTCAATGCTAACGCTACACTAAAAAGATCCCAGGATAGGGCAATGCATAAAGGAGTAGGTTTCATTCTTAAAGGCTCAGGCAATTAGAGGAAGGGAACGGGACTGGCCTCTATTTCAGTGTTTGCTATTCTTGAAAGTGCACATGTACTTTATCCTACAGAGATGAATGGATTTGGGAATAACATTGTAGTGGACACCAAGCCTGTGTACCATCCTTGTCCATGGGGATGGTGGCCTCCATCAGCAACAAGAACATGGTGTGGAGGAGTCATAACTGTCAGGGCTAAGCCATGAGTGGTAGTCACTATGTAGTTCCTGGAGAGAAACCAGGGTGAGGGAGCAAGAAACCCATTAGGGCAAGGTAGACAGAAGGACTCAAAGAACAACCTCTAGCCTGAGGTCAGGAAATACCAGAGGTCAAGCTGAGAAATACCAGAGAAAGCCAGGAATCAGGGGTTAATCAATCAAAGGTCAGGATCGCACCAGAGGTCCAACCAAGTAGAGAGTTGAAGGCTGCAAGAAGAAAAGGAACACAGCAGGAGGAGGAGGAGACCTTGATCCTGAGGCCAGCCTAGTCCCAAGGTACGAAGTTCTTGATAACTGTCTGCCTGGGCAGGGCCAGGCTTGGGCTCTTTCCTCAAGGGCTGTTGCTGTACCGCAACTTCCCACAAGGCATGGCAGAATATAGAGCCCCAGCCTAGGTGGAACATGACAATATGCCTACTTCCCCCTCTGTAGGAACTCCCAGGGCTCAATTCCTGGGCTGAGGGCTAAAATATTCCTCACCTACTTTCTCAGAGCCTGGAGGCCACGTCTGCTTGGAGTGAACAAGGCTTGGCAATGCAGGCTTAGCTCCAGCCAGCAGGGGCACACTTAGGTAATTTTGGAGCCCAAACCTTAAAGGGCTTCAGAGCCCCCACCCCCACTTGAGGGCTGGGAGGGACTGGGGGCACTCGGGGGAGGGAGGTGGTGGCAAGAGCTCCTTCCCTGAGCCCGCAAACCTCCCAATTCACAGATCCTGCTTTTTCCAGCCCATTTAGGGGCTCTCTGTGCATGCACGGTGTGTAGGAAGCATGGCAGTGGCTTTGGGACACAATGGGAACGTGGGCACTGCCCGCACCTCTGCCTGCTGCTGCTTCCACACCTGCCCCCTTCCTCATTGGGTGCACTGCCCCTCGCCAGCCATGCCCCTTCCGGCTGCATCAGCCCACCAATGCAGTGCTCCCAATGGCCCTGGTGGGTGCTTCTTTCCTCTTCCTTACTCCATGTGTCTGTGGAGATCAAAAGGGGTAGGCTCAGTGGTGGGGTGCCCCCTGAGGGGGTGGTAGTGTTTGCTTCTCCTTCCACTGCAACAGCAGCACTTGGGTGCACAGGGTGGGGTGAGGGGTGCCCTAGCAGGGCCCACCCCCCCCCCACGGCCCAGGGACATTTGTTTCCCCCCTTGTTCAACTGTGGCTCCACCCCTAGCTCCACCCCTTGCTCCAAAGCAACCAATTGCCATTCCAGTTTCCAACCTTTCCCGTCCCCATCCCTTGCGCTACTTGTGCTAGCCTTTCATATTCATCCAGAGATATCTAAGTTATGGCTGGGGGAGGCCTGATTGCCTTTACATCTGATAATGCGTTGTTGGGTCCCCCCATTAATCAAATGCCTTTCTTTTAAGCCGATCAACCTGGCAGGGGGAGGAACCATTTAGTTCTGATGGGGATGGAGCTGTGCTTTATCTGAGCAAGGGTGCTTAAGACACGAACAATCATGTGTAATATAGAAAGTCTTTAGTGGCAACCTTTTCCAGTCTAACTAGTGCATAATATTGGTTTTGCAATCATTTAGTAATTATATAAGGAGGACATATTTATTACAAATTATTGATTTTATAATTACTGCTGCTGCTGTTCACATTATTCCACAATGAAAACCTTTTAATATACAATGTTCCTCACCCTCAATGGATGCACAGATAGTGCAGTGCAGTTTACAGAGTGGCCAAGAATAAGATTTTTATCGGGGTTTCCCCACCCCCACCCCTACTACTTAAGTGGTTTGCTTTCTTGGAGGTGTGTGGGGGGGGAAGAGATGGGAGAGAGAGAGAAAGGGAGAGAGAAATATAGCTAATGGCCCTTAAATCAAGACAAATGTTTGGTCTCCCAAGGTCATTCCTAGAAGATTATTAGAGTCAGCCGACAACAAGGAAGAGAGAAAGAGAGATATTTTCCATTTAATTGTGAAGTTATTTTACTGCTAATGACATTGTGACTGAAAAGTTGTTGCTTGAAATCTGCAGTAAGCTAAATAGACATGAAAGGCCACAGGCAGAAGATATATCCCTTATGAGATTGATTTTTAAAAAAGAAAAACATATGTGCTGGTTGACTCTTTGTTGCCCTCTTATAGACTGTAAGAGCAAAATAGACTCAGGTACTCTACAATGGTCTCTCAACCCAAACCAGATAGCTAAGGTGGGGCATGGAACATTGGAAGCTGCCATCTACTGAGTCCAACCATTGGTCCATCTAGCTCAGGATTGTCTGCTCTCCAGCAGCAACTTCCAGGGCTTCAGGCAAGAATTTTTCTCAGCCCTGCATGGAGAGATGCCAGTGCTTGAAACTGGGTCCTTCTGCACGTTAAGCAGGATGCTCTACCACTGAGCTATGGTCCCAATCTCTGGTGGCTAAGGAGGGATGGGGTGGGGGTGGGGAGACAGGAGCATACCTACTAGGCTTGTGCATTTCAATTCAGGTACAACATGTTTTGTACCTGAAAATGGAATTTCAGAGGTTTTGTAACCAAAACAAAATCAAGAATTTAAAGAACAGAGGTTTTTGTTTCCAAATCGAAATGACTGTGTTTCGAACAGAATGCTTTGTTCATTGGAAAAGCATTGCAACTGAAATTGACTTCTCTGACTCTCTCCTCTCCAGCTGAGGCACTGAGTGATTAGCAGAAGATAAGATATGCAAAAAGCTGTTGAGCATGAATGGTTTAGTTAAGTATGTGTTGTATTCAGTGTGATTGAAATGCAACCTGACCTTGCAAAGGGATTTGGAAGACAGCATTTTGAGACAGAAATACCCAAATACCTTTGGAAGCTCAATGCAATTCCAAAGCTCTTGCTAAAAGCCATGGTATAAATTGTGTGGAGAAGCTTTTCGAGAAGCTGTTTAGGAAAGTTCTGAAATTACACAGGTTTTTCTTTCCAAAGGTTTAGAAAAAATCTCTTGACTTGTTCGGGGGTCTTTTGAAGAGCTATTTTGTTTTTCTTCTGATTTTTATGAGTTATAGTGGTGTCCAAGTTTTGTTGCCCAAGTTGAGCAGTCTAGTGTAATTTAGACCACAATGTCATTTGGTGGGGCATGATGTCTAAGCCAGTGGTTCACAACTCTTGCCATTGCAGGGACAGGTCATCCACATGGGACTACAGGAGACAAAAGGAGGGCGGTGGGGAATACCCCTGTCAATCTATTGACATCTCCAGGAATCTTAGTTGCTTCTCTCTTTCTTGTAACCATGATCCATGGTTTTGCACTTTCTTAAATGCAGTGATGACAAATCTCAACCATTCTGAACAGTAGGCTGATTTGTTTGGGCTACGGCTCACTCCACTCCAGTTAAATGAACATTTGAAGCTGTTCCATACAAGTACCAAGGCAGTTCATTGGTCTATCTTGCTATCTCAAATGACCTGTGATCACTGTTCCATGGGAAGGGAGGGTTTTTATTGAAAGAGTGCTTGAATCCACAAATGGGTTGTGCTGCTGTGCTAGTGCCACAGGGACAGGATCACACCCGCTGCAAAATTCTCAAATAACTGTGCCAAAAAATTGTCTTGTTGTTGTTCATCATTCTCTTCACTCTTTCAACTTGTTTATGTGGGGCTTCAGGGGCAAAACAGTGGGTTGGGTGGCATTGCCCCGAGGGCGGTGCTCCCAGATTCCAAATAGGACAAAGGACTGGTTTCTTAGGAATTTTTGAGGTTGACGCGTCTTTAAGATTTTCCCCCATAGGGAATAATGGAGGTTTCAGCAGCCCCATAACTCCACCTGGGGGGCACTGGGATGGCCCAAAGTGAGTGGTGGTGTCATGCACAGAGGGTGCCAACCACCCCCTGGACTGCTAACCCATTTGGGGTACTGGGCTTTGTTGTTTCTGAGATGTTGAGTTTAAATTCTCTGGTAGCAAATGAGATTTTAATGAAAAACCATGAATCCACTCTCATATGCTACTAGAGAATCTACTCTCAGAACACCTCTAGAACAACAAAACCCTGTACTTCATGGGTTGGCAACCCATGTGGGTGGTTGGCACCCTATGTGCACTACACCGTCCGCCACTTGCTCTGGGCTTCCCAGTGCCCCTCAAGTGGAGTTATGGGACTGCAGAAACCTCCATTATACCCTACGAGGAAAATCTGAAAGACTTGCAAACTTCAAAAATTCACCAAATATCAAGTGTTTGCCCAATTCCTTTGAAATTTTTGTGGTACCTTCCACTCATTGAGCACTATAACCCCCACCGACTCTTTTGACCATGTGACCCATTTTAAAATCTGAATTAATTCAGATTTGGATTCACATTAATTCGGATACAAAACAAAACTGGGGTGATTTGGAAGGCTTAATTTCGGACAAAATACAAAATGTGGTTGATTCAGTTTGGGTACAAATCGAAACAGAAAAAATATAAAACGCGCAACCCTAATACCTACCTTCCCCTATATGGCCACGGCAATCCTAACACTTGGCTGTGCACATGATTTCACAGTGTTCTGGAGGCCAGAGAAATGCATCCCAGCCTCCCGAAATCCCACAGCCTGATGAGCGTGTTCTTGCTTGCGTGTTTGAGCAAACACACAACTGGGGACCAGGGCGGAAGGGCACACTCACACCGTTCTATCCTGGTAATCGTCTGGGGGGAACCTCGGGTTCCCTGGCGGATCAGGTACAATCCTGGCACTCCACATGAGCAGGGTATGGGCATGTCTGGATAGGGCTGCTCATGTGAACAGCCTCTGAGTCTTCCTCACTAGATGGGGATAATACTAAATGAAAGAGAATTCAGCAAAGTCCTCATGTCCAGCTGAAATAGCTATAAGAGTTGCTGAGCCCAGATAGCTGTGTGGTGTTAATGTAAATGGCTTGGATCCAAAAAAGCTATGGCAGGAAATGTCTTAGGGCCTAGCACTTCATTGTAAGGTCTGGGGCACCTATCAAAGCTAAGTGTGACTCGCTGAATAATCATTTGTTGGGCCTGTGAGAAGCTCAGCCAAAGTGAAAACTCTTCACAATCCCAATGTGGAGGCAACCATTCTCACTGACCTCCTTCTGCCCAGGGCTGTGGGAGTCAAAGCAGAACTGCCTTGAGCACCAGTGCCATCTAGGAAGGGATGCACAGAGTCCTGGGAGTTTAGTCTTTCTCTATAAAGCTTGTAATATCTCTTAATATTTACAGCAGGAAATCCAGACTACAACCTCATTCACATTTACCTCAGAGTAGCCCCTTGAACATACAAATGCCCCTCCCTGAAGCTTTAACCAAAAAAAAAAAAAAAGGTTGCATGTGCTCTGCCTAATATAAACAGGAATTCAAGGAATCTTTTCACCCACTTTTGGAAACTCAGACGCAGCATTTGACATATCCACTTCTCTGATTAGAGAAATAAATCATCTCCATCTGTCTTACAGCTGTAATAAGGAACCACAGCACTGGACTACATTGCAGGGTCATCGGAAGCCGTTCAACATCAACCTGACCCACACACCCCAACCTGCCATAATGGCAACAGACTATGTCACAGGGTTAATGTAAGCAACCCTCTCCGTCTCAGTCCTTCCCATATCCTCACAAATCCGCAATATGGGTATAATAACACTAAATTGCATTATAGGGCTATTACAAGCTAGTGCTCTTAACCTCACACCCTTACTCTGCAATTGCAGCTGGAAATGGTGGCTTTTGTTGTCCAATAGCCACTCCTGGAATTGGGCTTCTGTGCACACTGTACACAGGTTTAATTTAATATGTGAATTGTGCTTATATAGAACAAAATAACATTTCACCTAAACTAACACAATTAAAGTATTTTAAACATTAAAATATTAAAACATTCCTTGAAGAGGATGACCTAAAAACAGTGGTGCATCAGACAATGTGAAGGAACTTTCTTCCATATGTGGTGGTCATGCAGGAAGGCAAAGGCCTTTTGGGATATGATATATAATGAGCTGAAGAAAAAAATTTAAATGACATTTCCTAAGAGGCCAGAATCTTTCTTGTTGGGAATAACTCAAGGAGAGTTCTCTAGAAGAAATTTAACCTTTTTATGTATGCAACTACGGCGGCTAGAATAGTATATGTGCAGAAATGGAAAGATAATAAAATGCCTTCAAAAGAAGACTGGCTGATAAAAATTTTGGAATATGTGGAGATGGCAAAACTTACAACACTTATAAGGGATGAAAACTTGGAAAGTTTTAAAGAAGATTGGGAACCTTTCTTACTTTACTTAAAGAACTCTTTTTCTAACATGGACCTTTCAGCAGGGTTTGAAATTTAGTATCACAACAAGTTGGGGTAGGGTAAAATTGAATTGTAAGGCGGAGTATATATGTTTTGTAATATTATAGCAATGGCTTATATGTATAGTTAACAAGAACCGTGCAGACTGGTAAGCGGGAAGTCAACATTTACTTAATTAAGTGTAACTTGATTGTTAAGAGATTGTAAAAATCAATAAAATTTTAAAATGGCAAAACAGTGATGCATCAGCTGGTAACCTCCCGGCTTGACTATTGCAATGCGCTCTATGTGGAGCTGCCTTTGTACATAGTTTGGGAACTTCAGTTAGTTCAGAATGTGGCAGCCAGATTGGTCTCTGGGGCAACCTGGAGAGACTATATTCTTCGTGTTTTGAAAGAGTTACACTGGCTGCCGATATGTTTCTGGGCAAAATAAAAGTGCTGGTCATTACCCTTAAAGCCCTTAATGGCTTAGGTCCAAGTTATCTTAGAGAGCGCCTTCTTCTGCATGATCCCCACCACACATTAAGGTCATCTGCGGAGGTCCGTCTCCAGTTACCACCAGTTCGTCTGGTGGAGACTCAGAGGCAGGCCTTCTCTGCAGCTGCTCTTGGGCTGTGGAATGCACTCTTGGCAGAAATCCGCTATTTGAATTCTTTACTGGCCTTCAGGAGAGCCCTTAAAACCCATCTGTTTGGCCTGGCCTTCCAGGGTTTTTAAATAGTTGTAATTGGTTTTAATGTTGCAACCTGGTTTTCAGAGTTTTTTTAATTGTTGTGATTGTTTAATTGCTGTTTTATGATGTTTTAATTGTTAATTGTTGTTTTATACGGTTGTATATATTTTTTTTTAATTGTTAACTGGTTTTAATGGTTTTGTTTTAATTGTAAACTGCCCTGAGCCATTTTGGAAGGGCGGTATATAGTGGAGCCAGCGTGCGGTAGTGGTTAGAGTGCTGGACTAGGACCGGGGAGACCTGAGTTCAAATCCCCATTCAGCCATAAAACTAGCTGGGTGACTCTGGGCCAGTCACTTTGCTCTCAGCCTAACCTACTTCACAGGGTTGTTGTGAAAGAGAAACTCAAGTATGTAGTACACCTTGGAGGAAGAGCGGGATATAAATGTAATAATAATAATAAATAATAAGAGGAGTCTCTGGACACCTCCAATCCACTCTGCAGTAATTGTAGGGTCTAAATCCAAGTTGGCCCAAATATGGCAGATTTTATCGACAAAAAAAAAAAAAAAAAAAAATTAACACATCACAGCAGGTAATAGATGGCTTCAAATTCTGATTCCAGAGAGTTACTAGATGACCTCATAGAATTTTGAGGAACAGCGAAGTGGCCACTGTCCATGGTGGGATGTTCAATGGAGGGATGGTGTGGGGGAAACATGTGGTTGCTTGCCATGTGTGAACTGACCTTTGAATACACAGAAGCGTGTTTGAGACCTGACTAAGCTTCCTCTCTCCAGCACCAGTGGTTAGAGACCAATTCATTCAGAAAATCAGTTCAGCAACTGTTAAAAAAAAAAACCTAAATGCCTTCCTTTGTGATATTTATAGCACAGGTTTTGGGCTTTAGTAGAAGATACACAAACTATAAAGTTAAACTAACAATTAACTCTGAGTGCTAAATCTTTGAATTTTCGTTTGCGGGAAACAAGATTGGGAGGTGAATAATATGGTGAGTGGCTAGCTGCAGACGCCACAGTTCTTGAAATGCCTGGAATTTAAACTGCTGAGCACATGCCTAAGTGCAGGCCAAGATTTCAATCAAAGGCACACATGATGTTGCTCATACAGAGCCCATTTGTTGTGCTGGATTGGTGTGTAGACAACTTTTCAATAGTACTGCATGTATCTATGATGGCAGTCCTTCCTTCCTTCCTTTCTGTTATTATTTAAAACATCAAAGTTCATCAGAATTTATATAATTAAAAAAAATTAATATGTACAATATCTTGAACTTTTTATTGCAGAAGAGCATAAAAACAGACATCTAAATACAAACTTTCTGTAGTATCTTAATCTCTGGTATATTTACAGTATGTAAATTTAATCAAAAATCTCATGTACCAAATATTTTTAGTCAGTCTAACTCCGTTAGGAGCCAGGTACCACCTTTGTCCATGTTTTTGCTATTCAAATTCTTGCTGCTGTTAACGAGCACACAATAATTTCTAGCTGTATTTTTTTTAAAAAAAGCAAATAAATCAAACCTAGAACTACCTTCTACAATGCCATGTTAATTCAGAAACATCTACTTCAGTGCCACTGTATGAGATGAACAGCTTGCCTCCCACTGAGAAATTTCATTAACCTAATATTGGGGGGGGAGGAGAAATACTGCCATTGATCCCCTCCCCCAGTTTTATCTGAACAAGAACCCCCAGATTTTGCTTTAGGTGACATCTGGTGACAATCCAAGGGTGTGTAAAAGAGAAGAGGGAAAATCCTAGTCTTCGTGAAACCTTTTTGACTTTCACAAAGTTCTATAAAATACAAAAAAGATAGAGAAATAATCCCTGACTAAAAACAATAAAATGGAATAAAAAGGTCAGTTTTAAAAAATATACAAAAATATACAAAATACTTTGCTATCCCATGCAATTATTTATTCTAAACAAACAATCCTTAACTGTTTAAAAAATGCAAACATAAAAACAACAAATTGTTTGAAATATTGATATACTGCACATATTATGTGTAAACACTTCAGATGATCACATTTGATCCATTTGCATTTTAAAATATTGTTTAATATTTCAGTGCTGTTTGTTTTACATAATTGTTTATATGGCAAAGTATGTTGTCAATTTTTTCTAACGATGTCCTTTATATTCTTTCTAATTTCCCCTCAAAATTCCTCTGATCCTTTTTTGGAAGATGAATGCCCAAAGTAGCTTCCAGATTCACTTAAAGTAAATTGAATTGGCAACTTGGGGGGGGGGGGGAGACAGGCATCCAAATCTTTGTTTTCATTGGCTGACATCAGTGGCAAGGAGGGGCAGAAGAGGCAAAATTTATTTACGGATGGGCGGGCTATGTCCCATATATTATTACCAGAACTGCTCAGAAGCTAGATGGTTCAGCTAGGCTTTGGGGCTGAAGTGGGGAAATTAGTTTGGATTCGGGGGCAGTCCTGTCACAGGATCAATTTAAGCAAGTCTGGTGTATTGGAAAGAATGAGGAAACATTAATTCAGTTTAAAAGTTTTATTAAGGGTAAAAGTGGCAATTGATTGATTGATTGATTGATTATGTGCTGTCAGGTCGGTGTCAACTCTTAGTAACCACATAGATAGATTCTCTCCAGGATGACCTGTCTTCAACTTGGCTTTTAAGGTCTCTCAGTGGTGCCTTCATTGCTGTCGTAATTGAGTCGATCCACCTTGCTGCTGGCCGTCTTCTTCTTCTCTTTCCTTCAACTTTCCCCAGCATTATGGACTTCTCAAGGGAGCTGCATCTTCGCATAATGTTTCCAAAGTATGATAGTTTGTAGGGATGTGCAAATTGATTCAGGTACAAATCAATTTGTACCCGAATCTAGCTGATTTGGGTGATTTGGAGATAAAACAAATCACCCCTGTGGTCCATTGACAAGATTTGGGCACAAATTAAATCGTGCCTGATTCAATTTGATTTTTTTCAAGATTCGGATCCCTCCTATTAATTCCCCCAGATTCCCAGCTTTCATTTTTTTTAAGGAAAGCTCTAGCCCTTTTAGAAGTGGAGTTATGGAGCAAAATGTGTGGTCACTATTTTTCAAGTGTTTGGATTCTTTGGATTTTTTTATAATAACTTTTCCTCAATGAATCCCTATGAGGATTCATTAAACACCTTCATTTCTTCTATTCATTTTGACTTTATTTTCGACAGTGCCAACTGTCATGTGCCAACTACACCCCACTCCCACCCACAAGGAAGTGGATTACTACCCAGTTTATGTTCTAGGATTCCCCCCCCCGCAAGTCTTTAGGCTCTTTGGTGTCTAATAACCTTTCCTCATAATGAATCCCTATGAGGATTCAAATCCCTATGAGGATTCATTACACACCAAAGAGTCTAAACACCTCAACAATTCCTAAAATATAGACTGAGTATCCAGTGGCTTGTGGGTTGCGGGGTAGTTGGAACATGGGATGCCACTAATTCCCCATCCCACCTGCAAAGCAGTGGGGTCAAAATGAACAGAAGAAATGAAGGTGTGTAATGCAGACACCAAAGAATCTAAACACTTCAAAAATACCTTTAAAAAACCCTCTGTGTGTGGTGGTGGGGGGATGTAGTTGACACATGGCAGTTGACAGTTGGCACTGTCCAGTGACAATCAAAATGATCAGAAGAAATGAAGGCATATAATGAATCCTCATAGGGGTTCATTATGAGGAGAAGTTATTAGACACCAAAGAATCTAAACATTTCAATATTCCTAAAAAAAATAAAATGAGTACCCCACTACCTTGCAGGTGTGTGGGTGTGTGTGGGAGGGTGTAGTTTGCACACAGCAGTTGACAGTTGGCACTGTCCTGTGACAGTTAAAATAAACAGAAGAAATTAAGGTGTGCAATGAATCCTCATAGGGATTCATTTTGAGGAAAAGTTATTATACACCAAAGAATCCAAACACTTGAAAAATAATGACTGCACATTTTGCTCCATAACTCCAGTTCTACAACGGCTACAGCTTAGTTTTTGTTTTGTTTTGTTTCTTGTTTTAATGAAAGCCGTTTTAGGGTTAGGATGTGGCAACTTCAAATCCCCATGGTTTCCTATGGCGGCGATGTTCAAAATTAGTAAAAACTAAATAAATTAATTAAAAATCAACCAAGTGTCCCACTGCCTTGAAATTTGGTTGGTAGGTGGGACCCATGGGGACCTACCCACCACTCAAATTTGGTGCCCCCTAGGACCTTATTAAGTAGTCCAAATCAGTCCAAACCTGAATCAAATGAAAGCAAATACAAAATGAATCTGGAGTGATTTGGAGGGGGCAGATTTGGATACAAAACAAATCAGGGGTGATTTGTTTTGGGCACAAATCAAATTTTAAAAAATCAATTTGTGCACCTCCCTAATAGTTTGAGCCTGGTCATTTGTGCCTTGAGTGCAAATTTCGGATTGAGTTGCTCTATGATCCATTCATTTGTTTTCCTGGTTGTCCATGGTATCCTCAAAAGTCTTCTCCAGCACTAAAGTTCAAATGCGTCTTTTGAAAAGCATCTTTTCTATCTTGCTTCTTCAGAGTCTAGCTTTCTCATCCATAGCGTGTCACGGGGAAAACCACTGTCTGAACAATTCTAATATTTGTAGGTATAGACACCTCACAGCATCTAAATATCCTTTCCAAGGCCTACATTGCATCCCTACCAGGTGCTAGTCTGTGGCATATTTCTTGACTGCTGGATACTTTGTTGTTGATGGTCAATCCTAAAAGACAGAAGTTATCCACCACTTCAATGTCTTCTTCATTATCAATTCTGAGGCGGATTGTTGTGCCTGTTGTCATCAGTTTATTCTTCTTTACATTTAGAAGGAGTCCCATTTTTTCACTGTGCTCCTTGACTTTCATTACTAGAGCTTGCAGATCATCCGCATTCTCAGTTCTCGGAGTGGTGTCATCAGAGTGGGTATTACAGAAGGGTAAAAGAGTTTGATTAGGTAATGCAATAATTTGGCTCATGTCCTAAATGAGAGTCTTGTAATAATTTGGCTAAGGTTCTAAATGAGAATTCACTGAAGGTTTGTAGCAAAAAGGTGCAGCGAAAGAAGCAGAGAAGGGAGAAGCAGCATGGGAGCTTATAGAGGCAACATGGTAGTTGTTACCTATCCTTCCCAGCCGTGTTGGTTGCGTGATGGTCAGGCAGGGTGCCTCCTTGGATGCAGAAAGCAGGGTGAAGAGGGGATGAAGAGCAAGGGGCAGCAGCCACAGCTTGCATGTATGAATGTCCGTAGGACAGTGTGATCTAAATAGATTCCCAAGCCTTGTGGCCTGGCCAGGGCAGTTATACTCTAAAACATGCCCTGAAGGAGTTTCTGAGGGTAAAGAGTTTCCTGCAAAACAAAAGTGTCCATTACTAGGTGGGCTTAGTCACTTTAGGTGTGACCGGCCAGACAAAGGCAAGAGCAACTATGTCAATGTGTCCATTTGTGAGGAAGTTGGGTCTAGGGATGTGCACAAAACTGGTTTGCCCAGTTTGGTTTGAATTCGAACCAGGTTCGAACCAGGAGGGGGTGGTTTGGTTTTGGTCTTGCTTGAACCTCCCCCTGGTTCTGTTTGAATTTGAACTGTTTTGAACCATTTTGAACCGGTTTGAACTGGTTTGAACCTCCAAAAGTGGGTGGGGTGGTATCTGGCACCCATGGGTACCTGCCACCCAAACCCCAAAGCAATCAGACATTTGTACAACTGTTTATGAATTTTTGAAATTTATTTTTATTTTTTTCTCATAGGGTATAATGGGACATGAACCAGCCCATTATTCCCTATTGTGGATTACCTATGGGTGTTAACAACCACCCAAACCCCAAAGCAATTGGACACTCCTACAATTTTTTATGAATATCTGAAATATTTTAAATTATTTTCCTCATAGGGTATAATCGGACATGAACCAGCCCATTTTCCCCTATTATGGAGCACCTATGGGCACAAACATGGGGTGGGTGGTAGGCACTTAGGGGTGCCTACCACCAACAAAACCCCAAGGCAATCGGACACTCCTCCAATTATTGGTGAATTTTTAAATTATTTTTGAATTCCTCATAGGGAATAATGAGGATTGCAGCAAATGTATAGCTTCACATTGGGGGGGAAAGGGGTGTCCTATAGTGGAGTGTGGTGGGTGGTAGTGCCCAAGGGGGGCAAAGAAGCTATCAGAATTATTTGAAAGGAATTGGCCAAGGGCTGATTTTTAAGTGATTTTTGAAGTTTACGTGTTTTTAAGGTTAGCAAATGAGAGTGGATTCATGGTTTGTCATTGAAAATCTAATATGCTACCAATGAATCTACACTCAGAACACCTCAGAAACAACAAAACCCAGTACCCCATGGGTTAGAAACCAATGAGGGGTGGTTGGCACCCTTGCTCTGGGTCCCCCAGCACCCCCCAAGTGCAGTTATGGGGCTGCTGAAACCTCCTTTCTTCCCTATGGAGAAAAACCTTAAAGCCACTTGTGGGGTGCTGGGGTGGCCCAGAGTGAGTGGTGGTCTAGTGCAAAGAGGGTGCCAACGAGCCCCATGGGTTACTAACTCTGTGTGTGTGTGTGTGTGTGTACACACACACACACACAATGGTGGTGGCTCATGTGTATATGCATGGGTGCTGGGGGTAGTTAGAACAGGAAAGGCAGATTAGTAGGGAAGGGGAAGTTAATGAACCGCCCAAGGAGGAGAGCTGCTCTTGTGGTAGCAAGCATGACTTGTCCCCATAGCTAAGCAGGGTCTGCCCTGGTTGCATATGGATGGGAGACTAGAAGTGTGAGCACTGGGAGATATTCCCCTCAGGGGATGGAGCCACTCTGGGAAGAGCAAAAGGTTCCAAGTTCCCTCTCTGGCCGCATCTCCAAGAGAGGGCTGAGAGAGATGCCTGCCTGCAACCTTGGAAAAGCCACTACCAGTCTGGGTAGACAATGCTGAGCTAGATAGACCAATGGTCTGACTCAGTAAATGGCAGCTTCCTATGTTTGACTTTTTTGTATAGGGTGGTATACAAATGCATTAAATAGAGATAGTTTGGGGGGCACTTTTAACTTTAGGCACTTAAGGTATAGGCATGTAAATTCCCTCTACTAATAATACTAACAATACTAACTTAACCCTACTAATACAATTTAAGGCCTACCTAGTTACTAACTTATGACTAATTTTGCTACTAACTTAAAACTAACATAACACTTTGGTGGTGACTGAAACACAATCTTCTAATACAAGGATAACCGGAAACTTATCTAGAAGGCGGGCAAAGGCACGTGGGCAGAACATGGCTTACTGGCAACAATATTATTTATTGTTAAATTTTAATATTGTTAAAATCTAATATTGTTAAATATTAGATTTCTGAAAGAGCAAGTGTGGCCTTCTGAGGAGAGCCTCAGCTGGAATCAAAACGGCTTCTGAATTAGTTCCCACCACAGTAGAACTCTTTTGTCACTACCTAAGGATACTGAAGCTCAAATTTGCAAAGAAGCAAGAGACCATTCAGAGCAATTCCCTTTGGTGACCATTTTGGGAAGCGTTCTCTGGTAACCATGCATGGAATGGTTGCTTTGGAACCAAAACTCAGTCAGGAAAATAGAGTGCAACTACTCCTCGGGGTGCTATCTGCTCTTAAGGTATGCCTGGATTCCACTAGAGCTGAAAGAAGTTTGGGTGGGAGGGAGGAAACCTAAATACAACACAACAAATTCCCGGCTTGAAAGCAACTGCAAGAATCTGAATCTAAACTGTAAGGTTGCAAGAACTTGACTGGTTATTTTAAATTAAGATGAGAAATCTGGCCATATTCATGTCACATATAGCCAGAGGACTTCTGGCCTCTGGACAGATGTGTCTTCAGCTTTTGGACACATTTTCCAGGGCTCTCTATAGGATGGCGTCAGGAGTTTGACAAGTTGGAACTGACTGGGGCCCACACCCATCATAAGGCCCATCTGGCTAGGATGACCCTTGAACACCCTCGGCATAGGTGAGAGCAGTGGTTCAAGCTGGTAAAGGGATGTTTGCTGCAAGTGTTTCACCCAGCACCATGCCTGCACTCCTGCCATGGTGCAGAGTCCTTTAGGAGAAAGACATTAGCTAGTGGGAAGATGATAGGAGAAGGAACTGTCATTGTTGAGGAACAGCTCTTCTTGTTTTGACCCCCATCAATAAATAGTAGGTCTGTGCATGTTGGAAAACAGGGTTTTCTAACATCGGAAATCCCTACCCCCATCATCAGGAGGCAGCCAAATGTAGGGCAAGTGTCCCAGGTAATGTGGTGATGGACCTTCAACTGCACGTCAAGAACAGGTGGGTTGGGATGGGGCATTTCTGGGCAGCACAGCGCTTTTTGGGATTGGGATGGGTGAGCAGGGAGCAACGCTGGGCAGCCTGGGAAGCTGCCTCCTAGTGGTGAGGCTAGGGATTTCTGATGTTTTCCTGTTTTTTTAAATGTGCACAGGCCTAATAGCAGTGAGAAGTTGCTGCAGCTGCTCTTTCTCCTGTCCTTCAAGAGCAGGAGTGGGAGGAGCTGCCATCACCAAATTTTCTTCCCATTTGCTGATGAGGAGAACGGGAGGAGCTGCTGCCCATCACCTGCCAGTAAGTCTGGGAAGAAGGTCCCAATTCACCAGACAGTATAGAAGCTCTCGATTTGCCAGAACTGCAATAAATCTAGGAGCCTAGCCTTCTACTCTTCTAGATTTCAAGTTTCAATTTCCTACTTTTTTCCACATCCAGGCTTAGATATAATTGCTTAACTCTGGCTGCATTCGCATGTAACACAAATCCATAGTTCTAATGGACCCATGGTTCCATGCCCCCTCCCCCACGCTCTCATCCAAATTTGGATGTTCAAGAAAGCAGTCTCCCTGCAGTCAGCAAGACCTGGCTGTCCTAGCCTCCTTCTTAACAGAAGGACCACCCGCACAGCCAATCAGGCTGGAGTTGAGGGAGAAGCTTCCGCTCTCAACTTTGGTTCCAGGGCCAGCAGCCTGTGGTTCCAAATTTGGACATACTGCAGGCTACGGGGAGCCTTGGGTTATGTTGCCAAAACTCACTACAACCTGAGGTTTCAGATTAGAGTTCCAATCCTGAACCCTCAGTTTCATCGCTGCACCTGACTGCAGTTCCATACATTCAGATGTAATGTCCTTGGAACTGCAGGCCTATTCAACTGCAGTTCCACATTGCATGCAAATACAGCCTCTAAGAAAATTTGCAACCGGGGTCATTCCCTTACTTGCTGGTAGCCAGCTTCACATCTGTAAATGAAAGAAACTCTTTTCAAATTATCAGTAAATGTGTGTGGTTGGGGGTAGAATCAGTACTGCAACTCCTGTTCCCATTCCTGACCTCCATGTGTGTTAGAAGTGAGAATTCTGCATCATTGACTCTTAGCACTGCAGTAACCTCTCGTGGCCACTAGAGGCATGAGAAGTTTAGAGACCCGTTGTCTCTAAAGGCAGTTAGAGGCTGTTAGAACAGTTCAGTTATTGAAGGCTATTGCCTGCTTGTTCTGTGTCTCTCTCAGTATATGATGCTTAAGTTTCTTAATAAATCTTTATTTGTGTTTTGAACTCAACCTACTGTCTCCAGGTAAACTTCTTTATATTTCTCCTCACACCCCTCAACAACCTGTTCAGAAAGTCTGAATATAATTTTTATACATATCTCTATAACCATATAGGAATTTTTTGTAGCCCAGTGTGTGGGGAATATGGAAGATTATGCACGTTTGGGGCAGTATAGAAATAGTTTAAATAAATAACAATAATAAATAAGATTATATGGTCTTCCATATTGTCCTGCTACCAGTGAGCTTAGCACACACAATGTGTGTGTGTGTGTCCTCTTGTGTCTGACCATTTGGCCCACTCTTTTATTTCTTGCATTTTGGAGGAAATGGCTCTTATTTGATTTTAATTTAATTTTTTATTTTTGCGTTTTGGAGGAAACGACTCTCCCAGCCTCGACAGCTCAGTGCCGTCTTTTTGGCCGGGCCTCAGTGCATTAACTGCCTTCAGAAGAGGAAGTGTTCCAGAGCACAACAGACTTCACTGATTATGTAGGCTGAGCTCATGACTTATAAATGATCCAAGTGTAAGCCAACGAGTAAAGAGCCTGGCCCTAGAGGAAGCTACCCTGAGATCCAGCCTTGCCAAAATCCAGTGTATTTTGTTCCAGCTCCTGCCCGCACATAATCTATAACCTGGAAATCTCCCATCTCTCACATGCCTATGCTTCAGCACCACCAATTCTCAGCGCAGAGTGTGCGTGTTTCCTTTTTGCAAGTTTGGAGCAGCAAAAGATGTGACAGTAGCATCTTTTCTTATTCCATATCTGCTCTGGGATGTACCTATGCAGTTGATTCTGTGTGACATGGGAACACTTTGTGGGAGTCTCTGGGTACCACCGTGCACCTGAACCCCAAGACAGGCCTGAACCTCTAGCTCAGACCTCAGATAGAGTCACCACGTGACCCAGCTTTGATATGGCACTCAACCAAGGATACAAAGATGCTTTCCAAGTCTCTGAGTCAGTGGAGAAAATGAGAGAGCCTCATGCAGATGATGAAAATCTGGGTGTAATGGAGGGGCATTGGGATCATGATCAGAGGCCCTGCTCAGCCTCCACGTAGGCTTTGATTCTTCTGCTGAAGGTGATCAGGGTGTGGAGGAGGAGGGACAGTGAACACCTTCTCCTCAGCCAGATGGCACTCATCTGCACAATCTTAGCCTCTCCAGCTTTGTGTACAAGAGGCATGAAATATCACTCTCACTTACAAGCATTTTCATGTCCCTAAGTCTAATAATGCAAATTGTGTGGTGATGCACATTCTGCACATGCATGGAGGCCATTTCAATAACTGCCACACGTGCACAGAGACCCAAACCAGGCCCAAACTAGGCTGCCACCAGCTGGGCTACTCAGGGGGAGGTCGGCAGGGGTGGGGGTGGGAGCTGCTGCTGCCCTATCACACACACACACTGTGGCCACCACCACCACTGCAGCTGCCACAGCCACAACTTCTAATTGCAAGTAAGCATTCCCTCTACACCTGACCCCTCTATGCTTAAAACAGCCCCCTGCCCCTGTACTGGTAAAGGGAGACCCTTATTGGATTCCCCCTTACCAGTATAGCTCCAAACCAGCTCAGTTCAAGTCAGGCCCGGTTCGGTTGGAACTCAGACCGGCCAGGCCGAATCCTGTTCAACACTCACTGAACGTATCGAACCGACCCAGTTCGATGTTGAGCCTCGATCGAACTGAGCTGGCTTGCACACCCCTAGCTGTGGCATGTCCAAATCTGCAAATGGCACAATTGCACATCTTGCCTTTCACATGCACTGCCTGAACAGTGCACAGACTGTTTGCAGAAGCTCAGTGCGAATTCAGACCAAACCGGTGTTCCGTGAACTGGCTTGGGGCAGTCAAACCACCGAACCAGCTCAAACCTGTTCGGAGTGGTTCATGATCAAACTGCTCAAACTAGCCCGAGTCACAGTGGACTGGTCCATGCATACCCCTAGCCTGGATTGCTAACTGCTCTTATGCTAGTATACGTCATGCATCATGTTATTGCTGGCTTTTTTCTTGTGCTATCACAGATGCACAAATGGAAACCCTAGTCAGCAATGCAAACTCCTGGCAAAACATAACTTTCTTGCACATGAATCTTGTGCTATCACAATGTCTCTCTGTGACCAAAACATTGCACAATGTGATGGCCATCTTTTGCTACTTTTGTCTCTATGTAACCACCCTCTGTCCTTTAGACTCTACATTCTCTTCAGATGGTACACTTTTGGAGATACCTTCAGATTTATGGAAAGTGTTGAATATATGTACATATTCATTCATTCATTCATTCATTTATATATATACCGCCTCCTCCAAAGACACTAGGCGGTGAACAACAACAATACCAACAACAATTAATTTAAATAATAAAAAGAATTAAAAAGCCACCACCACCATCAATAATAATTATTATTAAAGGGCAAATGCCTGGCAAAACATGTGGGTCTTAAGAAGGGCCTTAATAGTAGCCAGTGAGGGGGGGCTGAATGAATCTGAGTGAAAAGTCTGTTCCAAAGAAGAGGGGCAGCCACAAAGAAGGCCCTCCTACAGGCCCAGGACACTGGCCCAGGACACTGGCCCAGGAGGGCCAACTGAGAAGACCTCACGGGTTGAGATACAACCAGCTGAGAGAGGCGATCCCGGAGATATACAGGTGCCAAGCCCATAAGGGTTTTGTAGGTGAGAACCAGCACTTTGAATTGGACCCGGAAGTGAACAGGCAACCAGTGCAGCTACCGTAAAAGAGGCGTGACACTGTCAATTCTACGGCCACCCATGAGGAGGCGGGCTGCTGCAATCTGGACTAGTTGAAGCTTCCAAATCATTTTCAAAGTCGACCCTAAGTAGAGCACATTACAATAATCCAGACGAGATGTAATAAAGGCATGACATATCCATATCTAACATCATCTGATCCACTGGGAGGTGTCCAGAAGCATGCATTCCATCGTGGATTTCAGCAACAGATAAATTAGCTAATTATAGGATTGGGGGGGGAATTAAGTGTGCTGTTTTTTTAAAAGGATGAATACAAAGCTCTTTTTAACACAATGAGCAATGTACCAATGTATATTGTCAGCTCTTGCAACATCCACTTGTAAAAGTGCCGCTCTTTTTTCCTATAAAGATTGCTACAGATGGAAATAAGCATATTAAAAATGTGATGACAACCAAAGCCAGCCAAAGGAGGGCCCAGCTGCCTCTGCCCTTTGGTGATGGATGAGGCTGGAAGTCATTCACTCAGCTGTTTTATGACTTGTCTCTAAGTTCTGATGAGTTCCAAGCAGCTGTGCCTCACTGAATCCCCCATAAAGGGCCAACGATTGTCCTGCTGAATAATAAGAATGGCTAATGACACCAATTAAGAGCTGTAAATGCCTTTTACACTTGTTTGTTATTTTTCAAGTCAATAAGGGCTGTGGATGGCAGAAGAGCTGGAGACCATTTCGACGGGAGCCGTTTTGTGGGGACATTTTAATTGAAATATGACACAGTAAAATGAAAAAGAAATTACAAAGCCATTGCTTTGCTGATTGGGTCAGTTGGGGAATATCGTCTGATACATCAAGATAAACTATACTTCAGAAAGGGAAGGCGAGGGAGGGGACCTGACAGCAATTACAATGGGATTGATGGGAGGCTGGATCGGACCAGCTTGCTGGTTTCCTGTGATTGGCAGTAGGAGATCGATTTCCAGCAAAGAGAAAAAAAAGAAAAAGGCTTGATAACTTCCAGATGCAGAGACCACTTGTTCCATTAAGTTCAGTGGGAAATGAAGATCAGGTGGAAAAGCTCATAAGGGCTGGTTTAAATTTGAAACCAGGGGTAACTTTCACATGGAATCCCTCCCCTCCCAGAACTGCCTCCATAAAAAGCCATTTCTATCTGGCTGCCTAAGAGTGAGAGATGAGAAAGGGAAACCTAGTCTAATCTAGTCTAGTCTAGACTAGTCTGTCTAGTCAAGTCAAGTCAAGTCAAGGGGTTCATAGGAGACAGGTGACATATAAAGACCTTATCATCTACGGAATAAAAGAAGTGATGGGAAATGTTATTCTATCTGTGACAGAGGGTGGTTCAGTCTGTAATGATGGGGGATTCATGAGGAGCAGAGTAAGAACTTAAGAATATAAGAATAAAAGAAAAGTCCTCCTGGATCAGGACCAAGGCCTATCTAGTCCACCACCCTGTTTTACACAGTGGCTCACCAGATGCCTCTGGGAAGCCCACAGGCAAGAGTTGAGGGCATGCCCTCTCTCCTGCTGTTACTCCCCTGCAACTGGTACTCAGAGGCATCCTGCCCCTGAGGCTGGTGGTGGCGTATAGCCTTCAGACTAGTAGCCATTGACAGACCTGTCCTCCATGAATTTATCTAGACCCCTCTTAAAGCCATCCAGGCTGTTGGGTGGATGGCTTTAAGCGGGGTGTGTGCTCAATATGCACACACACACACACACACACACACACACACTACCACCACCACCACCACCACCACCACCACCACCACCAGGGATCTCTGAAATATATCCAAAGTCTATCAGAATGTTGGCCATTTTGCTAGGATCTCTGTCTGTCACAACCAATCTTCAATGTTCTGTCTTACTTTAGAACAGGGCTGCACAACTTCAGCCCTCCAGCTGTTTTTCACACTACAACTCCCATTCCCCCCAGGCATAGTGGTCGATAATCAGAGATTATGGGAGTTGTAGTCATCTGCAGAAGAACCAAAGTTGTTCAGTCCCGCTTTAGAATGACCCAAGAAATCAAGCCCAAAATGAAGCCCAAAATGAAACCGTGAGGGCTTGATCACGAGGGTAGCAAATTGATGTTCCAGTGTTTTCTTTTTTAATCTCTTCAATAAAAATGAATGCCTGGTATGCATTCTTATGGAGTAAGCAAAGAGCTAAATGTATGTGGAAGGGAGAATGAAAGGATTGTGGAATTGAGCAAGACAGAACTTGTGATTTCCTCTTATGTGCAAATGAGAATATTAACAGCATCCTTGGCTTGTGGAGGTCCAGGTCAGTGTTCCCTCCAAGGCTTTTACACATGTGCACACTTATACGTTTTTGATGTATGCTCAGTTAATTTTAGATCCTGCTCAGGTTGAATCAGGAAGGCCCCACCCTGCACACACACTGCTTTGATACTGCTGCCCAGAACAAAACTCATTCCACACACTGATGAGAAAAATTAGAGACAGCACTGGTCCAGGACATGCCTTGAACCCTCTAAGGCAGGCATCCCCAAACTGCGGCCCTCCAGATGTTGTTGAACTACAACTTCCAGCATACCCAGCCACAAAAAATTGTGTCTAGGGATGCTGGGAGTTGTAGTTCAGCAACATCTGGAGGGCCGCAGTTTGGGGATGCCTGCTCTAAGGGACCTTCTGTCCTCTAATTATAGATGTCAATACCACAGAAGAGAGAACATATTCATATGCCCAGAGAACAAGCTTGTCTTTTGCTTAAAGAAAATAGCTATTCTGAAGCAAAGTTTTGTCTCACAATGCCTCCATACTCTTGAATAATTTGTGGCACATGCCATTTGGGTTATTTCCCTTTGTCATGGTGCTTGACCTGTTAGTGGAACCATCAGATGGTGTCTTTTGGTGTCAAAAATCTCTGGGAAATTTCATTAGTTTTACTGAACTTTTACTTCTGGCTGCCCTTCATCAGATATTTTCTGCCTGAGAAGGAAACTCCAAATTTACTTCAAATTTTGCATTCAGTGGCTGACATCCTGACTAAATTTACAAGAGGAAATCTAATTGAAATCTAGCAGTCCTTTAGACTACTCCCTGAGTAGTACTATTCAGTTAGTTAGTCTGAATGTCAGCCTGTGAAACCTGGAATGTGCAGAATCCTCCTGAAGATTTTCCCTAGTCTTCCTGAAATGATTTTCACTTGTCTTACTGAAATCATCTCACCTTGTTCAAACACATCAGATGTTTCATCTGACAGACCCTTCAAATTTAAATGTTGCTATAGGGAAAATCTCTTGTCCCGCATAGGGATCTGTGGCTAGCCTTTGAGAGGTTTACTTCTCATAATGCTTTAGGTGAAATTTGGGGGCAACAGGAGGAAGAGAAAAGCTGGAGAAAATAGTCTGAGGTTGGTTAAAGTTGCCCCTTCTTTAGAAGTGGGTTTTGCTTAAAGAACCACTTGCCCTGGGCATTGGCTGACAGGCTGAGGAACATTACTCAAAGTAGTCCCATTGAAATTAAAAGGGCAAGCTAGGCAATGCTTACTTTGCCCTTTTAATTTCAATGGGACTATTTTAAGAAATTTTCCTCATCATGTCAGCCATTAGCTTTAACCCCAAGCAGAAAGTTGCCATTCAGTTTCTTCATCTCCTTCTGTGGTTACTTTGCTACCTGATGTAAAAGATCTACCTGGCTCTTGTTTTAATAACAGCTCTGTATTTCCTTTTATCTCTCTGTTTGTTATTTCTAAAATTGTAATGCTAACATCTTTTAAATGTTTGGGATTCCAACAGGATGCAAAAGTGGGATAATAACTCCAAATAAATATATAACAAATACATGGACGCCCTCTGAAGTCCCCGCCTGGTTTAGAGAGAGTCACTGGGCATTACTCAACCTTGAGGAGTCTTATGAAGTTTTCTGGCCTCGCTTTGGTGAGACATATTCCCAAGGACTTTCTAAAAAAGCCAAGAACACTTTACAGGATGGCTCACCTTTATGTGGATTCTTGCTGACACCCTCAAAGACATCTAATAGATTGATGAGGCAAGACTTCCTTCTGCAAAAGCCACACATTGACTCTTCCAGAATAGATTGAGTCCAATCCAGATCCCTCCGAAGTCAAAGGCAAAACTCCCATTGAATGTAATAGGTCTGGGTTAAACCCCTTGTTGTTTATCTACATGGGCAATAATTCCATTTCTTAATTATATTTTCTCCTGAATTGCTTGTACACTGAAGTTAAACCCATTGACCTGTGGTTTCAAGGATCACCTCTGGTGCCTTTTATGAAATTGCTCTTACATTAGCTACCTTCCAGGCCTCTGGTGCAGAGGCTAATTTTACTGGTAGGTTACGCACTGCAGTTAGTAGTTGTGCAATTTCATACTTGAGTTCTTCCAGAACTCTTGAGTAAATAGATGCCATCTGGCCCGAGCTACTTTCTATTGTTTAGTTTATCAATCTGCTATGTAACCTCTTCTATTGATACATCCATTTGTGAGAGTTCATTAGATTTATCACTTCTAGAGCGATGGCTGTGTGGGGGCAAGAGAGAACCGAGGTGGCATGATGGAGGCCCAGGGGGGTAGGAAGAGCTTGGCAATTACCATCTTAATGAACTAGATGGCACTGTGATGGTGTCAACTGGCATCTGGCGCCAATGACAGGGATGGGAGTAGCATGCATCCCAGAGGCCTTAGCACTGAACGGAAGACAGCTGTGGCTGGTTGGCGGGCTGGCGAGAGAGGATGGAACTCAGTCATGCAGGCATTGCCACTAGGGGTGTGCTTTTTTGTGTTGTTGTTCTTTTGTGCTGTATACCATTTTTTGTTACAACTCCTGTCCATTTTGCCATTGACCCATTAAATTCCAGCTCATTTCCTCATGAATCCCTTCACTTTCAGTCATTTTTTAAAAAAAGATGGACAGGGACAAACTGGCTGACATTCTGAGTAATGCTGCATTTGCAGAAGGCCATTGCAAGCTCCAGAAGTAGCACAATTAATAAGTGAAACAGCCTTATACAAGTACAACGTCCTTGTGCAAGCACAGTATTAGTCAGGATGTCATCCAGTTTCTATTCAATCAGAAAAATGACGCTGTTCTCATGACCCAATGGGGGTGGGCTGGAGGGAAGGCAGGATCCTACCTCCCTGCTCCCAGAGCCTCCTTTTGGCTCTGCAGCTCACGGGTCCACAAGTGCCCAGCCACTCCAGAGCTGAAATTGGCCTCCAGCTGTCTCACAACACAAGCAGCAGAGAGGCAGTCCTTAGTACAGCAACAGCTGTCCTCTCCCTGGCTTTGCTTTCCATCTGACTCTATGGTTAACATGGCCGCCAGCAGCATGGGGACATTTTAAAATGGGCCGGCTACACAGAAGACCAGATCAAAAGATAAGATGGGCTCCATTTCCATCCTACCTCACTTTTAACCTGGGTAGCAGATCTGGCACACCTAGGTCTGAACTTCTGGGTTGGGAGGACTCCCGGTGTCCCAGATGACTACAGGTTCCTGGGTTAGCCCTCTCCTGCCCAGGAATCTGTGATCATGAGAGCAGACCCCATGATGGCAAAGTTGCGCTAGTGCAAAAGGATTGTGGGGCTGCCCAGTCAGCTGGGATGCTCAGAACTGAGCTCTTCCTCTATTGCATGTGCATTCCCTGAAAAAAAAGAAAAAGAAAAGAAAGAGGCGTGCCACAGGTTGTGCACCTTGTTGCTCTAGCACAAACACATTTGCATCAACGCAACATGAGTCTGAATTGCTCCAGACTTATTTATTAATTACTTAAGCATTTCTTATATACTGCCTTCTCCAAAGACTCTAGGTGGTGAACAACAACAATACTATTAAAAAATAAATAAAGGGCAAACACCTGGCGAAACAGGTGGGTCCTGAGAAGGACCTTAAAAGCAGCCGGGGGGGCGAATCTGGGGTGGGGAGAGTGTTCCAAAGAAGAGGGGTGGCCACAGAGAAGGTCCTCCTATGGGCCCAGGTACCATGCACCACTCCAGGGCCCAGGACACTAAGGAGGGCCTGCTGAGAAGACCTCACAGGAAAGGATACAACTGGCCGAGAGATGCGATCCTGGAGATATACAGGTGCTGAGTCCTTAAGGGTAACCGCAGCTAGGTAAGGCGACTCGCTTGCACTACTGCAACATGTCTGCACAAATGTTTTTCTAGGGTGGATGTCAGCCAGGGTATTGAGTCTCTAGCATTTCAAGCTTTTTTCCTCCAGAGAGAAGGGACAGAAGAGAGGCAAGTAGAATCTGGCCTGGGCTTGGCATTTCAAGGCAGACATTTAATAGTGTATAAAACATGAGAAGTGGAAGCCACCACAACTCTATTTTGCTTTGAGGGAAGGAATTGAACATTTGGCCAGCTCTCCCCCCAACTCCAAAAAACCCACTTTTTCTCGGCATTCATTGCTAATTCCTCTCTTCTAGCTTAATTTATTCTCTCCCTTTGAGTCTCTCTTGCTTAATTTGATTGATTTCCAGCATTCGTGCTTCTGTCACACCTGTTCCTCCCAGTATAGCAAAGGAAAAGATTTAAAACATTACAAAACTAAAAATAATTTATGTTCCTGGTTTGTTTCTTTAAGCTGCCAGGATTCAGTAGGGTAGACTTTAGTCACTTATTTGGTCTGTGTTTAATGCTCTGTAAAAAATAGCAAGTCGGGTAAAACATTAGATACTGAAGCCTGTGTTTGTTGACAAAAGGAACAAACAGCAAAAATTAAAATATCTCCTTGAAAATTATATCTCCTTGATTTCATTTGTTTTTTCCAGTGAACATGGGTCACTTCTCAAGTTATTTATAAAGAACAGCTCCCCGAATCCATGACTGGGAGACTTACCTATTATATTGTTGTGGGTGGCTGCTTGCTGATCCTTCTTTGCTGGGCTGCTTGTTGGCCCAAGATGCTTAGTTGATATTTTGTCAATTTATTTCTTTGTTTAATAAATGTATATTCCACCATGCAATATAAACATTCTCAGGGCAGCTAACAAGCAAAAAACCTGGTGACAGCATAAAAAACACAGGATTAGCAAATACAAGCTAATAGCTCGAGTGGGTCTCTTGATAGCTGGGTATTTCTCTCCAGCTTTTGGAATGCAATATGCATCATAGGATTGAGAAGGTGACACCCCAGCTGAGGGCATGGGGCAGAGAGATAGCCTAAAGCATTTCTGAGTTATTTGAGGGTGGGACAGCTGCAACTTGCTCTCTTGCGATCGGGTGCCTGCTGCAGGACGCCCTGTTTGCTTCCATTATATATATATATATGTAAATATTTTTAAAAATTACAAAGGCATCGTAAGTCTCCAGTGTTCTTTCATCAAAAAGAAACCAAACCTGATATAGTAACTCCTTATCACAAGGAAGTAGGGAGTGCATAGCAATATTACTCATCTATTCATTGGCAGTATTTATCAGTGGCCTCTGCAGAATGAGTTGGTTCTTTTGGAGCCTCTCTGTGCAGAATTCTCTGACCATCTCAGGCTATTTTTTAAAATGTTGTCCAGAGCTCAAAAGGTTGCCCCCAAGAGCTCCTCTGTCATGACCAGCTCTCACTTCTGCCAGTTTCCTGTTCCTGCCTTTCTCACATTCTCCCAAACTGGTGTCTGAAGCTGAGAGGTGGGGAGGGAAAGATGGCAGCCATGGAACTATTGCCAAATACTGAGGAGGCAGAGATGGTTGTATTCCACTCTGCTACGTCTCTGGAGTCAACAGCACTGTGGAGTGCAGGATGGATTCGGCAATGATGTGTGCAGAGAAGCCTAGCATGGCACTGCTCCCCAGTACTTCCCCTTGCTATAGTGGAGGTCTCTGGACATGCAAGATATGGGCCCAACAAAGCCCAGGACACCACAGACCCACCCTAGAAGTCCCATGCTGAGACTCAGGGCCATTAATGGGGCAAATGAAGATTTGGCTGCCTCCACCAACCTGACACAAAATATCACTTGTCAGTGGCCTCCTGGGCACCACCAACACTGCTCTTCCTCCACAGCCATTCTGGCTAGCTGGGGAAGGGAGCAGAAAAGAGTGTACTGAGTAGAGTTGTTCAGTGTGATCTCACACAGGGATGCTCTAGGCCACCACCCTTCTGGCCTCAATTCATTTCCTTCCATCCTTTTCAAAGCTACAGTAAGAACATAAGAACAGCCCTGGTGGATCAGGCCCAAGACCCATCTAGTCCAGCATCCTATTTCGCACAGTGGCCCACCAGCTGTTGCTGGAAACCACAGGCAGGAGTTGAAAGGGGCATGCCCTCCCTCCTGCTGTTACTCGCCTGCAAATGGTATTGAGAGGCATCCTGCCTTTGAGGATGGAGGTGGCCTGTAGCCCTCCAACTAGTAGCCGTTGATAGACCTCTCCTCCATGAAGTTATCCAAACCCCTCTTAGAGTCACCCAGGTTGATGGCTGTCACCACATCTTGTGGCAGAGAATTCCACAAGTTGAAGTAACGGTGGAGGAAGATGACAGATAAGTAGAGCGCTGCTGTTGGACATTCCCACCAGGATGAAAAGCAACCTCCCTGCTAACTTGGCAAAGAGGCACCTTTTAACGTGGTGATTCTCTTTATTTAGTGGGGGAGAGTAACTAGCCCTGTCCGCCCCTAGCACAGTACCTCCGGTGACTGTTGCTGGTGTCTTTCTTGTGTTTCTTTTTAGATTCTGAGCCCTTTTGAGATAGGGAGCCATCTTATTTATTTATTTATTATTCCTCTGTGTAAACCACCCTGAGCCATTTTTGGAAGGGCGGTATAGAAATTGAATGAATGAATGAATGAATGAATGAATGATAAAAGGGAAGGTGGGCAGTCATGGGGGTCAGGCATCTTAGCTGAGGTGGCAGGAAGGGCTGCTCAGTGTGCTTTGTACACCTTGATGCTTGAGAATGGGGTCTAGGGCAGTGAGATCCCCATTGTGGAGGGACAGAGCCCACATGCCACCACAGGTACTAGTGAGACTTCCAGTACAGGATACCTTGAGGCATTTGCAAAGAACTCTAGCTGTGTTAGGTCTCTCTGGAAATGCCCCAAGTGGATTGCAGAGTCTATTCCAGATTCAGCAAACCACACTGAAATTCGGATGTTTTTCCATGCCATAATGCCGCTATCCTCCAACACTTTCAGTGATGAGGAGTCTCTTCCCTAATTGCTACCTATTTTTTTTAAAAAATCCTCTGCTTCTGTCTTTATATGCCATGTTGCCTCTGCATCTGTTTTGGTTTATGCCTACCAAGTAGTGATTGTTGAATGCTTTGCTGCCGGAATTTATGGCCATCCCTAACAGCCTGTTTGTGTACAAGCCTTGAATATCACAATGAAATATTCTGTGATTTCCCTCCAGCCTCTTATTGTGATATCTTTAATTACAGTTAGAAACTTTTTTTTATGTTCACGAGAGATAGATCAAAGTGCCCCACTCTGATAAAATAATCACATGTAACCAACTTGTGCTTTTATGCGCATTATTCCAGTAAATAACAAGCTTTAAAAATGTTCTGAATATGTTACTAAATATTACTGTAAGACATATAGACTGATGATCTATTACGGTGCATTAATAAATACACTATTACATACAGCGCACTGCCTGTGAAAAGCAATGGATCACACTGAGAGAAGTTATCGGCCGAGGTGCCTTTTTTGAAGGCTTATATATACACCATACAATTTATCGAGAAATAGCTAATGACTTGCTGTTTTTCTTTCTCCTTTTTTCCCCTTTCCAGTTTTGTTAAAAATCTTTTGAACTGAAAGCAAATCATTGTACAAGATGCTGACAGGTAAACCCTAATAGTTCTCCATTTCATTTTCATCATTACAGCTAATTAGTATTTTCCCCTACGAATGCAATACACAGCACTGGTGGCTTGTACAGTCACACTACACAGGGGGAGAATTTGGTATCAGGCACTATATTGATGGTCCTGACAAGCTTCTAGTCCTGATGGCTGTGACTTGGCAGCCATGTGGGGGAATGCACGCTGGTGTTTCAGAAGGGCAGAGCCAGGCCTGAGCAGGAGTCCACTGATCAGGGCTGGAGTGCTAGTGGCCCAACAGCTACTTAACCTTCCCTGTCAAAGTCACATCTTGAGTAGGCCAGTGATTTCTTGTGGTTTTCCATTTTAAAACCAAACCAGAACCTAACGTTGAGTTCAAAGTTCTCTCAACAAAACTTTCTGCTAGTTGTTTGGGGACAAGGGGAGTGAAAGATTCCACACACACACACACACACACACACACACACACACACACACTCCACTCATCTTTTAAGTCACCATCTCTTTTGTCTCTTTCTACTCCAAAGAGCTTCAGGTGACCACCATTTTGTTTTACCCTGAAACCTCCTCAACGTCATGCATCATGATGACGAGAGGAGTGCTGCTGATACTAAGTTCGCCTCCCTATCACTCAGTCTTATCCCTGAGAATCCTCAAGAGTGTGTGTGTGTGTGTGTGTGTGTGTGTGTGTGTGTGTGTGTATTTGCTGCCCTTATACATATTTGCACTCAAGGCATCCCACAAAATGATTTCAAATGCAATAAAAGTGCATGGTGCAATCACAAGGCAAAACAACAATGGCACAGACACAGCAGAGTGTAAAAGACCCTAGCAAAGCAAAGCTTGTGATCATGACTCACCCGTGAATGACATAGGGATTAGCAGAGTGTAGTGGTTAGCGTGTTGGACTAGGACCGGGAAGATCCGAGTTCGAATCCCCATTCAGCCATGAAACTCACTGGATGACTCTGGGCCAGTCATGTATCTCTCAGCCTAACCTACCTCACAGGGTTGTTGTGAGGATAGAAATAAGCATGTACACCACTCTGAGCTCCTTGTAGGAAGAGTGAGATATAAATGTACCAATTTTTTGTGTGTGCACTCTTTAAAAAAGAGCAATAAATTAAGATTTTTGCCCACTTGCTCATGTCTTTAACCCAAGCCTTGCCCCATATCCTCCCTATTGCCAGAGACTCCATGGGAGGGTACCCAGAAAAGGGTCTTCCCCATTGAGATGTGCATACTCTGGAAACCTAAAACTGATCTCAGAGGCTGAGCTGTCATTGATGGCATTTTGATGCCTTTTACACAAAGTTTTGAATACAGACTCTTCTTTTTCTCCTGTTCTCTCTGATACTGCTATTTGATAGGATTCTGTTTTCATCATAGTGTTTTAATTGAATCCCTGTAAGTTGCCTTGGAGGTCTCATTGCCTGAGCAGAAAGTGTGAGATATAAATATCTTAATGAATAAAAGGTTGGTTGGTTGGATGGATGGATGGATGGATGGATGGATGGATGGATGGATGAATAAGGCACTGAAGCAGTTAGTTTTCCAGTTGTGTCACTGTGCACCCCAGAGAACAAGAGGTGAATCACAGTCTAGGAATATGGATGAACTCTTTGGGTAGCTCAGGCTTTTCAGTAGCAAAAAATGCAGAGGCATTGAAGATATGCTAGCGGAGACACTGCCTCTTTTTCTGAGCTTTGACTCCACACATGCAACCTGTGTTACGTTGGAATGATAGCTTGCAAATCAGCATTTATACAAGAATTTTAATCGTTTATAGTAGTCCTATTAACAAACCCAGAATTTACTGTGCAATAAAACTCCATCCAAAGCTTCTATATGTGCGAAAGCTCTAACAGTTCCCAGCTGAATCGCTCTGTGCTGTCGAAGATCGGTTGCAGCAATGTGCACGTATTCTGGGGTGGGGGTAGCGGGGAAGTATCTGGGGTTTTTTTACTTGTTTACTTTTCCTTAGGATAAAGAGTGAAACAGTAAAAAGAGGCTAAGACACAACAGGGGATGAGCAGCACACAAACTGCAACAGCCTTCATGGGAAGATATTACAGAATTACAGTTGTTGTTGCATAGACTACCAGCTGTGAATCTGGAATTAGCTAGTTTGGAAGCCCTGTGTTTTTAATACAGGAGGAACTTTTGCTTAGATTGCTTCCTCACTTGCAATCCATTTTGACTGGAGCATTTTCCTTTGGGTGTTTCGAGAAAGCAAATCCCACCGGGTTAGCTGCTCAGGGTTTTCACATTTTTCTGCCTTCAGCCGAGTGGAAGATTTTTGGAAGCTGTGGCCCTCATTAGATTAGGTCACTACATTTAGCTGCAGAATGCTTTCAGAGTCAGCTCCACTCCTGCAATGAACAGGTGAGGGACGACAAAGGGCTCTGGTCCTGAGGATCTCTGCATTTCAATGTTTGCCTTAACAAACAATAGCCAATCACATTCCCTTCAGTGGCACAATGCTTTCCCCAAGAACCAAAGACATGTAAAAAACAAGATACAATATACACATAATAAATCTATCTCGGGGTGTGTGTGTGTACACGAATGCATACTAGTAAAGGGCTTGCACTTTACAAGCCTTTTGCCAGCGATGGCAGATCTAGGGACACAGAGTGGGCAGGCAGAAAATGTCACCACTGCTGGCACCCACCAACTTGCAGGAAGCCTAGGAGGGCAATGGAATCTCAGGGGAGGCCATCATACCCTCGCCATTTAGCTGGCCTCTTCACATGTCTAGAGGCCATATGCATGGTCAGCACAGTCCTTGAGTGCCATCAGACATCCGGGGAGGGCAGCCGAGCAGCTGGGGTGCGGCAACCTTCCCATGGGAACCGGTTGGCCTCCCAGGCTTCCAGCAGGATCCTGGCAGACAGCACTGGCTACATTCACCATTTTTGTGCATATATTTCCCCCTACCCTTGCCTCCCTCTCGGAATCACTGTCACTATGTGGCCCTACTCCATTCCTATATCTGTGAGGACTCATTCCTGGTGCTTTCCAATGGGAGAGCTTTTCTGCACTTTCCAGTGGAAACATTAAATTGGATTTGTTTGGTGGTCTGGGCAATTTCTGGAACCTTTTTGTGGTTTGGTCTGGGAGTTGCACTTCAGTCAGTCACTGAGTCAGTCAATGAGGTCTAAGCAGCTTTATATTTTAGATACAGTAAAGAGCTTGCAGTTTGAAATTTGGCCTCCAGCGGGTGACTCTGACTGCAGTCTTCCTGTAGCTCAATGAGGTCTTCTTCCTCACAAGGGAGTTTCCCTTTATTTTCAGGGACATTAATGCATTACTAGCCAACCCTGCACAGAGCATCTGTGCAGTGCTTTGGGGCCGGCTGTTTCCCCTCCCTCTTCATCCTGCCCTGGTCTCTCCCCTCTTCCCCTTCCATCTGGCCCTCCTACCCTCCCGTTCCTCCCACACACAGAGCCGCAGCGGGCGGCCAAGAAGGGCCCCGCCACCGCCGTTTTTTCTCCCTCCCGTCCGCCTGCTGCCTGCCACCGCCTTTCTCTCCCCCTGCCAACTGCCCACCGCCGCCTTTCTCTTCCCCCTCCTCCACCTGCCAGCCGGCGGCCACTGCCGGCACTTTCTTCCCCCTCTCCTCCTCAGTCCTCACTTGGGAACTCTCGCAGCCTGTCACAAGAGTTAGGGGTGTGCACGGAACCGCAGAGCTGCGGTCCGGCACTGTGTGTGGGGTTCCTTTAAGTGCAGGGGAGGGTTTACTTACCCCTCCTGCCACTTTCCCCCCTCCAGCGCGTGTATTCTATGTAGTAATTGGGGCAGCAGGATACCTCCCTGCCGCCCCTTCTCCTGCTTGAGTCCAAAAGGCTGCATGGACGTGCGTGCGTGTGGCCACGCGCACCAAAATCCTGGGCACGCATGTCCCACTCACCCCCTCTGGTGCCAGGCCAGGGCCAGTCCTTCCCACTGCCTCCCGCCTCCCAGCCCAGGCTGCAGCCGAGACGGCCCCTCCTCACAGGCCCCTCCTGCCGGCCAAACAGAGCTCAGCCAATCAGGTGCCTCCCTCGCCAGCACACATTGCCTTGCCACATCTCCATGCTGGCTGGCTAAGATAATTAATAATAAAGGTTTTTCTGGGCTTTGGGGATTTTGTTGGTAGTCTTGGTGAGGTCTGGAACCTCCCTGCAGAAACAGCATGTCTCTATCTTTTGTGGTTTGATCTGGGAATTTCATGCCAGTCAGTGAGTCAGAGTGTATGTGTTGTGTGTGTGTGTGTGTGAGAGAGAGAGAGAGAGAGGGTGCATGAAGCAGATCCACTTTAATGAAAACCACCACCACCACCACCACCAAATTCAATTCAGGGCTTGGGAGGATTCCTGCATTGCTTTGATATGGATGTGAAGCTTCACTGGGGCAGCTTCTCCACAACGCCAGCTGAGGCAAAGACTTCAGGCAAGGAGGTGGAGTCGGCACCCCCTGTTGTGGGTGTCACACCAAGAGCTAACTCAGCCCCAGTTCCTCTCTGCTGCTGCCACCTCCTGTATGAGCATTCCCCTCACTGGCCCCGCCCCCACCTCTCGCAGTAGCCCCGCCCCCTCACTTGCAGCTGGCACTTCTTCTGCCCTGCTGTGCCCAGATGAGGGGCAGCATCCGGGCCAGGAAACAGTGACCAGGCCTGGTCCCAGCCCAGGAATGCAGTGGCAGGCACATGGCCTTTGCCTCAAGTTGGGCCTGAGCATCACCATCACCCCTTCCTGCTTCCTTACCCCTGAGAGCTGGTCTTGTGATAGCAAGCATGACTTGTCCCCTTAGCTAAGCAGGGTCTGCCCTGGTTGCATATGAATGGGAGACCAGAAGTGTGAGCACTGCAAGATATTCGCCTCGGGATGAAGCCACTCTGGGAAGAGCAGAAGGTTTGAAGTTCCCTCCCTGGCTTCTCCAAGACAGGGCTGAGAGAGACTCCTGCCTGCAACCTTGGAGAAGCCGCTGCCAGTCTGTGAAGACAATTCTGAGCTAGATAGAGCAATGGTCTGACTCAGTATATGGCAGTTTCCTATGTTCTATATTCCTATGAGTACTTATGAGACCAGGCAGGGGGCAGAATTTAAATTTAAACATTTAAAGCCTGTTTAGTTCTCCCCATTTCAACCTTTGAGTTTTGTTCGAAATACTTCTAGAAGAATTTCCCGTCCAGCTCTGGGTAGTTTTGTTTTCTCCTGCGGGGGAACCCTGGCTTTTAACTTTCCTTTTTAGTCTTGTCTGTCATTTTTGCCTGGTTTAAGGCTCTGTATGTTACTGCACCATGTGGCAGTTGCACTGCACTGCAGCAGGTTTTCACCCTTTGTGTCTGGGATGAGCCTCACCCAGTATAAGAGTATTAGAGGCTCACTCTTACTCTTGAGTAGAAGAGGCTTGCCTCAGTATCAAGGTCCCTTTGCTCCCGGTACTTTTGCTTATTTTATTAATGTGTCAGCTCAGCTTGACCTTTGTCATGTCCCTAACCTCCAGCTACCGGTTCACTTTGACTCCTGAGTCCTGCCTGCCTGCTTGACTTCACCTCTGGTGTACTCTTGATCTCTGACTACTGATTTGATCCCGGAGCCCTGACTGGTTACCTGACTCTCCTGCTCCTGGCCCGGAGCCCCATGCCACCTAGCTGCTGCTGCATATAGCTCAGCCCTGTTACCATGGGTTTTCTGGGACCATTCTTCCTTTGTACTGATTTATGAACACTGGGCCTCCCACCCAGTCAGGGATCACTGCTGCCACCCAATCAGGGATCATATCACAAACTGCACATCAAGACAGAATTGACTATATGACGATTAAGAGGGCAGTTTCAGGAATGTACAAAGCCATGCCTTTGTTGGTTTGTTTGTCTATTTATCCATCATATTTTTATACCGCCTGGTATGTACATCTCCAGGCAGTGTACAAATTTTAATATTAAAAATCACAGATTAAAATCCATAAAACAAAATAAAAACAAATCATTAATATGATTAATATTAGTCTAATTAAAAGCTTGTGAGAACAGGAGAGTCTTGAGGGTCTTCCTGAAAACAAACAGAGAAGGAGATGCTCTTAGTTCAGCAGGGAGCATATTCCAAAGCCCTGGGGCAGCCACAGAGAAAGCCCGGTCCTGAGTCGCCAGCAGATGAGCTAGTGGCAACTGTAACCGGACCTCTCCAGAAGATGGTAAAAGGCGGGAGGGTTCATGACAAAGGAGGCACTCTCTTACGTAGCCTGAACCCAAGCCATTATGGGCTTTATAGGTAAGAACCAACACTTTGTATTTCACCCCGAAACATATTTCTATGGAAATGATCTTTTTGTCTTGTCACTCCATGCGCTTAGCTGTCTATGGAAGGTTTATGGGAAAGGCCCTGACATAAGGAAAGCTTACAATAATGGTCTGCACCAGTGGAACAACTGAAGAAGCAGAAACTGGAGGATTGTTAGGAACACAGGCAGCTGATTCTGTATCAGACCATTGATGTATCTAGCTCAGCACTGTCGTGTCTACACTGACAGGCAGGGAAGCTATTCCCACGATCAGTAGATAGCGGGCTAAGGGAGCCTAGCCCACTTTCTACCGAGCGGTGGGAACCACTGGGCTCGCGGACAGCTAGACTGCCGAATTCACCCTCCCCTTTAATGAGGTTATTGGGCTTCGGGATTCTTTGAGAATGCCCCTCACACCCACACTGGGCATCCTGGGACTTCTGGGGGCTGGGTGGCCCCAATTCCCCACTGGCTCCATGACAGAGCTGGTAGTCGTGTGGGTGGCCGATCATCGAGGCGCTTCACAGTAATTGTGTGAAGCACCTCAGTGACTCTCCAAGGTGTAGTGGTTAGTTCCCAACCTGGGTTCCTCAAGACGTTGCTGTACTACAACTCCCATCACCCCCAGCTACAATTTATTGTGGCTGGTGATGCTGGGAGTTGTAGTTCAGCAACATCTGGGGAACCCAGGTTGGGAACCACTAGGTTAGAGTGGGAGACCAAAATTCAAATCCCCACTCAGTCATGAAACTCACTGGATGACTTGAGAACAGTCATTTTTAGTCAACTGGATTGCTACAGTTCCTTTAGGTTAATGCAAATAATAAGTGATCATTTTAATATTTTTCTTACATTTTAAAAAAGTGATCTTTTATTACATTTTGCTCTTGGATTCTTGCAGGGCACACACACTGGTTTTGTGCAGCTTCAAGCCCTGTACTTGGAATGATGGGGAAATTGTCACAAGAGCGCTGATGTAATTCTTAGCCGCCACGGAACCTCTCTGTACTGAGTAGTAGAGTGGATGGGGTTTGGGATGTGTGGAACGAGCTTTGGTCGGCCGCATCTCAGGCCTGATGTCATTGGTGAGCGTTGCCCGGGCTGCCCACACCGCCCCCATCCAGTACACCCACTCCTGTACTGGCTCAGCATCCATTGGTGTGGGGCACTGGCAGGTCGGCATTAAATAAATAAATAAATAAATAAATAACCTTTAGATTTTATAAGCCTTTCTTTGTATACTACCAAAGCACATCCTTCAAACAAGTTGAGAGATCTGGTTGCTCTAATAATAGCGCTCTGTCTCCAGAGCACCAAAAGAAAAACTCCGAAGGACCCCTTTTATTTTGCTAGAAGCAAGCATTCTCTCTCTCTCTATATATCTATCTATCTATCTATCTATCTATCTATCTATCTATCTATCTATCTTTCTTTCTTTCTTTCTTTCTTTCTATCATATTTATATACCACCTGATCTGTGTTTCTTCTTGCAGTATACAGAATTTAAAACCACAGATTATTCCTGTGTGGGGTAATGGGGATGAGAGGTTAGGATTTGGGGATTTGGAGACTAATTCTCCAAAAAGTTCTCACCCCCTTAGATGGAGAATAATTTAAAAAATCCAAATTGGAGAATTTTCTCTTCCCTAACTCTCCCCCTAGGCCCCACCAGTGCTCCCCTCATCAGCTCGGGTGAAGGGGGGTGCCAGCAGGGGGTAGGGGAGCCAAGTTCAGATTGAACTCGTTTGGCCCAGTTCTCCTGGTTCTAGTGCTTGTAAAGGGGAATCTGAGAGGGATTATCATTTACAAGCACCTGGGGAACCCTACAGAGTTGGGAAAGGGCAGGCGGAGGGAATTTACCACACGCGTGGTGGCATGGCATGACACCTCGGGGGTAGTGGCAGGCTGTCAGTGGCTCCCCTGGGCCCCACCTGTGCTACCCCCATCAGATCGGGCACCTGTCATCCCAAGCTGGGCGGGGGGGCACCAGCAGGGTCTATGGGGATGCTGGTGTGTGCCACACCCCTGCCACAGTGTGTGAAGTAACGTCCCACCCTCCCTCCCACCCTTTTCCAACCCTGTATGGTTCCCCCAATGCTTGTAACATTACCAGATTAGCCATCACAAGCAGTAGAACTGGGAGCGAACTGGGAGTGAACTGGTTCAACCTGGTTCAAACCCAGTTCTAGGCATGAACCAAACCACTGGCTGAGTCATTCACTGCCTGTGGACCAGGCAGTTCGGTTTGAGTTTGGGTTTTTTTAAAAAAAATCAACACCAAACTGCCCAGAGCAGTTCCATGCACACAATAACAGGAGATGAGCAATAAAAGGTTGCAGTACAAACAAAAGAAAAACCAGCAATTCCGAATGCAGTTCTGAATTATAGGTGGAGTTCTGAATTATAGATAGAGACTCTATAATTGAGTCTAACTTATAACTGAGTCTAACCCTGATACACTGGCAAAGAGGCACCTTTTAATGTGGTGATTCTCTTTATTTCGCAGGGGGAGAGTAACTGGCCCTATCCACCCCCCAGAACAGCATCTCTCCAATGGCTGTTGCTGGTATCTACCGTATGTTTCTTTTTAGATTATAAGCATTTTTGGGACAGGGATTCATCTTATTTATTTATTATTTCTCTGTGTAAACTGCCCTGAGTCATTTTGGAAGGGTGGTTTAGAAATTGAATTAATAATAATAATAATAATAATAATAATAATAATAGACAAAAATAATCCCATTAGTAATTGGCGCCCTAGGTGCAATTCCAAAACACCTTGAAGAGTACCTCAACACCATAGGAGCCACAGAAAATCACCATCAGCCAATTACAAAAAGCAACTTTACTGGGAACAGCCTATATTCTGTGACTATATCTATAATAATAACAGCAACAATAATGATAATAAAATCCAGCCATCCCAGGTACTTGGGAAGGACTCTATGTCTGGATAAAACAAACCAGTCAATAACACCTGTCTGACTGTGTGAACAATAGTGATGATGATGATAATAATAATAATAATAATGGCACAAAAGACGAGCTGCTGATTGACAAAATGATTTTAGAAAATTGCAAGAGAAGAAAAACAAATCTAAGAGTTGCATGGATTGACTACAAGAAAGCCTTCAACTCATTGCCTCACACATGGATACTAAAATGTTTAGAAACAACTGGTGTCAGCAAAAACATTCAGATATTTATTTAAAAAGCAATGAGCATGTGGAGTACACAGTTAACAATCAATGGTGAGGCACTTGGACAGGTTAGCATTAGAAGAGGTATTTTCCAAGGGGACTAACTATCCCCTCTGTTGTTTATAATCGCCATGACTCCACTTTCACAAATACTAAACAAAACAGGCCTCGGATACCAAACAACTAAAACATCAAGTAAAAAAACCCATCTGCTGTACATGGACTATCTGAAGTTGTATGGAAAGTCCCAGTCAGAAATTGAATAACTTCTAAGCACTCTCCGTATATTCAGTAGCGATATAGCAATGGAGTTTGGACTAGACAAGTGTGCTGCATTAATAATGAACAGAGGAAAAATATCCAAAAAAGAAGGAATAGAACTGCCCAATGGAAGCAAGATCAAGAACCTGAAAGAGAAAGAACCTTACAAATATTTGGGCATTCTCCAGGCTGATAACATTGTACACGCTGAAGTTAAAAGAAAAATTGGAAGTGAACACATCAAGAGAGTTAGAAAAATCCTCAAGTCCAAACTCAATGGCGGGAACACCATACACGCCATAAACACCTGGGCTATACCTGTTATCAGATACACTGCAGGAATAATAGACTGGACCCAGGCAGAGTTAGAGATGCTAGATCATAAGACCAGGGAAATCATGACCATCAAGCATGCTTTGCACCCCCGCAGTGATGTAGATAGGCTATACCTCCCGCGCAGCTCAGGTGGAAGAGGAATGCTGCAAGTCCATCAAACAGTAGAGGAGGAGAAAAGAGGCCTTGAAGAATATATCAAGGACAGTGAAGAAGATGGACTTCAAATGGTCAAGAACGCGAAACTATTCAACACCAATGAAGGAAAGCAGGCCTACAAGAAATAACAAGTCAAGAACCGAGCAGAAAAATGGAAAAAGAAGCCCCTGCATGGTCAATATTTGCACAATATAAATAGAAAATCAGACATCACCAAGACCTGGCAATGGCTTAAAAATGGCAACTTGAAGAAAGAAACAGAGGGTTTAATACTGGCTGCACAAGAACAGGCACTAAGAACAAATGCAATAAGAACAAAAGTAGAAAAGTCAACAACAAACAGCAAGTGCCGCCTTTGTAAAGAAGCAGACAAAACAGTGGACCACCTAATCAGCTGTTGTAAAAAGATCACACACACTGACTACAAACAATGGCATGACAAGGAAGCAGGAATGATACACTGGAACATCTGCAAAAATTACAAGCTACATGTAGCCAAAAATTGGTGGGACCATAAAATTGAAAAAGCTGAAGAAAATGAAGATGTAAAAATATTATGGGACTTCCGACTACAAACAGACAAACATCTGCCACACAATGCACCAAATATAACTGTAGTCGAGAAGAAAGAAAAACAAGTCAAAATAATCGACACAGCAATACCAGGGGATAGCAGAATTGAAGAAAAAGAATTAGAAAAAAATCACCAAATACAAAGATCTACAAATTGAAATTGAATGGCTGTGGCAGAAAAAGACCAAAATAATCCCAGTGGTAACTGGCACTCTAAGTGCAATTCCAAAACAACTTGAAGAGCACCTCAAAACCATAGGGGCCACAGAAATCACCACCAGCCAATTACAAAAAGCAACTTTACTGGGAACAGCCTATATTTTGTGATGGTATCTATAATAACCAACCGTATTGATGATAAAATTCCTCCATCTCAGGTCCTTGAGAAGGACTTGATGTCTGGATGAAACAAACCAGTCAATAGCACCTGTCTGTCTGTGTAAACAAGAAATAATATAGATGGAGAATCTGACTTGCAAAATTATAAAACACTACCACGCCTGTTGCTTTGGCAAACTAGCGTACAGAAGATTTGGGAAGCACCCCAGTTACAATAATTTACAACAGAATAATACCATTAAATTTGATAAGTTGCAAAGACCCGTTCTGAATTGAATCTATAATGATTACATTCCCATATCTCCAAGGGTTCAGGCAGGAATCTTGCCCTACCTGGAAAATGTCAGCCCTACCTGGAGATGCCAGGGAGTGAACCTGGGACCTTCTTCATGCAAAGCTAGTGTTCTACCACAGAGCTATGTCCCCAAATATGGCAAAACAAAGCCAGTTTTGAATCATTGCAGTGTTTCCTGCCAATGGTCTGAATTGGTATAAGGCAACTTCCTATGTAGTTAAAGTATTTACAATGGCTGTCTGTGTGATGTCCTGACATCATCAGGTTCAGGTCCTGATTTTCAGTTGTCTGGGGCTGCTGTCTGGTTGAAGAAGGTCTATTTTATTTCCTTAAAAAAAAAAAAAAATCCCATCCATCCATCCATTTATGGGCTGACATCTGGCTTCTTAAGCACAATGGCTCACAAGGCATTTTACAAAAGCCCTCAGGGAGTCACAATCAGCTTCAGAGGGAAGGAGAAATCAAAGAAAATTGCCCCTTCCCTGGGATGTGTGCTGCCCATTTTCTGTACCAGCACTCCTTCAGTCTGGATTTCAATTGGAGATATGTCTTCCTTCCTGAAGCATGAGCACAGATATTTGCAGATATCCCAAGAACAATCATTCCACATCCCCATAGAGACCCAGTTCTGTGTTTCCTACACAACTGAATGGAATGCACTCCCTTTTCTGGGGAATGCAAAGGCAGGTCACTCTGGCAGACGACTGATGGGGGCATGCACTCATCATCCCATGCTGCTGAGGACAAACACCATAAAGATTCTCAATGGCAAAACACTTTGCCAAATAAGCCTGATGAACAAGGTAATAGCTAAGACTAGCTGTGCTATGTACAGTGTCTAGCACCCTTTTGCCACTTAATAAATGTAGCACTGCTTTGAGTTTCTCCTTCCTATTCTAATTTTATGAGCTATTACTTTTGCCGGTCCTTTTGTTCACCCTCCCAAATTACTCCCGGCCATAAACTCCTTTTGCAGTAACACAGAAATGCTTTTGTTTCCTTAACTCTCTCTGTCTTTAATAACTAGGACAGCTCCCTACTTAGATAATCCTCCTGCACTCGCCAGTAGCCCTTGCCGTAATGGGAAGATGAGCTGTCGGTGTAGTTTGCTTCAGCTAATGGCAACTTTATTAGATATCCGCGGTGAGAGGATGGGGCACCCGGGAGTATTAACACCTGGATTTACAGTCAGAAGGATGGAGCATATTGAAGTTCTTCACTACGCTGAATTACTCAATAATAGCCTTCGGAAACATAAATAATCAAGGTGCATCATTTTTGAAGATAAAAGCCAGGAACATGTCTGGCTAATTGACCATGATGGAGTTATAATAGTGAAATACAACCCAATCTCTGTGTAAGTTTCTTTGGAGGGCTCCCTACAGAGCAAGCCCTGGGATTTCCCAGGTCCACTGAAGTTTATAGACAGAGAGGGAGCCCTTTGGAGAGTGTATCTGTCGATACCATCCAGGTTAGATTTCACACCGGCCAGGTCTGTTGGGCAGCGCTAACGACAGCTAAGTAACTTTGATGGTGATGTAATGCATGGCGGTCAGAAAGAGGAGGGAAGATAATCGTTCATCAAAATAGCACAGAGATATTGCTTGAAGGATTGTGGCTTTTTGCAACTTAATACAAAAGGTTGGGAAGATTCTAGAAGACAATTTCCCCCAAGAGAGCCCAGCTTACCCATTAGAAAGCAAAAGTGTAGCCACTAAAAATCATTCTTTCCCCCCTGGTCACTCCAAAGTGAATCTGTGGCCGCTCGCTGGCATGGGGACCATAAGTGTCACATGGAAGTAGGGCTTGGAGGTACACCTGGACCAGATCTGAAGGTCCCATGAGCCTAGTAATTGCACCGAGTTATTCCTCTGCTTCTTTCTGGCCCATTAGATTTCTATAGCTTGCTCCATTTCAGAGTACAGGAGGGGATTCATATAACTGAACATTCTTCCATAACAAAACAAAACAAAACAAAAAAAGTTCCCAGCACTGTAAAATATCCCTTGGTGTTAGGGTCAGGGAGAAGAATTCTAGCCTAGCCTTCTAATAGAATAGCATTGTCATATTAACACACACACTCCCCAAGCTGTCTGAAGTGGTCCAATGGAGGCATAGGTTTTCCACCTAATCTCTTTGTGAAAATCAAGCCTAAAGACTACAGTAGTATCGGTAGGGGAAGAATGAAAGTTCAGTCCCCAAATAACAAAGCAAAACCAATTTGGTGAGAAAGCAGCAAAGCAAGAGGTCTTGAGACAGTTCTTTAGTACTGAAGAACTACAAGGATTTATTTAAAGAAAAGGTTACAAACGAATGTGAAAAAGCCTGCAGCTTAATTTCAGGTGCAGCTCATGGCTGAAGAGAGAGATCAAAACAAACAGCCATCTCTGGAGAGACAAAATGGAGACTAACACTGGAAGAATAAAGAGGGGAGGAGTCTAGCACTTTTATCCATGACCCCAACCCCCCGAGTGGTCATTATGAGGCACTGCAGCTGAGAGCTGATGGTGCCAGGTGCCTAGTTCCAACAGTTTCTACAGCTGCAGTATCTCCCTGCCCTCCGTTATCTTTGTTTTCTTACCAATGCCATAGTCCATTTTTGCTCTACGGAGTTGTGTGTCAATGTCCGAGAGGAGAAGGGAAATGTAATACATTGTGAACGGAGAAGAGCTTTCACCCAAAACATATTTTGGAGGAATAGAAAGTAGGGCATATTTGATGCTGCCAAGGCTGGGCCACTGATTTCTTGTGTGTCATCGTCACCATCCACAAGGAATTTTCCTGCCTTACAAAATAAAAATGAAAAATGACCAGAACTGCATACACCTAATGTGCATACACCAAAGGTGCATACTCCAAATGTGGCCACATCATAGATGTTTATAAAGGCGTTATAAGATTAGCAGTTTTATTTTCAATCCACTTCCTAATTATCCCTAGCATGAAATTGGCCTTTTTCACAGCTGCTGCACATTGAGTAGACACTATTAACGAGCTGTCCACCACGACCCCAAGATCCCTCTCCTTGTCCGTCACGGACAGCTCAGTGGAAACTGGGCTGGGCTCCCTTAACCCAGTTTCTACTGTGCATGAGAACAGTCTTGATCACCTTTATTCACATGCCTGTTGACACTTTCAAAAACTCCAAAAGGTTAGTGAGGCAAGACTTGCCCTTGCAAAAGCCAGGCTGATTCTCCTTCAGCAAGGCCTGTTCTTCCATATGTTTAATAATTTCCTTATGTATGTTTTTCATCAGTTTACGCAGCACAGAAGTTACGCTAACAGGCTTGCAGTTTCCCAGATCCCCCCGGGTCCCTTTCTGAAAATCAGAGTTAAATTAGCTATTCCAGTCCTCTGGTACAGAGCCTGATCGTAGGGACAATTTACATATTCTTACGAGGAGATAATCATTTTCACTTTTATTCCCTTCAGAATTCTTGGATGGATGCCATCTGGCCCTGGTGATTTGTTTACATTTAGTTTTTCAAGACAGTTTAGAACATATTTTAGTGTCACCTCAAATTGGCCAAGTTTTTCAGCTTCCAAGCCTAAGAAGTTCAGTTCTGGAGTGGCTATATGGTCAGTATCCTCCACCGTGAAGACAGATGCAAAGGACTTATTCAGCTTCTCTGCAATCTCCTTATCCCTCTTAATAATTATAGGAACATAGGAAGCTGCCATATACTGAGTCAGACTATTGGTCTATCTAGTTCAGTATTGTCTTCACAGACTGGCAGCAGGTTCTCCAGGGTTGCAGGCAGGAATCTTTCTCAGCCCTATCTTGGAGATGCCAGGGAGGGAACTTGGAACCTTCTGCTCTTCCTAGAGCAGCTCCATTCCCTGAGGGGAATATCTTACAGTGCTCATACTTCTGGTCTCCCATTCATATGCAACCAAGGCAGACCCTGCTTAGCTAAGGGGACAAGTCATGCTTGCTACCACAAGACCAGCTCTCCTCAGTCACTTTCACACCCTCATCATCTAAGCATCCAGCTGCCTCCCTGGCAGATTTTCTGCTTCTGATATATTTCAAGAAGGTTTTGTTATTCCCCTTGACACTTCTAGCTATATGCTCCTCATACTCTCTCTTTGCATCCCTTCTTGTGTCCTTGCATTTCTTTTGCCAGAATTTACATCCCTTCCTGTTCTCTTCATTTGGGCAGGAGTTCCATTTTCTGAAGCAAGTCTTTATCCCTTTTATAACTTCTCTGACTCTACTTGTTAAGCATGCTGCAGTCTTCATGAATCTGATGGCGCCTTTCCTCCTTCTTGGTATATATCCCAACTGAGCTTCAATTATTGTAGTTTTGAATACATTCCATGCCTTCTGGAATCATTTTATCCTTGTTTCCTTTCAACTTCCTTTTTACCAGTCTCCTCGTTTTTTGAGACGTTTCCTCTTCTGAAGTCCAATGCATCTGTTTTGGACTTCCTTGGGAATGCTTCCCTCACATATAAGCTGCATTGGATCACACTATGGTCATTGTTTTCCAATGGTTCTAAAACTCTGACATCTCACATCAGGTCCTGGGCACCACTCAGGATTAAATCCAAGGTCGCCTTCTCTCTAGTTGGTTCTGTGGATGTGAAGGTAATTGACGCCACCCATTATTACCTCTCTATCTCTCTTTGACGCCTTTTTGATTTGCTTCTCCAACTCCTGGTCTCTCTCAGTATTTTGATCCGGAGGGTGATAGGATGTCCCTAGTAACACATTTCCTTTCAGTCCTTGTATTGTCACCAATAATGATTCTGTGGAGAACTCTAGTCCTCCTAGGTTTTCTAGCTTGTTGGATTCTATCCCTTTTTTAAATTCACAGTGCTACTCCACCCCCAGTCTGCCTCTCCCTGCCCTTTCTGTAGAGTTTGTATCCAGGAATGAGTGTCCCATTGGCTCTCACCATTCCATCAGGTTTCCTTAATGCCCACTATATAAGAATATGATGAATATATACCGCTTTTCAACAAAAGTTCCCAAAGCACTTTCCATAGATAGATATAAATAGATAGATAGATAGATAGATAGATAGATAGATAGATAGATAGATAGAATCACTCCCTGTCTCCAAAGGGCTCACAATCTAAAAGAGTAAACATAATATAGACACCAGCAACAGCCATTGGAGGGATGCTGTGCTGGGGATGGATAGGGCCAGTTGCTCTCCCTCTGCCAAATAAAAAGAATTTAGAAAGTTGCTTCTTTGCTCAGTTAGCCATATACCTGTAACAATATGCATATAATTCAGAAGCAGAAGCAGTAGTGAAGCAGATTCTGAAAAAGGAACAGGAAGTAAGGAGGAAATGGAGGACTTTAGGTGTGTGGGGGAAGGAAGCAGAGAGAGCCTGTGGTTGTTCTGTCAGCCAGTACTTTAATCAAGTACTTTGCTTAAAGGTCTGAAATGTAAATTAAATAGAAACATTTGCAAATAGGTCCAGGTGAAATCCAAGTGAATTCCATGGAATCCTTCAATCTATATACAGAACTTGGAGGAGGGAATATATATATTTCTTTTCTCTACAATCTACTGCCGATGGAAAATTCCAATTTTCATACACCCCTTCTCATAATTAATACCAGTATTAATACCAGTAATAAGACACTCCCAAGGGCTGCAGTAGAAGCAATTAGCCCAAACAGTTTTAATAAAGGAGATGGATAACTAGGCAGTGTGGAAAGCTACTGCGAATAACAATTATCCAGCTCTCTAAGGCCAAGACAAGGGGCCAGGAAATATCACCATTCTAGCGTTTCTTCATCAGCTCACATGTCAGTCAACCCAATGGGGATTTGCATTGAAAGAGGTATCATTGGACAGACTTCAGGGAATACCATGTCTCTGGGAATCAAGACAATCTAAAACAGCTCTGTTCTGCTTCAAAGAGGTGCATGAACCTTCCATTGAAGGCGAGTGTGAAAATTTAAAAACAAACCCATTACAAGCTCCAACAGACACTTGTTGATAACTATTGTAACTATGCTGAAGATAGGCAACGTCCCTTACTCTTCATAAGAAAGAAAGAAAGAAAGAAAGAAAGAAAGAAAGAAAGAAAGAAAGAAAGAAAGAAAGAAAGAACAAAAGAATGAAACTTCCCATGGAATTCTTCCCTAGGAAGTTCAGCTGAGGTGGCTCCCAAGTAGAACTTCCTGCTCACGCTCTGACTTGAATAAGAAGCCAAAGTTGGGCTCCCTTGGTGGCTCGCGGTTGCAGAGACTTTGGATCCAGCCTCAGAGTGCAGGGAGTCGAGCCGCTTCCCTCACATATGCTTGTTCATGTCGCAGGTGGTCTGTTCCCCAGCTCTTGCCCCTCCGACCTTTGGATCCTAGAGCTCCCACTCCCTGGGGAGTTGTCACCAATCCCGCCCCTCATCATCATCGGCCAGTCAGTCTTTATATTTGATTTGATTTGACTTTTTGTTTTGATTTCTATACTGCCCTTCCAAAAATGGCTCAGGGAGGTTTACACAGAGAAATAACAAATAAATAAGATGGATCCCTGTCCTCAAAGGGCTCACAATCTAGAAAGAAACATCACATAGACACCAGCAACAGTCACTGGAGGTACTGTGCGGTGGATAGGGCCAGTTACCATTGAAGTCTCGGGGGGAGTCTCACTGGAAACCTTGCAAGATGTCCAGACCCCGCCAGAGTTTGTTGCAAGATCTCGTAAGCCCATTTTTGGTTCTCACGAGATTTCACCATTTGAGCCGGACAGGGGCGGGGGCCAGAGTAGACAGAATGGGATCAGAGAAAGGCCCATCACGGCATTCAGGGGCAATTCAGCAGCCTCTGAATGGCAGGGGAGGGACCCGTCATCGCTGTCTGATGCCTCCATCTGGTGGTCCAAGGCGGCATGACCTTGACACCCATGCTGTAGCCCTAGTGACCATATATCCCTGATAGGCACCATGTTTAAGATGAGAACATTCGAGTTGCTTCCTAGAAGGGCCATGCATGCAAATCTTCTGGGTGACAACTCTAATGCTCCCATTTGATTGGCCCTTGTCTTGCTTTCCCTCTGTGCTGCTACCAATGCTGTAGTAGGATTATTTTTAGCACTCTGCAGCTGATGTGATGATGGTGAGAAAAGGAAGGGCCAAGACAGCAGGAATACTGCTTTGTAGAAGGCATCATTGGTGACTGGTAGCATCTTGGACACAGAGAGGAACTTTTAGTAGGAAACTTCAATGTTTGCTGCTGACATTGGTGCCCAACAGGTGTACACTTAGAGGTCAGCTTGGGCAGATTTCTTTTTTTGGGGGGGGGGCAGGATATAAGGGGCCACCTTGTATTTTGCATCCCAATTGTCCCAATCCACTTTCAGACTTGGCGTCATATGGATTCTGGCAGCAACCTGAGACGTGGAAGGCTCCAATGGAATACATGTTTTATGTTCTCTCTTTATGTATTTATTGCAGGATTTATATTCCACCTTTTCTCTATAAAACACATCCAAAGCAGCTAACAATGCCAGCATTTCCAAAGCCCTACAGTTCAAATGTTATGTTTGGCTATCTTTGTTCACTTTTTTAAAAAATTGATTTATATACTGCCCTCCCAAAAATGGCTCAGGGAGGGTTTAGGATGTGACAATCTCTGGAGAACATGAAAGCTGATCCAGCTTCAACCCATTAACTCCCAGTTTTTGTAATCTCACAAGTGCTACTCACACAAGTAGAAAATTCCAATGAGTGGATAAAAAAGCTTCAAAAGTAACATGCAAATAAACCTATACTGTATAGACAAATACCTATATAAACTCCTGTGCATATAAATTCACAAAAACACATAGACACCAGTGTTCCCTCTAAGAGGGATTCCCAGATGTTGTTGACGACAACTCCCATAATCCCCAAGCAAAAGCCGATGCAGCTGGGGATTCTGGGACTTGTAGTCAACAACATCTGGGAATCCCTCTTAGAGGGAACAGTGATTGTCATATGCAAACATGTGAAACACATGAAACCCCAGTGGATTTATTTACTTACTTACTTATTTATTTTTCATATTTTTATACCACCTGATATGTACATCTCTAGGCGGTGTACGACATTTAAAACAATATAAAAAGACACAGTTTAAAATCCTCAAAACACAATAAATACAATAGCAGAAAGCAGTTATTAAAACTATTAAAATTAACTCTAATTAAAAGCCAGAGGATAGTCTTGAGGGTCTTCCTGAAAACAAATAGAGAAGGAGATGTTCTTATTTCAGCAGGGAGCATATTCCAAAGCCCTGGGGCAGCCACAGAGAAAGCCCGGTCCTGGGTCACCACCAAATGAGCTGGCAGCAACCATAACTGGACCTCTCCAGAAGATCATAACAGGTGGCAGCATTTATGACAAAGAAGGCGTTCTCTTAAATACCACGGGCCCAAGCCATTAAGGGCTTTATAGGTTGTAGGAGAAGCATCACAAGCGCAACAAACAACTGACCACACAGACACATGGTGCCCAGTTCAGAACTTCATAAAAGAGGTTAGCACTGAAACTAGAAAGAGGGCTACACCAGCTACACAGCCAAAAGCATTGAAAAGGCAGTGCTAATAGTTGCAAGAAGGATTTATCAACAAGCTTGCTTCCAAATTTCCCAGTGTGTCTTTAAAAAAAGTTCCTTCTTAGGTGAAACAACTCAATATATACACCAAGCAATCAATACCCTAATTGTCCACCAGCTTACTCTGGAATAAGGGGACTTGTTTTTTAATTGCACATTGCATTCATATTAATACATCATAGAAAATGTAATCTCTTGGAGAAAGAAACAGCTTGTTGTGTATGTTCTCCATGATGTCACTGGGAGCACAGGGACATAGGAAGCTGCCATATACTGAGTCAGGCCATTGGCCCATCTAGCTCAGTATTGTCACTCTAAGGACTCAGAACCAGGGTCCTCAACATATATTTATTAAAACTGTTCCTGATCAATCTTTCTCATACCCTACTAGTGGTGTGCACAGAACCGTCTGGTCCAGTTCGGTTTGAGTCCAGACTGGACCTGAACTGGCCTGGGCCAGTTTGGTCTGGCACCCCCTCAACCCCCCCCCCCCATTCAGTTTGGTTAGGGGGGTTGCCAAAAAATGTTTAATTTTTTTAACTCACCCCCTACAGTGGAGATGTTGGAGGCGGCAGAGTGGTGGTGGTCCACAGAGGTTCCTCCTCCCCCCTGCCAGCCTCCCTTGATGCCCATACCAGCCATCTGGCTGGCTCGTTGACCTGTTCGGGCCTTCCCCCTCTGGCATGGTGGCAATTTTAGAGAGGAAAGGCCTGAGTCATGCAGAGGCCAATTGCACAGGTGCGGCGGCCTCCAAAATTGCCACCATGCCAGAAGAGGAAGGCCCGAATGGGCCAAAGATAGGCCGGTAGGGGTAGGGGGAACTTCTATGGAACACCCCCCCCACCTCGCCACCTCCAACAAGTCCCCTGGAGGGAGTAGTAAATATATATATATTTTTAAAAAAATGTCTGCAAACACCTGGAAGAGGGGATGGTTCGGTTTGACCCTGAACGGTCAAACTGAACCAGTTCAACATCAAACACGTTCAGCGTCAAACCTGTTTGCACATCCCAATACCCTTCATCTAGGATGTGAACAGTCATGCAACATATCCCATAAAGGTTCTTCCATACCCTTTCCACCCGATCTATTGAAACACAAAATGCTGAGAGCAGAATGCTGGCTGGATCCCACCCCCACCACAACTCTATAACTTCATGTTATAATATGATATAACTTCAAACCTTTTGCAAATTCACATTGGATTTGGAGCATTTGCCTTTGAAGTTGCTTTGAAACTAGCATGGGTGTCCTAAAATTGACCAAATAGTGGTCCAGAGAATAAGAACTGTGTTTTCAGGAGATCATCTTTCACCCATCCCTGACTCTGACTCTTTCTTTTATAATTGCCTGCTGCTCTATTATGAGTGCTTCTCCCCCCACCCTCCACCCTATAAAAGACATTATGGCTTGTCTTTGTAGAAGATAAAACCTGACTAACTGCTCGACTGTCGAAATGCAGCAGGTTTGTTCAATAACACAAGGGAGGAGAAGCGGTAAGGAGATGCAACTTGTGGGCAATTAAATATCTCCGACACCGAGCCTCATCAGAGAGCCAATTTTATTTTTAACTCCTCTTAGTCATTCCTCATGGAAAAGGGCTGAAGCCCTACAGCTTTCACTTTGAAGAAACTTTGCGGCTGGCCATGACAGGCCTCATGTCGCTCGGCCTGCTGGGTTGCTGTGGTGGAGAACGTGACTGCGAGGTCCCCCCCGCTGAGAGAACTGTCTTGTTTATCCCCCCACTGGAAAACTGATGTGCTCCCAGCAGTTGTAGCCTTCCCTGTAATCATTTGTATTATTATTTATAACAAATTACTTGTCAAGGACACAATGCCACGGTGGTTCATCCCATTAATTTTTGTATGCAGGTCGGGGGAAATAAAAGGCTATGAACTGTTACTAAGCACACATACCGACAATTTATTTTACCTGTGAACTGCAAAGTCCTTTTTTGTGTTTCAGTTTTTATGAGGGACAGAGGGAGGGAACATGCATTGTGGAGAACGGGGATCAAGGCAATCCTTCTTTTTTGGATACAGGCAACCACATTGCCTCCCCCAACATGGGTTTCCTTTCATAAGTTCTGAAGGCCTGGTCCAGCATAACATCATCCATCAACCTTGAGTTCTGTGATGGAAGAATCAACCTCCATAGAGTTCTGTGGTGTAAGAAAGGCGAGATATAAATATTAGGAAAAAAACAAGCAAACCTTGCTGAAGTGAAGGAAGTCTAGATCTGGTCAATGCTTTACATGTCCCTCAGTATAATAGCACTAGCACTAGCACTAGCACTTACATTTATATACCGCTCTATAGCCGGAGCTCTCTAAGCGGTTTACAATGATTTTTTAGCATATTGCCCCCAACATTCTGGGTACTCATTTTACCGACCTCGGAAAGATGGAAGGCTGAGTCAACCTTGAGCCCCTGGTCAGGATCGAACTTGTAACCTTCTGGTTACAGGGCGGCAGTTTTACTACTGTGCCACCAGGGGCACTGTGCCACCTGTGCCATGCAGGTGGTGCAGACCCTTCTGTACTGCTTTGGGGCCTGTGCCCAAAATGAACACTTTTAAAATGAACACAGGTACACAAAAGCATGCACAAGTGTACAAACGTCTAAACACAGCTACAACACAGTAGACTATTTCACAGGATCAGAATCCAGGTAGCACCCTACCCAATTTCTCTCCCTAGCATTTTACCAAGGGTGGAGAAATAAAACTGCCCAACAGCTCCCGCCTCCCACATGAACACTCTCTGCCCCTCCTACTTTCTCCTCCTACCTGACCTTGGAGTTCACCTGGCTCTCTTACATTGGCTGTGAGCTCGTCCTACCTGGATTTTGATTGTGTGACCTAGCCTAATGTCTGAACAGGGGTCAAGTCTAACAGAGACAAGTGAAGGCTGGCTTGCAATTTGTTCCTTCAAGCGTGCCATCTTTTCCACTTGGCTTGTAATAATACTTGATTGGATTTAAATGGCTTTAAGGATAAGATTCATGTTAATACTTTAACTGCTTTTATGTTGTGTTATGTTGAATTTTAAAGAGTTGATGTTTTGCTGTAAACCGCCCTGACTCATGCTAGGATGTGTAGATAGATAGATAGATAGATAGATAGATAGATAGATAGATAGATAGATAGAAAGATAGATAAGTATGGGATTTCATACACCTCTAACATGCACTCTGCTGCTGAAATATGGCTCCTGTCTAAGAATGAATATCTTACTTCTTTATTTACTGTTACCAGAACTGCCCCAGAATGCTGGCTAGACACTCCAATTGTGCTTTTGGCCTAGCGTGGGGAATTAGCTTGCCTTGAGGGAGCAGTTCTGTTACAGTATCAATTTGAGCAGGTTTTGCATTTTGGAAAATGAGGATGAGGTAGAAGTGCAATACAAGAGATGTTTTTAGGATTACCAGTGGTGCGGGGTGCAGGGGCATGTACATAAAAGAAAGAGTTCGGTTAGGCAAGACAGTACAAGAATCTCACTGAGAGGAATTTAGCGTAGGGTCCAAATTGCAGATTAAGGATTGCTGTAGAAAGGGCTTGAAGGCAGGGATAGAGAGAAAGGGGGAGAGGAGATTCAAAAAGGCAGAAGGTTAGCTTTACCTATCCTTCATCCATTGGTCCATTTGGTGAACTTGTAGAAGGGTACACTGGCAGATCTCCTTGCAGGAAAGAAGGCAAAAATTTGGGAAGAAGAAAGGGCAAGTAGCATAGAGCTAGCACTCGCGCTCTTAAGAACCAGTATGGTGAAGGTCCATGTTGACTCCCATGTAGATCATGAGGCCACATGGCTTGCCCAGGAGTGCTTCTACTCCAATAAATGCCTAGAGTATACATGCTAACTTGGCAAAGAGGCACCTTTTAACATGGTGATTCTCTTTATTTAGTGGGGGAGAGTAACTGGCCCTGTCCACCCCTAGCACAGTACCTCCGGTGACTGTTGCTGGTGTCTTTCTTGTGTTTCTTTTTAGATTGTGAGCCCTTTGGAGACAGGGATCCATCTTATTTATTTGTTATTTCTCTGTGTAAACTGCCCTGAGCCATTTTGGGAAGGGCAATATAGAAATAAAATAAAATAAATAGAGGCAATGCATAAGTTATGCCCCCTCCCTGGAGGGTCAGAAACTCAGGTAACATAATGAAGTTCATGTGCATGAACTGACCAGTCTTGGATGTAACTTGTCAAACAAAAGGTGAGAATGGCTTGTGGAAGTGTGTGTGTAGCTATGAATAGCTGGTGGACTTAAGGCTTATCTGGAAACTGGAATGCTACTCCGGGTGCAAAGATATATGTTTTTAGATTTTAATGAACTGCCTCCACTGAGCTGTTAATGATGGGTTGGGAAATGTCACTTCTTACCTGAGTTGCAGCAGGGAGTGCTTGCCAGCTATCTCTCTTATGAGAAGGGAATATTCTCTTCCCTTAAGGAGTGCCTTTTGAATTAGGTCTACTTATTGGCTGTTTGCCTTCTCTTAAGAGAAATGTTGGAGATGACCCTTTGCAGTCTTAGCTATTATGACCTTGGGGTACATTGCCCCATGCTTTGCTCATACCAACCGACCAGCAGTGAGCTTTTCCCAGATATGGGTAGGTGAAAAGTTCACACTCTCATGATCTGAAGTATGTGAAATGGAGACTGTGAGCCGGGTCTCACGATCCATGAGACCCGGTCAGGGGCGGTGAGCGGGAAGGGAGCCCTGGGCGACCGGTGGGGGCTGGGGAGCTCGCTTCCTCTCCAGGGGTCTACTCTTGTGTAGCCACGGTGCAGAGCCACGCTGTGGCTTCTCACGATCAGATAGCCCAGGTTTGCGGAGCGCTCGCTCCGCAAACCCGGGCTAAGGGGAGGGCTACTTGAGCGGGTTACCTGCTCGTAAACCACCGGGCTCGCCTGCGGGTGGTTTACACGATCAGCAAAAATTGGGCTAGGCTCTCCTAGCCCGATTTTTGTTGATTGTAGGAATAGCCCCTGTGTGTCCACAGTTCCAACTGCATAGGGGGCAATAATGGGTGACTTCAACTATCCACACATAGACTGGGTAAATTTAATGATTATGACTTAGAACAGTTAGTCATGAAACAAACCAGAGAGAAGGTGACCTTCGACTTAATCCTGAGTGGTGCCCAGGATCTCATGCAATATGTCAGTGTTGCAGAACGATTGGGGAACAGTACCCATAGTGTGCACATGAATGGGAGTCCAGAAGTGTGAGCACTGTAAGAGATTCCCCTTAGGGGATGGAGCCGCTCTGGGAAGAGCAGAAGGTCCCTCCCAAGTTCCATCCCTGGCAGCATCTCCAAGATAGCACTGAGAGAGATTCCTGCCTGCAACCTTGGAGGAGCCACTGCCAATCTGAGTATACAATACTGAGCTAGATAGACCAATGGTTTGACTCCGTATATGGCAGCTTCCTATGTTCCTATGTGGTATAGGCTGTATGGAGGCTGTATGGTGTCAGTTGCTTGGGGGTGGGGATCAACAGAATAAAGGTTAGTGAGGATTGGGGATAAGCCTGCCTGACCCTTTAACACCTTGTAGCATCATTTAAATTACATTAAAATTGGGGAGTTGCAACGTTATGTTGCAAGGTTCACTTGTTTCTTTTAACAGCCAAATCAGGTGGTTGAGTGCCACCCAGATGTAAAGTTAAGTTTAGCAGTCATGGAATAAGGGGACAAGTTCATTTATGCATTTATAACTGGCTGAAGGACAGCAAACAAAGAATTACCGCCCCCCTCCCCGAGATCTGTACTGGGAACACTGCTTTTATTCATAAATGAGCTGGAAATGGGGATAAGCAGCAATGTGGCCAAATTTGTGTGTGTATTTTATATTGAGTTCAGTAGGTCATTAGGAATTATTACTGCATTTCCCACATATTATCCAGCATATACCATGGATTGTTTAACTATAACCTACACAGTAGCTGTCATCAAGCTTTGACTTAAGTGTTGGGAATCCCAGTGTCTTCCTGCAAATGAGATGTTTATTGCAAGAGAATTCAATTTTGGAATTCAAGTTTGGAATGCAACCATGTTAAACTTTGTGTCTTTGCTTGGATATCCTTGAAGGACCCAGCTCCATTTTTGCATACTGGAGCACCCAGCTGCTGCAGTCATCTCTTGGGTGAGTGACCAGAGCCAGATGGAGGCTCTGCTTGTCTGCGGGGATCAGGGTAGACATTCTTCCCTCTCCAAAATCATCCCAAGGTGATTGTGTGAAAGATCTTTCAGCCACACATGTTCCTGTGTACAGCCATCTGAATGCAGGTACAATCTAATGATCCCGTTGACACAATGATTTTAATCTAGGTTCAATGAGGGTTACTGACAGTAGCATGATTGTGAACCCACGTCAAGGTGGTTTATGGCCCAAGATGAATCTGAGATTCATACCTTAGTGTGGGTTCATACAATCACACTTGGTAACCCACATTAAACCTAGATTCAAATAATTCTTTGAACCTGGGCAATGTTTCGATAGGGCTGTAAGTTCAAACAAAACAATCCTTTGTGTTGTTCTTCTGTCCAGTGAGATTTTTTTATATGATTTGCCAGGTTATCTTCTCCCTCCCTTTTCAATCAAGATCCACTTTCTTTTGGTGCAGAAACATAAAACAGCTGAAAACAAAGAAGACGGTTTGGGCAATAAAGTGCTTTAACAAAGCTGACTACATAGTGACTGCTCTCTCTGAGAAAGGCTGGGCTTTGAAGAGTAATACTAATTCAAGTGGCATCGCATCATGTACAGGTAAGGGGTACAGAGACCTTGAATGTTGAAAAGGACTACAGATCTTCAAAGCCACACATACATATCACAAAAAAGGTGCTGTATCATGCAGACTGGAATAATATAATGGCGTTTGTCTATTGAGTTGAGAGACTCAAGCCGGCATCTCTTATATAGATTTCAGAAAGCTTAATGCCCAAGCTTCCCTAATGAGGGACTGAATATTAGCTCTCTCTTTCTCTCCAAAGGTGACTAGACAATTATCTTGAATCAAACCCCAAGTGGTTTGTATGATGGGGAACAAAGCTGGCAAGCTACAGATTTCTAACAGACAGCTTTTTGGGGACGGAATGTGTGTGAGAGTTTCCTTCAGGGGGAAGTCAGAAGAAGAAATGATGGTTGTTTGGGAAGGGGCCATAACAGAAGTATTCATTTGATTTCAATGAAACAAACATTTTCCAAACTTTCATTTTAAGTTGCTGCAGTCATAATTCCAGTCATATCACAGCTGGATTACTGTAACGGGCTCTACATGGGTCTGTCCTTGAAGAATATTCAGAAACTGCAACTATTACAAAATAAGGTAGCTAGGATTTTATCCGTAGCAAACATTTCAATGACTATGAGACTGACCCCATTTCAGTGACCCCATTTCAAAGACCATGTGTCAGTGCCGGCTGCTTTTAGCCGGCGCTGGAACACTGATGGGCACCCGCCCGTCACTGGAGGGATTCCCACAATGCACTGTGCACATGTGCGGTGCATTGTGGGATTTCCTGGGGGCAGAATGATGCGCCCCAACCCCTGTACCTCTGAGCTGCCTGGGGCAGCTGCAGATCACCTGGGTGCATGATTCGTGCACCCAACAACCTTGCAGGAAAGGTAAGCTGTCCAAGACTTCCTCCCTGCCCACCCACACACTTGAGCTTGAGAAAGGCCCTAATCATTTGAATTAAGTAATGTGGGTTACTGACATAGGCGTCCCTGCCAAGGCGGGGATCGCAGATTCATATCGGGCAATTAAGTACCTTGGTATGAGTTCACACGTAATATTGGTAACCCACATTAAACCTAGATTCAAATGGTTGTGTGAACCAAGCTTTGGTCTGCTCCCACAAGCATTGCACTTGCACAACAAGGACAGCAGATTGTTTGAATCACAGTGGTCTCTGGTTCACACAGACCACTGTATGAACCAGTGGTATGGTAACCAAGTGGCGAGAACCAATTTTGTATGGAAACCAAGTGGTGAGCATCTAGAGGAAACAAATGGAAGCTGAAAAAAATAACAACATTGCAGTTGAGTCTACTGCACAGTGCTGGACCAAGCAAAATATGCCACCGATGCTTCTCTGAAACAAATTATAGATGCTTCAAGGAAGCAGGAATTAGTAGTTATGAGAGATGTTCACTGCCACATAGGGTTGCCACATTTGTCAGACAGAATTCCTTAACACAGCTGTCAAAAGCGCGGTACGCAAGCATAAGTGTCAAAAGACTGACTTTCTTGACCACAGTTGGAAAGAGGGCTCAAAAGTAGAGCTTGCTGGCGGTTTCGCACATGGTTCCCCATGGTGTGCATTTTACAGGAGAGGGTTAGGAATGCTCCACCTCAAATGAAATATGCCAAATAAATACAAGGCCTGTTGTTCCTTGCATCTCTTCCTGCTACTCCACATGGGGGATACATCCTGTTGGCTAAGAGGGACCCTCACAAGACCGCAGATGCTGCATCAGGCAATGAGTGTTCTAGTGAGAAGGGGGACCCCAACAATACTTCTGCAGAAAAGGGGGCTCTCTCCATCCATGTACCCCACAGCTAAACCCAGAGGGCCCCTACACCACACTTGCTAACTCTAGGGATGAAACAGAAAGAGGGGAAGGGGTTTCCTGAGCCATAGAGAGAGAGCCAACCTAGCCAGTCTGCAGCACTGATGCCAGAGAAAGGGTAAAAAGATGGGATTTAAAAACACTGGCACCACATAGCTACAATGTATGAAGAGAAGCAAAAGAAAAATAAGTAAAACGTGTTATACAATCTTCCCGCTTAGATTCCTGGACTTGTGCTCAGGATGACACTTTCCCTACATCTTGGACAGGATGTCCAGGACTGTTCAGGCCAAGCCTGGACATGGCAACTCTAGTTGGGAGAGAAACACCACTAATAACCAAATCTCCAAAAAAAATTTTTTTTAATCATCTTTTTAAAAACATGCATTTTGTTTATTTTCCTTTCTATTTATATTTCTTCCCTGCAGTCTCTTTGTTTCTCTATTTAATTAGCTGCCTCGGTTGTGCCTCCCTAAGCAACTGCCTAAACCTCCACATGGAGACACCCGTGGCCAGAGTAAAGCTGCAGGCTCATGGATCTACAGGTGTTAGCACAGTTACAGTGAACGGGATGAATTACAGCCACCCAGCTGAGATGTAATAAAGGTATGAATTATTGACTCAGCATCATCCCGAGACAGCTTTGGTCACAGCCTTGGTGTGTTTTGGAGATGATAGAATGAGATTTGTGGGATGTAAAATTACAATCAAAGAGAGTTCAGGATGAAAGATAACCTCCAAGGTTATGAACCTTCATGGGAAGCTACATTGCTTCCATTAAAGAGGAACTGCAAGGGACGATGTATTGATCCTTCGATTGAAGGAATCTAACATAGCAGTGCAGTTCTGGTTTACTAGTTAATAGTGGAGAAGTTCTCTGCTAGCCTTTATGTGATGATAGACAGATCTGCAAAGTTACCTATATGGAGAGGATATAGATTTGGGAAGGGGAATTTTAAGGAGTTAGGCCAGGAATATTGTTATGGTCTGGCATGATGGAAAGGAAGCATGAGCTAACGAGTCTACTACAGGACTCGTCTTAAAATACTCCCTCTCTGTTTATCTTGCCAAGTAACAAAGGGTCTTATGAGGTTGCCTTTAACGAGTCCAACCACTGGCTCATCTTGCTCATTAATGGTCTACACCGGTGGTCAGGGGTAATTTTGGTGCTTGGACCTGAAGGGCTTCGGAGGCTGCCCCCCACTGCGAGTTAATTGAAAAGTTATTTTTTAAGGGTTAAACCTGTACCAGCTTCCAAAGACCCAGGGGGGCCTCCTGTACTACCCCACCCCACCCCACCGCTGCCCCACAGCACCTGCTCAGTGAGCAGGGGGAGCTTCCTTGCAGTTCTCAAGGGCCACTGGGCCAAATGGTCGAGCCCAGGGGCTACTCCTGCTCCACCTGCCAACACTGACACCACCACAATAGGGATGGAGGAGGCCTACTCGACTCACCCCCACCCACTGGCTGAGCACATGGCATGGCTAGAAAGCTTGATTTTTCAGTGCTGTGGGACAGCGGTAGGGTGGGGTGGAGGCAGAAGGCTCCCCATGGTCTTTGGAGGCCCCCCTGGACCTTGGAGGCCACGGACAGGGTCCCCAAGGTCTGGGGGTAAGAGCGCCTTTGCCAGCGGTATACAACTCAAATGCTCTAATGGGTCAGAACGAACCCTGACATGCTGTGCAAGGGCTGAGGTTAATTTCCAACACATTAATGTTTCCATTAAAAGTAATTATTTTAAAAAAATGAATGCAAGTGAGGGGGCAGAGGGTTGGAGTTGGGGGAAAGCAAGGGGAAAGAGGGCGGGGGGCATTTGGTGTCCTAACTGCCTGGAGCTGCTGCCGGTCAGCAGGGCAGACCAAGAGTCCTGCTTGGCTCCTGCTGTTGTTGCAGAATATTCCTGCCTGGGGGCCAGCAAAAAGATCTAGGCCCCAGGCATCATCTTGTGCTGTCCTCATCTACACTGACCAGCAGCAGCTCTGAAGGGTTTCAGGCAGTGCTTTTCCCCAGCCTTGGCGGACGTGATGCACAGGGGGACACAGGGCACACGACCCTACACACTGCATTGGGGCTGCTGCCAACTGTAGTTACCCTCATTCGCGACAAAGGGAGTCGCTGTGGTAGCTCTGATAGTGCAACTGCTCCGACTCTGCTCAGGGCTGACTTACGGGTCTGTAGCAGCCCTGACGTGGTATGCATCTGTTTCAGCACAAGCACAATGTGATTACACAGACTAATTATCCAGTCAAGTGGGAGTTTTCAGCTGTAGTTTCCAACCTGTCTTTAGCAGGGGCATAGCTAGGGGAGAGGGGGCCCGTGTTCGCCCCCTCTCTGGAAGCCCCTTGGAGTGAAGGAGATAATGAAGAAAATCGGGGGAGGCAGAGCTGGGGGTGGGGCTTAGGAGCTGGGTGGGTTCTTTGAACCCATTGGCTCAATTCTAGCTACATCCCTGGTCTTTAGGAGCAGCTCCTTGGGTTACAATTCTGACATCTTTGATTCTGAATGAAAACGGTTCTCCACTCCAAATGCAAAATGGTCCCCTTCTCTCTCTTACACACCCACACAAGCACAGACCCCATCCCTGGTGCCACATTCCTCACATATTGAAAGAAAATCCCATGGAAAGGGTAAGCTGTTCATTTGAGTTATGGTAGAGACTGTGTTGGTCTTTTTCATTTGTGTGTCCTTTTTGTACTTCTAGTGTTTAAACATTATTCTAATTTGTACCAAGACCTCAGCCCAAAAAGACACGGACACAAGATATACTTGGGTAAAGGGCCACGACTTTATTTAACCAATGCAAAGCATAGCGGACTGACAACCAACTGGGTGATTAGTCACCCAAAATTAACAGTGCGGGTCTGCTAAGGTCGGGTTAGGATTCCATCCTCCTTCCCCAAACCTTTAAGGGCGACACACCTTGGCTCAGGCAAGAAGCAGGTACAACCTACGTTCCACCTTCAAGGCCAACCCCCTCTCCTGAGGAGGCCTGAATATGTCTAGGTCTTCACCCGTCCCGGACCGCGCAGCCCAAGGGCCGGTGACTTCCTGAAGCTGGTGTCATGGCGAATCAATCTCCCTGGGCCGCACAAACCACAGGGTTGACCAATCGACCTACTAAATATTCAAAGGTGCTTACCAAAGATTTAATTCCTGCACTGTTCCTGCCAAGTCGTGACCTGCCTAACTAAGTTATACACCTGCAAACAGAACGGAGTAGGCGAAAAAAACCCCAACAGTGGCCAATGCGTTGAGGGTAAAAAATTCCTACTCGGCCCCAAAGGCGACCAGTCGCTAGACCTGTTCTGCACCAGGGAGTGGGAGGGTGGGGAAAGCCTGGCCAGAACTGATTGTTTGGGGCGGGCACCGCCATAGAGCGGCACAAGCCCCGCCCCCTTCTCGGCCCAGCCAATGAGGCTGCTTTTTGGCCTCGTGCAGGGGTGGCTGGTACAAATCGCCCTTCCCTCTGCATGAGGCCAAGGGGAGGGGCATTCTCTACTATGAGAAGAGTTACTCATAACACTATAACTCATATGTTAGAGTTTGCAGTCATGAAGGTGGCTGGCTATTAGGCTAATTGTTCAGGAGTCCACTGGGTATTCATTAACGTGTGCTACCAGTTGAGAGACCACCTTGGAGCAAGGTAGGGGATGTCACGCCCTCGATCTCCGACAGCGAGGAGGAAGGGGAAGCTGTCAACTTTCCAGGCGATGCAGGAGTGTCTGAGGGGCAGAGCCCGGCTGTCAGTATTCATGAAACAGCTGTGGATAATGACTCTGAGCAGGCACAACAACCTGAGGCAGCAGAAATCGTGAAAGACCAATCGGAAGAAGAGCTATGTAACCAACCCCTGCCGACCCCACAAAAGCGGCATGTCACGAGACGCAGGGATCAATTAGAGACTCTTAGGACAAGCAAACGCCTATTGCAGAGAGCTGATAAGCCTTAAATCCCTGCCAGCTGGGAGCTCTCGTGGCTTGCACTATATATCACATCGTCAGTCGGCTACTCCCTGCTGAAAAACAACATTCGTCACTATATGTTGACAGCGTGCAGCCAAGTCCGGTCGAGACGCTGACAGGGGAAGCCAAATACCTGCCTCCATCTGTTGGGAGGGTAAATGTGCACATGAGTGTAAAAATGTTAAGAATGTAAGAATACAAGTATGAGAGAGTTTCTGAATGAGACAGAGAAAGAAAATGGATGGAGAGAGAGAGAGAGAGAGAGAGAAGCAGAAGTACTTTGGGGTCTGTTTTCTGAGGAACTGGCATTACCTGTTGCTTCTTGTAGGATGCTCAGCTTGTTTTGTTTTGTTTGTTTGTTTTGTTTGTTTGTTTGTTTATTAACACATTTGTATACCACCCAAAATGAAAATCTCTGCACAGTTTACAACAAAACAATAAAAACAAGTAAAAAGGTTTAAACATTACAACAATCTAAAATACAAAACAATAATAAAACTATTACAAACCATCAAACTATTAAAACTGTATCTAATTAAAAGCCTGGGTGAACAAACGTGTCTTGACTGCCTTTTTAAAAGTTGTAAGAGATGGGGAGGCTCTTATTTCAGCAGGGAGTGTGTTCCAACGCCTTGGGGCAGCAATGGAGAAGGTCCATCCCTGAGTAGCCACCAGATGAGCTGGTGGCAACTGCAGATGAACATCTCCGGATGATCTCAATGGGCGGTATGGTTCATAGCGAAGAAGACATTCTCTTAAATACCCAGGGTCCAAGCTGTTCAGGGATTTATAGGTTATAACCAAGACCTTGTATTTTGCCCAGAAACCTATTGGCAACCACTGTACATCTTTTAAGATAAGAGTGATGTGGTCTCTCCGAGATGACCCGGAGACCAACCTGGCTGCTGCACTCTGGACCAACTGCAGTTTCTGGACTACGTACAAAGGCAGCCCCACTTGGAGCTCATTGTGGTAATCAAGTGTGAAGGTGACCAGCAGATGTACTACTGTTCTGCGGTGATTTATCTCAAGAAATGGATGCAGCTGATGTATCAGCTGAAGTTGATAAAAGGTACCCCTGGCCACTACCTTAACCTGGCACACCAAGGAGAGGTTTGTGTCCAGAAGCACCCCCAGACTGCATTCCTGTTCCTTCTGGGGAAGTGTGACCCCATCCAGAATGGGCAGATCAAAATCATCTCCCAAGTTCTGACCCCACACAATAAGTACCTCCATCTTATCTGGCTTCAGCCTCAGCTTGTTATCTTTCAGCCAGCCCTAGGCAGGCATTTAGGGAGGTTATGCCTTCTCCCGATGATGCTGACATGGAGAAAAAGATTTGGGTGTCATCAGCATACTGATAGCACCCTGCACCAAATCTCCTGAAGATGTCCCCCAGTGGTTTCATGAGGATGTTAAACAACATTGGAGAAAATATGGAGCCCTGAGGGACACCATAGGAAAGTTCAGATTTGGAAGAACAATGGTCTCCAAGGGACACCATCTAGAATTTGCCCAAGAGGTAGGAGTGGAACCACTGCAAAGCAGTGCCTTTCACCCTCAAACCCCTCAGATGCTCCAGAATTATACTATGGTTGAAAGCTGCCGAGAGGTCCAAAAGGACCAACACGTCACACTTCCTCTGTCAATTCCCAATTGGAGATCATCCATCAGGCCGACCAAGGCAGTCTCTACCCCATAGCCCACCCAAAAGCCAATCTGAAATGGGTCCATATTGGCTACCATAAGCATCCCGTGATTTATCCTCTAAAGGGAGGCAAAATGCATTAGCACTTTATCTCTGGGGAGGGTGAGTAACACATACCCCATTCACCTGTAGTCCCGCCCCACCCCCCACATGCTTACCTGTCCATGTTTGGATGAAATGGACAGGAACCAAACTGCAGTCAGGGAGACCTCAGAGAGGAGGAGGAAATGGCTGTGTAGGCTTTTCTGCCATGAAGGACAGCCCCAACAGTCAATCACAGCCAGAGAGTGGGAGGAGCTTCATCCCTCAACTCCAAATATAGCTAACGTATATGCAGTTCAGCATTTGGACGTACAGCAGGCAGCTGTAAACCTCAGGTAGGAGCAGCGATACTCACTACAGCCCGAGGTTTCAAATTGGAGTTGGGGAAGGGGAACCCTGGGTTTCTTTTCTGATGGGACAGGGGTTTTCAGACATTTGGACATACAGGGAAGTCAACCTCAGGCTCCTTTAATTCCAGTTTCCCATCATAGCAATAGCACTTAGCAATAGCACTTACATTTATATACTGCTCTATAGCTGGAAGCTCTCTAAGCAGTTTACAATGATTTAGCATATTGCCCCCAACATTCTGGGTACTCATTTTACCGACCTCGGAAGGATGGAAGGCTGAGTCAACCTTGAGCCCCTGGTCAGGATCGAACTTGTAACCTTGTGGTTACAGGGCGGCAGTTTTACCACTGCGCCACCAGGCACTCATGTGTGAATGCGGCCACTGGCTGACATGATGAGGGAAATCACTCTAAGTTATCCTGATGGTTGACATTCTCCACAGCACAACCTTCAGATACAGATGTATACACACAGAAATGTTTGTGTATCTCCTGAAGAACTCCAAAATAAGCAACACACAAGACATCAATAAAATGACATATTGCGTGTGTTAGAACATGAAAAGTACTTTATTAAAATGTATTGTAATATACTACATTTATTTATCATACACACACACACACACACACACAATCTTTCTCAGCAAGGTGTCTCTAGAATTCATGGATAGCATCCTGGCAATGTTAGTCCTGAGTCCCATTGAAATGAATGGGATGTACGTTAGTCACAATGGCTAACTTGTCTCATTGATTTTAATGGTACTTCTCATGAGTAACATCTATCACAATTTTAAATAAAAGAAAACAATGGAGCTGGGGTAGAGTGGTCCCTCTAATTATTTTCATCTCTGTGCAGAATGAGTCTTGTTCTGGGCGGCAGTATCAAGGCACTGTGCACGCACACGCATTTGGAGTGGGGCCTTCCTAATTCAACCTGAATGGGATCTGAAATTAACTGAGTGGACATCAGAAAACTTGCACATGCACATGCCTTAGAGGGAGCATTGCTGGGGTACTATAACATCTCGACCAAATAAAACAGAGGGCAGATTAAATTTAATTTGCTTTTACACACCTATAGTGCATCCCTTCAGCATTTGCCTGCCCTTTTTTTTGCTGGAGGCTGAGTGGAGGAAGATGTCATGATACATGATGACAGTAGTCCCATTCAGATGTCTAAAATAGCCGCGTACAGCAGCACAAAGGTGAAGAAGTCCCACCCCCACTGCATCAATCACCCTCGCCTATTCAATAATAACAAGGGAAGGAGACCAGAGGGCATTAAGTTGATTCTTGCCCAGTTTATTAGTATTAGATACCAAGCTCTGACCTCTATTGAGATAACTCCCCTTCCATCTGCAACTGCCTACTTGAAAATATGTCCTTGAAGCTCAGGGACATATTTTCAGGTGCTGCGGGCACCTGTAAAAGGAAGGGGAAATGTTTTTCCCCCTACTACATGCACCACTGCAGCCTTAGTTTGGAACACAATACTTCTGCAACAGTGCTTAATTAGTCAGAATGTTGGCCATTATCCATTACTGCAATATAATACATTGTTTGGTCATTACTGTCCCCCCCCCCCAATGTTTTGGAAGCACACACACACACACTAAGTTGACTGTCTTATCCAGTATCAAATCTTGTTTTATCTGAAAATAAAAATTAAAGAAAGACCTCCTTTGTTCAATGTCTTCTTTTAAAAAGCCTTAAGGAGGTGTCTCTGGGTGATTTCATCATTCTGTCCTCAGGGAAAGTCCTTTTACTACAAAATGACCCTCTTTTATAGTCGGCAGCCATATTCCCTTCTCTGCAGTTTGTTTAAGTGTGAAAGACATTTCAAGGAGCAGCAGGGTCAGCCGTTGTTCTACAGAAAAAGGCCAATGGGGATGTCCGAGACAATAGCATCATATAATGGCGCCTTGCAACTGGTACTGAGCTCCGAGCAAAATCACAACCAGAGCTTTCACAGCATCTGGGGGTCAACCAATTGCATCCATCCCCTGTGACTATCCTCATGCTGTAATATAATATAATGAAAGAATAAGTCATAGATTTACATCACCCAGTGTGATGTTTTTATATTCTTACATAATTTCAAATTACATATGAAAAATACTGTAACTCAAATTAATGCATTTTCAACATATGATCAATTACATTGTATTTCCTGGCCATTAAAATATATAGTTTTATAGCATCAATAACAAATGTAATAAAAATGTATTTCCTTATTCGGCTTTTTTTTTTTTTTAAGGGAAAAAGCAATAACTGAAAAATTATAATCTTCCAAGTTCCTTAAAAAAAAATATACAGTGGTGTAATTGTTCTTATATTGCATAATAAAAGAACAGACGGTATTGACAAAATTAATTCCAGAAAAAATGGTAGTTGTTCATCTTTTATCTTCCAGTAAAGCGCACTGCTTGCTTGGAATTTGAAAAATGGACTAATAAAAAGAAATTACTATTTGTTGCAAACATGCAGAAATCGATTAAAGATATCCTTCCACCCTTGCCATTTTGATATGAAAATGTGAAAGGCGGAAATGTAAATGCTCCCTTTTGTTTTGGAAGAGCCACCTTTACACATATTTTGATTTCTGAAAAGCAACCGGTTGGGCTTTTTTTCTTTACCAATGTGTATACCTGATTGGCATTGCTATTCACAAGACTTTCCCTCATCATTTCTCTCCACTCAGAGCACAAAAGCTTTCAACTTCAGAACTGCGTCTCTTCCCTGCTGCTACACAGGCCTGGAGAGAGGAGAGATTCGCGTAGTCGGGAAGGGGGTAAATTAGCCTGTAGAACTTCTTTTATGAGGTCTCCGAGACTTCTTGCTGACCTCTGACTGCATCGGGAAGTTGATGTTTGTGTGGATCAGAGACATCAATAATTCCGCAGTCCTTTTGTCGTAGCTCTTTGAAATCATCTCCTGTCTGTTCCTGAAACTTGTCTGGGTCACCACGTCAATCTCATAAGGACAATGGGGAAGTTCGCTCGAGATAGCAGGCAGCCTTCCTTTAAATTGTCTTCTGGAGATTCAAGAGAATGGTTGGAAGAAATGTCAGAAAATCAGAAGAGTTGGAAGGGACCCTGAAGGCCAGCTCATCCAATCACCTTCCCTAGTGGTTTTCAAACTTTCTGCCTGCAGGGAATGCTTTCTGAATCAATGTGGGCGAGGAACTCCTGAGCATCTTCTACAAAATCTCTGAGCATTGTGAAGGATTCTGGGGTATATTCTAGGAGACATACTCAGTTTGTGTCCAGGCTGTTGAGGCATGCCATCAGCACACTGCAGGTAGGCAGCCTTTTAATGAAATGCCATTATGGATCACTGCCCTATAGGATACCTTATACATGCGGCATGCTTAATGGATACCTTTACTGCCTTTTCCTAAAGACAATGAATTACTTTCCTAAGGATAGTCAGTTCCCAATTAATTGTGCTTTAAGCTTGTTGAGATTTTAGAAGTCAACAAACACCTTGAATTGTGTTGGGAAAGATGAAGGCTAGTGTTCTTAAATTTGCATAGCTTGCTCCTAGTAACATAGGAAGCTGTTTTATACTGACTCAGACCATTGGTCCATCTAGCTCAGTATTGCATACTTTGACTGGCAGCAGCTCTCCAAGGTTTTAGGCAGAAGTCTTTCCCAGCCCTATCCAGAGATGCCAGGAATTGAACCTGGGACCCACTACATGCAGACCAGATGCTCTTCCACTGAGCTGCAACCCCATTCCCTAATCTGCCCATCTCCTCCAGGAAGTGAGTCAATAAGGTCATATACACAACCATGAGGGAGGGCGGGTGGGAGAGGCAGGGATGAACCTACCTTGCTCCAGAGGAGTGATGATCTCCTATTTCGTGTGCCATCACAGGTCGTCTGAGCAGCGCAGATCACTGGAGGTCGGGGAAATTAGTCCTGGCCTCTAAGAATCCCAAAATGCACCACACGAGCAGTGCGGTGCATTGGGGGATTCCCCCGTGAGGCGGGCACTCTAGGCACCCAACTCTGTGTGTGCTTGGGCTTCTGGGCAGTGGCGGAGGGAGTCTGCTGCCGCGGCCCCCTAGCCCTGCCCCTGCGGAGGCAGATGCAGAGGACGGCTAGCTATGCCCCCCTGTCTGACGTCAAACAGGGAGGCAGGTTCTCCCTCATTTGGGAGGAATATTGGCCCGCATTGCATTGTCAGCACAGCCAGAATGGTTCTCCCTGCATTTAAAAGACAGGGAGATTCACTCGGGCCGCACTGCCAATGCAGCATGGGCCAACTTCCGTCCCAAACGGGGCTGTGTGGCCCCGTTTGGGAGCAAAACAACACCCCCTGCATCTGATGTCAGATGCGGGGGGCATGTCTGGGAGCCACAAGGCACAGCCCCTGGGGGTGGTGGCCCGGGTTCTTTGAACCCATTTGCTCAATGGTGCTCTGCCCCTGCTTCTGGGGTAGGCAGTGCTGGGATCAGCCCTGATCATGGGCAGCCAAACCCAAGCAGGGTGAACAGCCTCAACATGTTCTTAACTGTGGCCAGCAAAGTGTTTTCAAACAGAGTCCCACTGAGGACAGAAATTGAACGTGGCCGGCTAACTCCTAGATCTTCAAACGAAGAGTACACCATCTCCTGAGTATCCCAGTGGGAGTCAGCTCTGTGAAGCTTGCCAAACCTCAACATCCAGACCTCAACATGCCAATCACACGCTGGCAATCAGTTTTGTTTCCCCATGCCGCTATCCCGCTAACGAGCTGAATGATGAAATGATTATAACAACAGCATTTGGGTACAATAACATTTCATCCAGTCTTCATGAAAGGAAGTGGAGCTGGAGTTGTCAGAATGGATTGCCTTTGATTGTGCTTTGGAGCCAACCCAACATTAGCTTAATTAAAAACACAATGTACTGTTCTGCTGATTTTGATGCAAATATGCAAGGACCCATTGATTATGGCGGGCGTGGGGGAGGAAAGGAAGTACACAAAATGTAACCCTACAATAAGCCTCTTTGTAAAATTCAGCAGATATATTTTGGCCATAGACATTTGGCCCTAAACTGTTTGGGCCCTGGGTATTTAAGGGAACGCCTTCTTCGGTATGAACCCCACCGCCCACTGAGATCTGCTGGAGAGGTCCATCTGCAGCTGCCACCGGCTCGTCTGTTGGCTGCTCAGGGACAGGCCTTCTCCACTGCTGCCCCGAGGCTTTGGAATGCGCTCCCTAATGAATTAAGAGCCTCCCCATCTCTGACAGCTTTTTAAAAGTCTTTAAAAACACATCTCTTCACCCAGGCTTTTAATTAATGTTGTTTTAATGGTGTTAATGCTGTTTTGAAATATTATTTTAAAAATTTTAAATTGTTGTAATGTGTGTGTTTCCCCCCTCCCCACTTTTTGTCTTAACGAATGTTTTACTTTGTTTTTATCCTTTTGGAAACTGCCCAGAGACGTAAGTTTTGGGCGGTATAAAAATGTTTTAATAATAATAATAATATTATTATAATTGGCCTCAATTGCACGTAATGCGAAACTGGTGTTGAAGGGGCCAGAGGCTGTCAAACCATTATGTCCGAATGTAGGACACTGTCTCAAAACTCTGCTTCTGCATGGAGAACAACCTGAGGTTTCACACTCCAGTTTGTACTCTCAGGTTGTTGTCAGTTTTGCCACCCCAACCGAAGGTTAAACACAGCCCGAGTTACATGTGAATGCAGAACTGCAGGCTATGTTCCCTGTAACTGGAGTTGGGGAAGGAACCTCCTCTCTCTCTCTCTCTCTCTCTCTCTCTCTCTCTCTCTGGCAGTAATTGGCTGTGTGGGCATGCAAGAAGGAAGCCCACACAGCCAGATCCCCCTCCTCTCTGCAGTCTCTCTGACTGCCAAAAGCCTGCTCTACATTATGTCTGGATTTGGACAGGAGAGCGGAGGTGGGGTGGGGAAGCGGACCAGAGTGGGTCCATTGGGCCCGCCATTCTGCATTACATGAAAATACGGCCATTCAATTCAAGAAAAAAGAGACAAAACCAAATGTCTCCTGGGGATCAAAGCACTGATACCATGTTCACAGAGGGAAAACTCAGCACTGGATTTCTTTCTCCGAAAAACTGGAAGTCAACACCATGGTCCTGTGCTGTCATAATATTGTCAATTTTACCACCTATGTATTAGGTTAAAAAACAGCAACACTGAGATCGCCCTCACTATAATCCTTTTACAAAAATCCCCTCCACATTATCTGAATTTGTGAAGTGGTGAGTGGAGCCATGCCACTGGCCTCACCCACAATATCAGCCTCCCCGCTGGCCACGCTTCTAAAGTCCATTCAGTTTAATGGGCATGCAGAGATGTATGCCCACCCTTTTCTCCCCTAAGACCTCAGTAAGAGATGGAAAGAGGTTGCAAGTTACCCATTTGGACTTCTTCCTTCAACAGGTCCCCTCTTCTCCAGAACATAGCTCTTCTCATTGGCAGATGGCGGCATTCTGGAGCTTTCCACCATGCCTTCCAATACTCATTCCCATCTCCCATAGTTTCACCAGAGCTTAATCAGCTCTCGTGGTGCATGTTCACGCTCTTCTGCAAGCTGCATTAGAAGCTTGCTCCCTCAGAGCCTGGTCGTTGCACTGGATGGGGCTGGGCAAGGGCAGTTCCACTGCTGAGTCCTCCAGGTCTACAGCTAACCTGTTGAGTCTGGAGTCATCGCCTCCACCACTGGTCACCATCTGTGGAGGGCCCAAAGTCATCCTTGCTGAACCCCTACTGGAAGGTGAGTGTGAGGGAATAGTAAAGGGCTGTGCATGTCAAGGACATAGTCAGGGGGCACACTGGGTTGGCCAGCAAGCCAGCACTCAGTGAACATGTGAAGGGAAGCATTTGAAGAATGCAAAATATATAGATTCTTGCAAAATATATAGATTCTTGTAGGCAAGCATGTGCACTATGAATTAATAGTGCTCTCTAGAGCTGAATGAAACTAGTCTTTGTTGTAACTATTTTTGGCAGTGCCCCCCAAACTCTTCTTCCCAGTGATTTCTCAGCATCCTTTGTGAAATTTCAACTTCTTCATTTATATTGCCCTTACTTGCCTTAACTATCAGTTGCCCTCAGTGGTTTCATCAACAGCCCAATCTGTGTGATCTCACCCCTTTTCATTGTGCAATTTCCAGTTGTGTGTGGATCGGCGATGGGGAAAGGATGGGGAAAGTGCTGAAGTAGCAGCAGTTAGGGGAAATTATCATGCCGAATCAAGTCTTAAAAAGTGTATATCTCCACAATCTGTTCTTCAGGAAATATTTCTACTCCATCTAAAATTTAGTTGCTATCCAAAGAGCAAAACTGGAGACGTTTCCACATTTTAATTTTACTGCACTACTACAGAGGCCTCAACCTGTCCCCATATTCTGGATTCTATCCTTGGTAAATCATGCTCCCTGTTTTTCTCCTCTTGGTGATACCAAGTTTATTTCATGTGGGTTGCTAGAGTTGCCATTCTTCAGGATTTAGTTCCTTATCCAGAGATTAAATCTCCAAGTGGGTGGGTGAATGCATCATGTCTATAGTACATTTGTATGTACCCATGTAAATGGGTACATAAACCATTAAGATACAATGCAGTGCGTGGTATAAAAGCAAAGTGTGCTGTCAAGTCAATTGCAACTCCGGGTACCTGCAGAGCCCTGTGGTTGTCTTTGGTAGAATACAGGAGGGGTTTACCATGGCCTCCTCCCATGCAGTGTGAGATGAAGCCTTTCAGTATCTTCCTATATTGCTGCTGCCCGATATAGTACCAGCGGGGATTCGAACCAGCAACCTTCTGCTTGTTAGTCAAGTATTTCCCCGCTGTGCCACTTAAGGTGACAGAGCATGGCATGTGGTGGGTGAAATCCAGTCTTCAGCAATCAGCACTAGGGACTTGGGCAGGAATTCTTGGTATGAGAATTGATAATGACAAGCGTATCTCTGTTTTCTTCTGCAAAATTTTGGAGGGCTTGGCTCATTACCTTGGAAATCTGGAATGATGTGCTCTGCATCCACTTAATTACCTTTTTCCCATTTGTGACATGCTTGTAATCAGAACTGTGTGCCACGCCTCCCAGGTTAGGAACATAGGAACACATAGGGAGCTGCATTCTACCGAGTCAGACCATTGGTCCGACTAGTTCAGTACTGTATATACAGACCGGCAGCAGCTTCTCCAAGGTGTTGGTAGGAGTCTCTCTCCCCTACCCCCCATCTTGGAGATGCCAGGGAGGGAACTTGAAACTATCTGCATGAAAGCAAGCAGATGCTCTTCCCAGAGTGGCCCTATCCCCTTAGGGGAATATCTTACAGTGCTCACACTTGTAGTCTCCCTAAGCAGGTGGACCCTGCTTAGCAAAGGACAATTCATGCTTGCTACCACAAGACTAGCTCTCCTCCCCAACCAGCTCTTATGCACGACTCTCTAATTTGTCAGAAAAGACCATTAACAGTACAGTTCTAAGCATAGTTACTTGGATGTAAGTTCCACAGAGTTGAACAGGGTTTACTCCTAAATATGACCACCCAGAACCACAACCTAAGTACAATGGTTTTCTGCACTTTTTGTTTTTAATGTAGTTATCCTTTAATTCTTATAGTAGAACAACAGGAGCTGCTTCATCCCATGGAACTGTTGTAACATTTAAAGCCAGCAATCATCTGAGGTGGTCAATTGTACATGCCTTTAAATTGTCCAACAGCATCGTGGGAGAACTGCATTGGGGGAATGGTTCTCTTGGCTCTCAGTGGTACCATAAGCACTGAAACTTTCAAGTTTTGTGGAGCACCTTTAAAAATCTGAAATAAAGCCAACATTTCCTTAGTTTCTCTGACCTCCCAGGCAACCAATGTGTTCTGCATCCACACCCCACATATGCGCACGCACACACACACATACACACACAAATCTTTATTTCAGAATCACTGGAGTCTACTGTGTTGGAAAAAATAGGAACTATAAACCTAAATGATAGCCAATCAGATTGTACTCACAGCTGAACTGCTAGACAAATTGCAGCTCATGAAATTTGCCATGGGTCAGGAGACTGAGTAATTTCATTTTAATCAGTCTTATTTGAAGCAGGGAATAGATGCCATAGCAGCAGAAACTTAGAAGGATAGCTTCTGAAGGGAAGACATCACGACAGGGGAAAGCCAAGATGCCATGAGGTGCCATCAGTGATCCATGTTATGATACTCAACCTGGTCAGGAAGGCATGCTTGGGAATTAAATTCAACCCAATTTAAGGACAGAGCTCTGTCTTACAATGGACTTGTACCTGCCACAAAACCAGCACCCTCATCACATATCCCCACTATGACATCTAGTTCAATGTAGCCCATGTCCTGACATTTTCTGATGTATTTCTTCACACTCAACCAGTGGTAGCCAGTAATGTGGACATGACATCAGAAAATGGTGTAAGCTGACCTAGATGTTATAGATGTTATGGAGATGTTGCTTTACTAATTAATCAGCCCTACTTTTTATTGTCAGGTTTCAGTTGTGTGGCTTTGTCTCCAAAGAGCTACGAGATCTGTGACAATCTGCCCCATGTTATTAGCAGTAATTGAAGCTCCCAGAAGGTTCCTCTCCTCTCCTCTCCTCTCCACAGCTCTTCTGGTTGGGTTGCACTCATTTCTCCTACTCAACTCTTTCCTGTGTCAGATAGCATGGACATCCTGATCTCCAATCATCCCTTCATATTGTGGACCCATAATAAATTTTCAAAATGAGTTTCTGCAAGTGGGTCACTTATCTCAATGCAAATACAGGTGAAACTCGGAAAATTAGAATATCGTGCAAAAGTCCATTAATTTCAGTAATGCAAATTAAAAGGTGAAACTGATATATCAGACAGACGCATTACATGCAAAGCGAGATAAGTCAAGCCTTAATTTGTTATAATTGTGATGATCATGGCGTACAGCTCATGAAAACCCCAAATCCACAATCCCAGAAAATTAGAATATTACATGGAACCAAGAAGACAAGGATTGTAGAATAGAACAATATCGGACCTCTGAAAAGTATAAGCATGCTTATACATTCAGTACTTGGTTTGGGCCCCTTTTGCAGCAATTACTGCCTCAATGCGGTGTGGCATGGATGCTATCAGCCTGTGGCACTGATGAGGTGTTATGGAAGACCAGGATGCTTCATTAGCGGCCTTCAGCAATTCTGCATTGTTTGGTCTCATGTCTCTCATCCTTCTCTCGGCAATGCCCCATAGATTCTCTATGGGGTCAGGTCAGGCGAATTTGCTGGCCAATCAAGCACAGTACACTGTATACTTTTCAGAGATCCAATATTGTTCTATTCACATGTATGTCATTTGCACTTTGGGAACCAAAACCTGTAGGTGTTCATCATTCTGCCAGTAATGTCAACCATACTGAGTTAGCCAAAGTGTCATGCATTGGGGACAGGCCCATTCTGCACTTAGAAAGGCCCCAATACCTTTCAGATATGCCCGCACATCTACAGCTGCACAGCATCATGGAAACTGTAGTTTTGGCTAGAATTTTGCAGCATCCCTTCAATTGCTAATGTCCCAACATGAGTGCTTATATTTTGTATTTTTAATGTTTCCAGCCATTCAAAAACTCCCCCCTACTCCTTTCCCCATCCCTTGGGTTTTCAGAATATTACATTTGTGCACAAAATTGCCTGTAATTTCTGGTTTATGTTCCTTAGGCAGGATTTAAATCTATCACAATTGTACAGCTGCACAAACAGTGAGAAGGAAACCGATAATAACCCTCTTAGAATCTTTTAACCAGTAACCAGAGTTACTAATGTAAATTACATTAGAATTTTCTCCAAATCACTTGTATTCATAATCAGAACCCGGCATGCCAATTAGGTTATAGCTGTAGGGGAGAAACGGTTTGAACACATGAGGAACTGCTGTGTAGTGAAAAAAATGCAGGGGAAATGCATCTGAAAAGTTGTACTTTATGTCTCAAGGAAACTTTAAAACATGGGCCAAAATTAGGATGAGGCTGGCATGCCATCAAGCTGCAAGCAAATTGGCCTCGTTTGTTTCTCTCTTTTGATATGGACTTGTCCTTGTGGACTTGGAACCACTGCAGCTACATGGGATCTCGGTGTTCAGAGGCAGGATGCCATCTCTAGACACCAGTTCCTGGAGGATAAATAGCGCTAGATATCAGTTGCCTTCATGCAGAGGTGCTCCACTACATTTTGCTGCCTGAGACAGAGGACAATATTCTTAGAGGCACAGCTCTAGTTGCATCGTCATTTTGCACTCTGTCCTAGTGACCATTAGGGGCATTCAGAGTAGAGATAGTGAGGAAGGGTCTTCCTCTTTATTCCCCGTCTTGTTGTCTCTCCCTCTGCTCTCTCTCACAGGTAGATTGGGACTTTTGGGAGTCAAAGCTCAGGGACACAGGCTTTTCTGTCCAAGTATAAAACTTCCCAATAAACCTCACTTGTTTTTGAACCTTAAGCCCATCTTTAATGGGCTTACTCTTCTCACACATGCTTGCTCTGCTATAATTAAAGATAAATTGTGCCATTGAGTTGGTGTCGACTCCTGGCAACCACAGAGCCCTGTGGTTGTCTTTGGTAGAATACAGGAGGGGTTTACCACTGCCTCCTCCCGCACAGTAGGAGATGATGCCTTTCAACATCTTTCCTATATTGCTGCTGACCGATATGGGAAACATACCAGTTGAGAATCGAACTGGCAACCTCTGGATTGCTAATCAAGTCATTTCCCCACTGCAACATTAGGTGGCTATAATTGGGATGAAATAAACCTCTCTCCTCCAACAAATATTGCATGTGCATACACACATACACACAAACACACACACACAATCAATCAATCAATGGACAATATGCCCCAGTAGGGTGAGTAAGGGTACTGGCAGTGGATGGTGGATTGGCACCATGGTGGTTGGAGCCCAGCACTTGCTGTTAGGCTTAGAAAAGAATATTCTACAATTTTTATAACTACCTACCTACCTACCTACCTACCTACCTACCTACCTACCTACCTATCGCCTGTACCTCAAGCAGGGAAGAACTGCGAAAAGAATTAAACTGCATCAGTAAAATTAAGGGCCTTCTCTGTGGCTGAGGATTTGGAACACACTCCCTTTCGAAATAAGAGCATCTCCTTCTCTGTTTGCTTTTAGGAGGACCCTGAAGTACCTGTTTTCCCAGGCTTTTAACTGAAATTTCAATTTTAAATTTTAATGTGTTTTTATCTCTTTTTCTGAATTTTAATGTTTTATATCTTATATTATGTTTTAATCTGTACACCAATAAACCTAGAGATTTCTATATTAGGCGGTATAGAAATTCAACAAACAAACAAACAAATAAATTCTCAACCACAGATATTTTTCAAGCCAACCAACATTCAAATTTGTAGAATGTGATTGCTTCAGGGCAATCTGATGGTTCCGTGAAAGGTTAAATCTGCCTTCTTTTACATTTGGATGGAAGCTGATTATTACCACTAATTATTACCAGCAATTACCAGCTTAGCACCAGGAATTTGCGTCTCTCAGCAGGGGAGGTAGAGTCATGCCGTCTCTGAAAAAGGCAGTTTGTTTTAAGGTATGGAAATAAAAATATATATTTTTTAATTAATCCATTTGATTTTTCATTAATCTGAGCATGGGATTGGCACAAGGTCACCTGGTTAGTTTAGTGGTTGAGAAGGAAAATTGGACATGGGATCTTTTCTCACTGCTCTGTGGACAGTGGTGTGGCCATGCTCAGATTTTTACAAACAGATTGGTATTTTATGACCCTAAAGTTCTATTATTGCCCTGTGGTTCCCCAGCTGTGGCTGCACTCCAGTGCCCATCACCTCATCATCCATTGCAGCAGGGCATGAAGGGTGCCACAGCTGTGGAACCAAGCTTGAAACCCGCTGGAATTTAAATCCCACCTCGACTTACCTCCAGCCTCCTTCCTCACCTCCAGTCTCACCTTGAACCTCCTGCCTCACCTCCAGCCTCCTGCCTGCCTCCCACCTTCCACCTTGCCATGCCTCTTCTACCTCACCTCCATCCTCTCACTACAGCTCCCACCTTGCCTCACCTCCAGCCACCCACCTCATCTCACACCTCCTGCTTTGCATCATGCCTCCCATCTCACCTTGCCTCCAGCCTGCCACCTCACCTCCCACCTCCAGGCACTTGCCTCACCTCACCTCAGCTTGAGCTTCCTGCCTTGCCTCCAGCCTTGCCTTGCACCTCCTGCCCCGGTCTTGGAGATGCAAGGAAGGGAACTTGCAACCATCTACATGCAAGCATGCAGATACTCTTCCCAGAGTGACTCCATCCCCTAAGGGGGATATCTTAGAGTGTTCACATGTAGTCCCCCATTCAAATGCAAACCAGGGCAGACCCTGCTTAGCAAAGGGGGCAATTAATGCTCACTACCACAAGACCAGCTCTCCTCCCAAATCCTCCTCCTCCTTAGAAAGGGTCTAGGTGACCACAGCAGGAAAATGGATTCTGGACAAGGTGGAATTTGTTACAATTTGTTGTGTATGGATCAGTGTTTACTATCACCCTCTCACACTGCCGCATAAAGTTAACCTAGTGACAACATGACTTTTGCTTGACATAACACCCAATGTACAAAATGAACTATCAGGGCTCTTATTCTGCTCTTATGCTTTCTGCAGCAAAACAAGCAAAGGAAAAGCTGTAAAAGAGAAGCAGAACCCCCTCATGCTATGTCTGATACTGGGCTGATCCATTTTAGATCTCAGGCTGGGTGGGGGAGTAAAACATTTGAATGTGCCAAATATACAGTACACCCTCAGGCTGAGCAGTGGCCACCAATCCTCTCAGTGTGTGTACAGCAAGACAACTCCAGAGTATGAGAGAGAGAAGTCCCATATTTACCCGAATACAAGATGGCTCTGAATTTAAGATAAGTTCCTTTAAAAATACAGTGAGGCGGGTCTTACAATCAAAAAGACCCACCTGGGGAGGGTGAGTGGGGAGACCGGGCTTAGCCCACTCTCCCTGCAGACGACCAGCCAGTCTGCTCTGAGTGGCCGGGGCTGGGGAGTTCGGAGCTGGCCGGGGCTGGGGAGTTCGGGGGCTAGTGGAGGCTAGCCCAATTTTCTACAATTGTGTGAATATCCTCAGTGGAGGTAAAATACAGATTATGCCTCACTTTTCCCAAAAGGAAGAGGACTCTGAATTTAAGATGACCCCCTGATTTCTGACGTCAAAGAACTACTACTATGAATATTTATATACCACTTTTCAACAAGAGTTCCCAAAGTGGTTAAGATAGACACATTAAAAAAAAAAAAAATAGGCTCCCTGTCCCCAAAGGGGTCACAATCTAAAAAAGAAACATAAGAGAGACACCAGCAATAGCCAAACCTAGTCTTGGATCCAGGCCAATATAGGCGGTGTTTTGTTGTGCCTGCATTCAGACGTCTCTATGCATGCTTAGGTTTTTCTGGCCCAACAACTGAACCGGAGTTCATTCTAAAAGTGAACCTAGAGACAAGCCCCTTCAGGTGCAGAATACCGACTCATTTCTTCACTGTGATGATGAGCAGTGCTAACGAGGGTGGGTGGGTATTGCGATGGCACCGTTGTCATTTGCTGGATTGTTATGTCTTTGTTAGATTTGTTGTAAACTGCTCAGAGCTAACAGATAGGGTCATTATGGTATGTTATGATTATATTTTATTATAGTAATCTATTTATTATATAATAAATGTAATAAGTAAATTTGCTGTGTGGGCAGCCACCCTTCCCCTCTTAACGGGACAACTGGAGGGACTGAAGGTGACATGTCTGGCTGTGTGGAGAGGCAGTCGAGCCTGGGGCAGCCAGAGGAAGACAGAAGACAGGTGAGCAGCATGCTAGCCATCAGGCATGGCCGTGAGCAGTTCGAGGAGGTGGAGCTTGATGATGTCAGCCCAAGAGCTCCCGGTGAGGCTGAGCAAAAGAAACATGGGGAATCAGAGAGGAGGAGGAGGAGGCGGGGCATGCAGCAGAGGGATGGATGTGTGGGAAAGAAGAGAGTGAGTGACTGGGAGGCCAAAAAAAAATAAAAAATGGAAGAGGCAGAGGAGTGGGGTTTCAAAGGGCTGTGGGGCCTGTATTATAATCATGGCCATGACCAGCGATGATTGGCCTGTCTTGAATGGGGAGCCAGTGCGCTCTGGTGAGAGGCCAGGCTAGTAGAAGAGAGACAAGCAGTGCCAAGCAGAGGGAGAACAGGGTGAAGCAGCCTCTCCCATCTGCCTGTCCAAGGCACTGCTTGGAAAGGAAAGGATGGTCGACCGTGGCTGGAGGACCCAGAGAGGTCCACATTCACGTAAAACCTTTTCCACCTGCACTAGAAGCACAAACAGAGTAATGAGTCCCATGCAGCTAGCAAGCTTACATCCCTCTTCAGCAGGAGTAGGCAACCTTGGATCTCCACTCCAGCCAACTCTTCTTGAACTGCAACTCCCATCAGTCCCAGTTCATTGGGATTGGGGATGATGGGAGTTGTAGTTCAACAGCAGCTGGAGAGCCAAGGTTGCCTACCCCTGCTCTAGAGTGTATGGCTAGAGTGTAGGCCCATTTCCTGTAGAAATAAAATAATTGGAGAATATGACCATTGGATTATACACCTCTCTCTCTCTCTCTCTCTCTCTCTCTCTCTCTCTCTCTCTCTCTCTCTCTCTCTCGGCATTTGATTGGCTTGTTTAGGCCATTGACATTGATGGGCATCGTTTTAGAAGGCCCAAGGAAAACAATAACTACAGGGACACTATTATTCTGCATCATAAAGTCATCAAGTATTTCTATGTTATATTGATTTTGATGTTTGGATTGTTTTGCGTTATTAATGTTTACTTTCTAAATAAAAACAAAGCTTAAAAAAAATCCTTGCAGAAGAGTCAGTCCACTTGTGACAAATGTGCCAGTAAAAAAATTCTGCAAGGCATACCTTTGAAGAGTTGTCAGAGATTATTTAGTTGTTGCATACAAAAGATGCACTTCTAGTCAAGCAAGCAGACAATAAAACTGGAACTGCAAGAGGCAGTTAATGATGAAGAGAAGTGCAGTGTTGAAGTTGCTTAGGTAAGAACTTTTTGCCCTGTGCCAGTGTTGGATGATTAATGCACAAGCAGGCAAACTTTATGAAAAAGATAATGAATTGTTTGTATTCCTAACCGATACTATGTTAGGCCTGTTTGGATTTCGGCCCTCCCCAGGGTACAAAATGACCACTCTCTGCTAGTTTAAACAAATGCATCTTTAATGGTTGCATTCATACCAGCCAAGTGGAGAAAGATAAACATTTGTTTAAAGAAAAAGGGAGGAGTGGAACAGAGAGCGGAGAAGAAAGAGATAAAGCCATCTGCTGTGTCAGGAGCGGTACACAAAGATGTTTGGTTTGCAAAAGAATCCTGGTGGCAACTTCTCACACATGCATCCTCCTTGCTTGATTGCTCTGCATTTGAGGTGGCTGATATGTGAATGGACTCCATTGAAAAGTTCGACTTGAGGTGAAGTGACATGAAAGTTCTGTTGGCCCTTTTATAACTATAATGATCCACTCACACATGCAAGCCATCACTAAGTGTTGCTGTGTAGCTCTCAGGGTTGTGTTTCTGGAGTCAAAAAGCGCTTCTAGAGCAAGGGGAGCTTGGCAAACATCATTAGAACATAATAACATAAGAAAAGCCCTGCTGGATCGGGCCAAAGGCCCTATTTAGTCTAGCATCCTGTTTCACACAGTAGGCGTGTGCACGGAACCGGCTGGCCTGGTTCGGTTCAAGTCTGGATTGGACTCGAACTGGACCAGGCCAGTTCGGTCTGGCACCCCCTCCCCCCCTCCGGTTTGGATCGGTTCAGGGGGATCACAATTTTTTTAACTTACTCCCTTGGGGGGAGTTGCTATGGGGTGGGGGTCCACGGAAGTTCCCCCTCCCCAGCCGCGCCCTCCCTTACAGCCCAAACCATTCAGCCGGCTCTTTGGCCCATTTGGGCCTTCCCCCTCCAGCATGGTGGCCATTTTGGAGGCCACTATGCTTGCAATTGGCTTCTGTATGACCCAGGCAAAGAATTCCATAGATTAATTATGTGTTGTGTGAAAAAGTACTTCCTCTTGTCAGTCCTAAATTTCCCAACCTACATTTTCATAGGATGACCCCTGGTTCTAGTGTTGTGTAGAGAGAAATTTCTCTTTGTCCACCCTCTGCAATCCATGCATAATTTTATACACCTCGATCATGTCTCCCATTAGTTGCCCAGATGCTGTAGCCTCATAAGAAAGGTGCTCCTGGCTCCGGATCATTTTGGTTGCCCACTTCTGCACCTTTGCCAGTTCTACAATATCCTTCTTAAGATATGGTGACCAAAGCTGTACATCACTGAGTTGTATAAGGGCATTATAATATTATCATTTTAATTTTCATCCCACTTCCTAATGACTCCTAGCATGGAATTAGCCCTTATCACAGCTGCTGCACAATGAGTAAATAATTTCAATGGGCTGTCCACCATGACCCCAAGAACTCTCTCCTCGTCAGTCACTGACAGCTCAGATCCCATCAGTGTATATGTGAAGTTGGGATTTTTTGCCCCAATATGCATCACTTTACACTAGCTTACACTGGACCACATTTGCCATTTTGTCATACACACTGGAGAGATCTTTTTGCAGTTGCTCACAATCTGTTTGGATTTCACTACCCTGAATAGTTTAGTGTCATCTGCAAATTTGGCCATTTCACTGCCTACGCTAACTTATAGATCATTTATGAACAAGTTATAGAGCACTGGTCCCAGTACAGATACCTGGGGGTCCCAACTTCTTACTTCCCTCCATTGTGAAAATTGTCCATTTATTCCTACCCTCTGTTTCTTGTCCTTCAACCAGTTACTGATCCACACATGAACCAGTTCCCTTATCCCATGACTTCTAAGTTTAATCAAGAACCTTCAGTGGGGAACCTTGTCAAAAAGCATTTTGGAAGTCCAAGAATACTATGTCATCCGGATCACCTTTATCCACATGCCTATAGACACTCTCAAAGAACTCCAAAAGGTTAGTGAGCTTCACTTGCAGAAGCCATGCTGGTTATCCTTCTGCAAGGCTTGTTCTTCTATATGTCTAACAATTTTGCCCTTAAGTATGCTTTCCATCCATTAACCCGGCACCAAAGTTAAGCTGACCGGCCTGTAATTTCCTGGGAACCCCGCTGGATGCCTTTTTGAAAATCAGAGTTACAGTGCCTACTTTCCAGTCCTCTGGTACAGTGTCTGATTGTAGAGGCAAGGCTTGTTTTTGCTAGGAGGTCAGCAATTTCACATTTGAGTTCCTTCAGAATTTTTGGGTGGATGCCATCTGGCCCTGGTGATTTCTTAATTTTTATCTTTTCAAGACAGTTTAGAACATCTTCCCTTGTGACCTAAAATTGGCCCAGTTCTTCAGCCTGAAAAGCTCAATTCTGGAGAGGTTATATGATCAGTATCCTCTTCTATGGAGACAGATGAAAAGAACTCATTCAGCTTCTCTGCAATCTCCTTATCCTCCTTAATAATCCTTTTAATGTATGCATCATCTAAGGAGTCAACCGCCTCCCTAGCAGGTTTTCTACTTCTGATATATTTAATGAAGTTTTTGTTATTCCCCTTGACACTTCTATCTATATGCTCCTCAAACTCCCTTTTGCAGCCCTTATTATCTCCTTACATTTCGTTTGCTAGAGTTTATGTTCCTTCCTGTTCTCTTCATTTGGGCAGGACTTCCATTTTCTGAAGCAAGTCTTCTTTCGTTTTATAGTTTCCCTGTCTCTACTTGTTAGCCACACTGGCATCCTTCTGAAATTGGTGGTACCTATCCTCCTTCTTGGTATACATACACTGTTCTAAAGAACACGTATCATTATGCTCTTGTGCAAGAGTGCTCATGCTGTGGAATCGCACAAGGGCTGGTGCTGCACACATGCTTTTGCTAGAAGCATGCACACAATGTTGGTCAGGTTGTTGGCCATTATTATTAACATATCAACCTCTCTCCAGTAGCACTGAAGATGGCTTTTTTAAAAATTAAGGAAATATAATCCAAACAAAAGAAACACAGTACACCTGATAAAAGCAATTTCAAGATTAAAACAGACGAAGACAGCGGATTAGCATTTATGGTATTAGGTCAACAGGACTCCTAACATCAGTTAAAACAATTGAAATAATACAATAACATATCAAAGCAGTAAAATAATGTAAACAGCAGGGGCAATAGGCAGACAAGAATCACACAGAGGCCTTTTTACACATCAGCTTTTTACAACAACTGAAATTTTAAAAGATCAGAGAAAACCATTTAAAACATCTTTGCCTGGTACCAGGTGGACACAAGTAGGTGCCAAGGCAGGTCACCTTAGGAGAGCATTCGGTTGTTATTGGCTGAAATTGAGAAGTGAGGGAGGGGTAGATGGAGAAGGGCCTCCAATGGGCAAACACATATGGAGACTTGTAGCTGTAAGCAAGCACAAATGTGTTTACTACTTACATGGAACAGAAGTCACGGTGGGTGCCTTCACTTATCATTTCCATTGTTTTTGTGCATGTGTGAATTTGTAAGCACCTTAACTCTTTCTAACAGTGAAGGTTTTTGGTCCTCTAGGATATAAGCCACTGAATGGTGCAGTGGGCAAATGACCTGATTATCAAGCCAGTGGTCAGGAAGTATCCGGGGTCAGGAAGTATCTTGTGACACCACAGTCTCTAGTAGACAGCAGGGTGCCATTCACATTTCCAATGCCTTGTTTGGAATTTAATCACTGTGAAATAGAGCTAGGACATCGTATATCTGGCATGAAAAAGTTACGTTTTTTTCAGGTTCTTAGTTGCTGCGAGACCGCTCCCCCTACTGTTTAGGTTTTGAATGCAACTTGCCCAAATGGAGGCATTTTACTGCTGATGAGCAGCTAGTCTGGAAAGTGCCCAGGAGTCAAAACTGACTCAACGGCACACTTTATTGTTTGTTTGTTCTATACCACCCTTCCAAAAATGGCTCAGGGCGGTTTACACAGAGAAATAACAAACAAATAAGATGGCTCCCTGCCCCCAAAGGGCTCACAATCTATAAAGAAACATAAGATAGACACCAGCAACAGTCACTGGAAGTACTGTGCTGGGGGTGGATAGAGCCAGTTACTCTCCCCCTGCTAAATAAAAGAGAATCACCACGTTCAAAGGTGCCTCTTTGGCAAGTTAGCAGAGATATACTACCTTTACCTATAGCCACATAATGGCACCACGGGGAAATGACTTGATTATCAAGCCAGAGTTTGCTGGTTCGAATCCCTGCTGGTATGTTTCCCAGACTATGGGAAACACCTATATCAGGCAGCAGCAATACAGGAAGATGCTGAAAGGCATGATCTCATACTGTGCAGGAGATGGCAATAGTAAACCCCTCCTGTATTCTACCAAAGAAAACCACATGGCTCTGTGGTCGCCAGGAGTCGACATCAATTCAATGACACACTTTACCTTTAGGATACTATATTATATATAAGCAAGTCCTATTCAATCATAATCTCCTGACACTAATCAAACACAGGGAAATGAGGAGCAGGAGATTCCAGCTAGCTATGCCCCCTGCACTGATACATTGCTGGCCACACACCCTGGGCCTCTGCACATTTTCAGTGCTTCCCTGCAGAGGGCAGAGAAGAATGCATGGAGAATTCCTTCATCCCATGTGGATTCCTAGGGCTTTCCAGGGTTATTGGCTACTGATGCATTCAGTATGTACATTGATTAATCGCAGAGCAAAAACAAAAACAAAAAAACCCGGATGTAATAGTATGATCCTATCAAATTTCATTTTTTTGTTTTTGGTTTCATTTTTTTAAAATGCAGTGAAGTGAATCAGAAGCCTGTAAGCAAGAAAAGAACAGATGCAAAATGAAAACTGGCAAACTGTACATGTTTTTGAAATTCTCCAAGTTAATACGGAAAGCAAGTGGAATGGAATGGGATGCAGAATGAACCTGTGGAATAACTGCTGATGGAACAGGGAAATCCATTCATTCCAATTAAGGAAGTAAGAAACATTCAGCAGAAAGCCTACAGTTTCTGGCCTGCCAGTATAAGATGCCACTTTTCCACGTAGAGCTCTTTCAAGCTGCGTTATGTCAGTCTGTAGCATGAGCCAGATGCTTGTCCCCGTTCCTCTTTCTAACTACATTTCCTCTTTGTAAATTACAAGACATACTAACCTGTTTAAACCATAACTCAGTTGGCTGGTGAACCGTGGTGGCGAAGTTGCTTCTCAGATAAAGACGATCCACTTATTCATTGGCATGGTTTCCATGTGACTGCTAAATTTGGATTGACTGCTTTATGTCATGGCTCATAGCATGGAGATGTGATTGAAGAGGAGCAGTCCTCTCTGTTTCTCTCTTCATTTGTGGTGGATGTGGTGCACCAGGTTTGTTTTGCTGCATGTGCTAAGCTAACGCGACATGATGTAAGGTCACCTGCCACAATACTTCAAAAATTAGAAAAAGGGGGAAACATTATTCCAGATCGGAACTCCTGAATTCATTTCCTCAGACGCTTTGCAGACTGACTGCTGAAATGCTCAACCACGAGCATAATTTAAGAGCTGAGAAGCCATTCTGAGTGAAAATCCCAGGCACGTTTGCCTTGTTTGACATGCCTTGCATATCATACCTTCTAATATCAAAACAATGGTCCCATGCCTATCAATCTGGCTGTAAAATGGGGGCATCCACAGATAAGTCAGTGGCATTTTCAGGGGTGGTCCAAATTATTGTAGCACTTGAGACAAGAGAGACACAAAACACTGCCTTGCCTGATGCCCCTGGTGGGGGTCAACCCCCTTTCAAAACCAACTCTTGCAAGTTGTGCAACCGTTCCAACCTTTGGCAGCCAGTAAGCTCACATCCTTGTGATTCTCGGGAGCTTCAAAGAACAGGCAGAGAGGCACTGCTTGCAAACTCTGCAATCAGATTGCTCCCAAAGAGCTGCTCTGGTGGCGAGGGACATCTTGCCACCCTGCTGGGGTCCCAATAATGTCCTCCCCAATTGTCTCATTGCCTCATGAAAGCCCTCCACCCCAGGTATCTCCATACTTGCCTGTGAGTGTGATACTTGTCACACTTCCAGCCAAATTCAGGTTGATTCAGAAATGGCTCTGTTTACTTCTGAGCCGATTTAATGTGAGCCAGGCAGGAGACATTTCCCATCACTAACTCTGCTCCTATGAAGTCATCCAAAGGGGCAGGAAAGCTGGGAAATCACAGTGCATGCTGGGAAGTTCGCAATAGATGGGGAGATCTCCAGGCTTCAAATGTGACTGATGACATCACTGAGTATGCAAAGGGACCTAGGGAACATAAGAACATAACATAATGAGGCAAAAGGCCCATCTAGTCCAGCCTCTTGTTTCACACAGCAGCCCACCAGATGCCTCTGGGAAGCCTCCAAGTAGGAGATGAAGGCATGCCTTCACTCCTGCTGTTGTTCCCCTGCAACTAGGATCCAGAGGGATCCTGCTTCTGAGCCTGGCAGTAGCCTATAGCCATCAAGACCAGTGGCCATTCTTCTTATTCAAGAATTTGCCTACATCCCTTATAAGAACATAAGAAGAGCCATAAGAAGAACATAAGAAGAGGTAGATCAGGCCCAAGGCATGATTAGTCCCCTGCATCCCTTCTGCTGCAGATCAGACCTACCTTTCAGAGATGGGCATGGTGTAGAAAGGGCTTGATCAAGTCATAACAAGGAGAGTATCATGATCAGTGAGACCCGCCTTAAGAGGGTTTGTGGGGAGAGTGGACTTAGCCTGCTCTCCCCGCAGACAATTCCCTCACGGAGCTGGCAGGAGCTGTGGGGATCGGTGGCCGTGCAGCCCCTGGAAGTTCCAGGAGGCCCCGCACAAGCATCCAGATTCTCCAGATTCTCCAAGCCATTCCAAATTGCAATGTGTGGATTTCACCCACATCTAAACTTGTCATTATCTTTCAAGTGGGGTTTGCGCTGAAATTCCCCATATAGTAAAATTCACAGCAAATTTCAATATCTGAAACGTTGAAGAATTTTCTGAAATATCTGAGAATTATCCAGGAAGGCCAACTGAGATTTGATACAACAAGCAAAATTCCTTAGGTGATTTCTGTACTTTGTGGGTTTCAAGATCGCTGCTGTAGGAACCCATTCTACAAGAACTAAGCAAGTGACTCCGTAGTCTGCTGTGTAGGATTGGAGTTACAAGCATCTTATGATGGCTGAGAATGAGCTATGAAGAAGGCATGCACATGAACAGCCCAACCCGGGCTTGCACAGCCCTATCTGGGTAGGGCTGCTTGTGTGGAGCATTTTTTACCTGGAATAATACTGAGGTAGGAAGGTGCGAGTATGCTGGGGCAGAGCCACCATTGTGCAAACAGGTTCAAAGAACCTGGGCCACAATAGAAAAAGGCCAGTGACACCTGCAGGGGGCCATGGCACAGGCTCCAAAAGAGCCCCAAACGAGCTCTCCCCCGCCCACGCCCGGGCTCCAGAGAGCTCCGAGCGAGCTCTCCCCCATCCATTTCAGGCAGTGTTTGCTGCCTGACAGCATTTATTTTTATTTCTCTCCCTCGCTGGAGGGATAGAAAAGGAAATAAAGGCTGTCAGGCATCAACTGCTGCCTGAAATGGATGGGGGGAGAGCTCGCTCGGCCTCTCCGGAGCCTGAGCCACGCCCCAATGTCTGTGACTTCACATGCAAGGGATGTCACTAGAGGGGCCGCCGGGTGGGGCTGGATACAGTCTGATGATCATCTGGCTCCGTGCCTGGAGCACACCCCAGTCCATGTGCACATCAGGCTGCCTGCAGCCCTGGGGCCATGCACAAAGCCAGGCAGCAAGATTGCCCAGAAGTGAGGGAATCCTCCAATGCACTGTGCTCCTGGCACAGTGCATTGTGGGATGCTGGAGGACTTCCTCCTCCAGCTCCCAGTCCTGCCTCTCGCTATGGCACCACTCATGTGCCCCGTGAGCAACAGAGCCTGAGGGGGAGGGTTGATTGTATGCAGGGAGGCAGGGAGGGGCTTGCCTTCCCACAACCCTCCCCAGTTTGGCCATGAGAACGACCCTGAAGAATATGAAGCTGATGGCCAGAGGGAAGTTAACAATACTGCTTGCATGGGGAAGTTAACAACAGTGAAAAAAATGCCATACAAGCTAGTAGCTCTATGTCTGGATCATAATCTCCTGAGATTGCATTGCATTGGGAAGGATGGAAAGATTAGTGCTACCCCTCTAGCAGTATCCTTCAGAGCCACAGAGGCTGTCTGCACTTGCTTGCCGTGTTGATTGGCTTTGCATGATACATACATGGTGCCCTACACTCTGCTGAGCCCTACCTAGAGATGCCAGGAAGTGAACCTCAGACTTTCTTCATGCAGATTATTAGCTGTTCCATTGAGCTATAGCTCCATCACTGAATTCGTGATAATTAACTAATGCCAACCCCTTGCTCCAATTTCAGAAGCAAATGAGGCATTCTGCACTCTCAGCCATACTGAGTTTCGGAGGCAGTCAGCAATCCAGTTGATGGGGTTGAAAATGATACAGAAGATATTGCTCCTCAGCAGAGAAGTGTTGGAAGTTGATGGACTTCTCTCTGTCACTTCCAGAGAGGACACACAGTGGATTTTTTAAGACATTTGGAGCTTGAATACAAAAAGCCACTCAACCGAAATAAATGGTCCCAAAGCAAACAATTTCTGTGGAACAGTCAACCAGATCCCTCGATCCAAACAAGGGCATATATGTGATCTAGGATTTTGAAACTTTATATTAAATAAATAGACCAAGAAATAAATAAAAAAAGAGAGTATACTTCAACAGGAAACCATTTTCTGCTTGGAAAGGGTGATGCCTCCTGGGATTTTGATAAGAACCACTGACCTGGAAAAGTGTTGTCATTGGATTTTAAAAGGACCTCATGGAAACCATCCAGCCATAGTTATCGCAAACACCTTATCTATATTGGCAGCCAATATGACCTCTACAAGGCAATCCAAGAAAGTACTGAGGCATCCATTCCTCAAGCTGACCCTTTTTCACAGTCAAAGGCTTGCTTTATATCTATCAATTGCTAGGGGTGTGTGGAATCCCTGGAAATGCCCATCATGCCTGCAAAATGTATTCATCAAAAGTTACTAGACTTTTCTTACTTAAAGAAAAAAGGTGCACGCACACACACACACACACACACACACACACACACACAAACATCCCCAGATATCCTCAGGATCTTTGCAGAGATTATTATATCTGAATGCTCTGTTTAAACAGAAATGCTAAGACCCTCTACAAAAGTCAACAGTGAAGAAAAACATCCGGAGCAGGAATGGCATTTAAGCAAGGCAGCGTGGCATACTGGTTAGAGTATTTGACTTACACCAGGGGGACCAAGGTTTAAATCTATGCACAACTATAACGCTTACTAGGTGATACCCTAATGTCCCAGGCTGGCATCCAGACTGACACTGTGTTTGCAAATTGAACGAAGTTGCACTAATTCGCGGTGGCCCGTAGATGTGCTCTTGTGCAAGTGCCCTGTAAAAAAAAAAAAATACAAAGAGGTTGGTTCTGGTGCATGGCCAATCTGGAACGCCAGCTCCCAATTTAGTGCATCTGGCCAGTGAAATATCCTTTCATTTAGTGCAGCATGTTTGCAGCATTCATCTGGATCTCAACCCCAATGTACTCACTGGGGCAAGTCACATGATCATCCTGGGTGGGCTGGGAGAGCACGGGGGAAGGCTGAACTTAACCTAGCTTTCTCCCAGATGTCCAAACCATCCATCGTCAGCACACCTCCTGCACACCCACACAGACAGAAGTGCTGAGAAGCACTGGGCAGGGCAGAGGGAACCAGGGCCAGAACTCCAGGCATCCCTCAATGCAATGTGTGGCACGCGCATTGCATTATTGATTGATTTGATTTGATTTGATTTGATTTGATTTCTATACCACCCTTCCAAAAATGGCTCAGAGCGGTTTACACAGAGAAATAATAAATAAATAAGATGGCTACCTGTCCCCAAAGGGCTCACAATCTAAAAGAAACACAAGATAGACACCAGCTTTAATAGTCACTGGAGGGATGCTGTGCTGGGGGTGGAGAGGGCCAGTTACTCTCCCCCTGCTAAATAAAGAGAATACCCACATTAAAAGGGGCCTCTTTGCCAAGTTAGCACTGGGGATTCCCCTGTGAGACGGGTGCTCTATACACCCATCTCTGTGACTTCTCGGGCTCCGTGCAGCTCTAGTAATCACACAATACCTGGTAGCTGGAGTAAGGGTGTGAGAGCACTCTTAAGCTTGGATAAAAGCCAGGTTTGTTAAGGGAGTTAGGTGGGCGGGATGCAGAGGAATCTGCAATTATCTTGCCACTTCTCACAACCAACCTAACCCTGCTTGGGGCAGCCAAGTCATGAGAACAGCATCACTGTCTTCTTCTTATGACCAGGTTGCTTGCTAGCATCTATCACTGATAAACGAAGGACAGCAATCAGCAGTCATTGTGCAGGTGAGTTCATTCCATTTTCTGAGTTTCCATCTTCCTCACTTCTACAGATGTTGGGCCCTCCCTTTAGTCCAAGGAAAGATAGGGCTACCAGTAGCTATTAGCCATGATAGTCAAATGGCATCTCTGTGTTCCATGGATGCCGCTGAATGCCATTTGTTGGGATGTAGCAGTTGTGGATAAATTGTTGCTTTTATGCCACACTTGTGGATTTTCTGGAAGCATCTGACTGACCACAGTTAGAAACACAGGATGCTGGACTAGCTCGATATTTAGCTGCATCCAGTAAGTCTCTTCTTGTGTTTTTATTTTAGTTCAGGTGGCCAATCTGCAGTAGAGATGTGTGAATCAATTTGGGTTTAAAACAATTTGTACCCAAATCTGGCTGATTCGAGTGATTTGTAGACAAATCGCCTCTGTGCTCAATTACCCAGATTCAGGTATGAAACAATCCCAGATTTGGACCCCCAAAATTTGGAGATTCAGACCTCCATTTTGTGGCCAAGTGGTTTGGGTGGTAGTGCCCAATGGGTGGAAGCTATCACCCAAATTTCAAAGAAATTGAGCAAATGGGTGTCATGGCTCAGACTTCTGACTCAGAAGAGTCAGAGCAGGAACAGGAGGATTCACCTGCTAGTGAGGGCCCAGAGGCACAGCAACAGGATTTGGCCGGGAGACCAGACTCTGGTGCTGAGGATTCGGAACAGCTGCCAGACATGATTTCTGATGAGGAGGAGCCTGGGATTTCACCTGTCTTGAGAAGAAGACTCAAGAGGCAAGCTCAGTGGGAGTCACACAGGTGCAGGAGATAACAAGAGAGGAAGCAGAAGTGCTGACTCAGGGAAGCCTGATTGGCTGCTGGTTCTCTTGAACCGTATATATTTATCAGACTGTCAATTGCTCAGATGCTGTTAGCAACGTCACTGACCACAGTCCGTGTGCTATTCTGAATTCCTAACTTTTCTGAATTCCAGTTTGCCCTTGTTTATGCTTTCCTGCTTTGTTCCAATAATTCCTTGTTTCTAGTGTCCTTCACTCTTTTCATTCTCCACTCTGTGTTTTCTTTTCAGTTATTACTCAGTTATTGTTAGAGGGGGGTACCTAGTTCAGTTCAGAGGGACTTAATTCATTTACTATTTTCTTTGTGAGCCTTTTATTTTCATTGCATAGCTTCGCTGCTACTTTCTGTTAACTCACAGGGGGAGTGCTAAAGAGGGATGTAAATCCTGTTGGGTGAGCTGAGCTAACAGATTTATGACAATGGGTGATTTTTAAAGAATGTTTGAAGTTGGCAGGTCTTTAAGCTTTTTCCCATAGGGAATGATGGAGATTTCAGCAGCCTTATAGCTCCACATGGGGGCACCAGGGTGGCCCAGAGCGGGCTGAGTTGGGTGGTAGTGCCCAATGGGTGCAAGTAATCTACCACCCATATTTCAAAGAAATTAGGCAAAGGGGCAATTTTTTTTTGAAGTTCAGGGGTCTTTAAGCTTTTCCCCAAGGGAAATAATGGGGAATTCAGCAGCCTTACTTATAACTCCCAAGGGCGGTGGGCACCAGGGTGTCCCAGAGCAGGTCATAGTGGGTGGCAGTGCCCAATGGGTGCAAAGAAGCTACCTCCCAGATTTCAAAGAAATTGGGCAAATTTTTTATTTTTTTAATGTTGTCATGTCTTTGTGGCAGATTCAGGGCAGAAAAAGATATCTGGGGGCAGAAGAGTGGGTCAGGTGGTAGTGCCCAATGGGTGCCTGCTATCACCCAGATTTCAAATAAATTGGTAAAAGGGGTGATTTTTAATTTTTTTCTGAAGTTGGCAAACATAGGGAATAATGGGGAACTTGAGCAGCCCCATAACTCCACTTGGGGGGCACCAGGGTGTCCCAGAGCGGGTTGGTGGTATAGTGCACACAGGGTACCAACCACACCCAGGTCGACAAGCCCATGGGGCACTGGGTTTTGTTGTTTTCAACGTCTGAGGTGTTCTGAGAGTTGATTCTCTGGTAGGAAATAAGAATGGATTCTCTCATTCCCTACCAGAGAATCTACTCTCAGATGAACCTACTCTCTTGTATTTCTGTGTCTATTTCCATCCTCAAGGAATCAGGCTGCAGCAAAGGGCATGAGAGGACTGCATGAGAATTTGCATGAGAGAACTGGTTTGAACAGTAGACAATTCCTTTTGAGCAGGCCTGCTCAACACAGGCCTCCCAGCTGTTTTTGGACCACAACTCCCATAAACCTCCGCTACAGGGGCTAATAGCCAGGGATTGTGGGACTTGTAGGCCAACATCTGCAGGAGGGCCGAAGCTGAGCCACCCTGCTTTTGAGGAAGCTGTACAGAATGAGACTTGGGAAGGGAACAGAAATGCAGGACCACATAAATGCCATGTTGGGAGTGGTGGCACAATTGTGTGGACTTGGGAGAGAAATAAGACAGTCACATAGCAGCCCTATTACCATGTAGCTTGCCTTACTTCTATAGTGCCCTTATTCATGCCCTTGAGACAAGGCCTGACGAAGACCTGACCAGGGGCGTAACTATAATAGGGCAAGGGGAGACAGTTGTCTGGGGCCCACTGCCCTGGGGGGGCCCAGAGGCAAGTCACATGACTGACTCCCCCAGCCACATGGGCTTCCTTCAGTTGTATTCATTCTCCCAAACTGATGTGAGTGTTAAGACCTGAAGCAACCAGAACGGCATCTCTTTCTCTAGTACCATTAAATGACTTGCATCATCCACAATTTACAAAACCTTTTAAAAAATAATTTAGGATGATGTTCTATTGTAGCACATAGGTTATATGTGTTATACACACACACACACTATACATACACACACACACACACACACACACACATACATATGTCTGTGTGTGTGTGTGTGTGTGTGTGTGTGTGTAGAGAGAGAGAGAGAATGTGTTACCACTATTCACCCTCATTTAAGATTTCTTTACTTCATGAGCTGAGCTTCAGTGAGGGGGGGCCCATTTTAAAATCTTGTCTCTAGGCCCACTACAACCTTGCTACGCCCCTGGACCTGACACTGGAATTTGTGAGATGCAGACTTCTGGATAAATTCCAGCGCAGAAAGGAAGTCATGGAGGACAGTATAAGACAGAACGGAGAAGTTGTACTGAAAACTGCAGGTGCACAAGAAGGAAAGAAGAGCATGTTTCCAGTGGAAGAAAGAGGGACATTTAAAGAAAGACTGCTTCACCTGGAAAACAGTAAGTACTCCTATGGAAACCAGTTACTTAAAGAAGAGCAAAGAACAGAGTACATTGTTGCCGAACAACCAACAATATAGAGAAGCAAATGGGAAGTTTGTTTGTTTGTTTGTTTGTTTGTTTAACTTGTATACCGCCCAAACTTTCATATCTGGGCGGTTAACAACAACATAAAAACAATTAAAACAAATATAAAAGGTTAAAGCAGTTTAACAATTTTAAAACAGTATAAAATTAAAGCAATATAAAATTAAAACTACAAATTTAAAAAGCTGAAAAAGCTTGGTTGAAGAGGTGGGTCTTCAGATATTTTTTAAAAATAGTCAGTGATGGGGAGGACTGCATCTCAGCAGGGAGCACATTCCACAATCTCGGGCAGAAATCGAGAAGGCCCGTCTCTGTGTGGCCACCAGACGAGCTGGCGGTAACTGGAGATGGACCTCCTCAAGTGACCTCAATGGGTGGACCACCTCAAGTGACCTCCTCAAGTGACCTCAATAGTTATAAGTTATAACTCACACTTTGTATTCTGCCCGGAAACCAATTGGCAGCCAGTGTAGCTCCCTCAGCAAGGGAGCTGTTATACAGCAAATTGCTAAACATCGCCACTGTCACACGACCCGAAGTTGCAGCAGCAATTGGGATCGTATGCAGGAAGGTCTCATCACTAAAGCTAAGACTTCCAGCAACTTCTGAATGCAACCTAATGGGATATGTGGATGCAGATTGGGCTGTAGACAGTTCTGAGAGAAAATCTACCAGTGGATATGTTTTTGCTTGGAGTGGGGCTCATCAGTTGGGCCAGCAGAAAACAAGCTTCAGTAGCACTTTCTTCTACAGAAGCGGAATACATTGCAGCTGCACAAGCCAGTCAAGAGGTAATCTGGCTACAACAGCCATTGGTGGATGTGGGTCAATTTCCAAGAGAACCGACACAAATCTTGGAAGATAATCAAGGGTGTAATGCAATTGCACAAACTGAGAGCGTTAACCCTAGAACCAAGCATATAAGATTTGAAGTATCACTTCCTGAAAGACTTACAGGAACAAGGACTCATAGACCTGCAGTATTGTCCAAGAACATGATGGAAGGCATTCTTATAAAGCCTTTGGTCGGAGAGAGGCATTGTAGGCTGTCAAGGGCAATGAACATAGTGGGCTAATGCTTCAGCTGTTAAGAAGGGATTTGGGGATAAGCAACAACTGCAGCCTAACTTACTGAGACTATTCTGATGACCACTAGAAACTGGGCTAAGGGAACCCAGGCTGGTTTCTAGTGATTGTTAGAACCACTGGGCTTGCGGCTAGCCCGCCTAGGAACCCCTCCCCTTAAATGAGGTTAACTGAGCACTCACTCAGTTAACTGTGTTTTTGCGGTTATGAGACGCTGTGGCGTGGCTTCACACTGCGATGACTCTCAAGGAAACCCCCCACTGAGAGGCTGGTTGGAGCCTCCTGGCCTCGGGGGTCTCTCCAGGATGCCCCACACACTCACGTGGGGCATCCTGGGACTTCCATGTGGGCGGCTGATCCAGCTGCCCAGAGATGGCTAAGCCCGCTCTCCCCACACAAACGCTAATGGCACTTCACACAAATTGTGTGAAGTGCCTCATTATGTATAGTTTGCATGTAATCTGCTGTGCAGTCAGAGGGGGCACTGTAGCTTCCCCAGTAATGGTTGGGCTAGCTAGGAGTTTCTATTCTCCTTCCGGTCCCTGTTTGTTCCCATGGGAGTCAGCAAGTTCTATACTGATCTCTAAGTGCCTCTTTTGTTTGCCTCACAAATAAAGTTATCCTCAACCTTTCTCTGGTGTTCTGAAACCATGCAGACAGCTCACATTCTGCAGCAACGCCAATACAAATGTATATGTTGAGAGAGAGAGAGAGAGAGAGAGAGAGAGAGAGAGAGAGAGAGAGAGAGAGAGAGAGAGAGAGAATTCCTGCCCTCTCAAACATCTGAATTTTGCATAGAATTTTTCATATCCTGTAACATCGGCCCAATCTTTTATGCATCAGCATGCTTCATGTTTTCTTTATAAACTGTAGAGAACTGTCACGCTGAGCTAGGCACTTTTTAAAATCAAGGGGTTTAAGGCAATAGATTCTAACCTGCTAGTGATGTTGCTTTCTGATTGGATCATGTCTCGTATTAACTTGTCCAAGCTGGGATTTCAGGTAGAAAGGGGTAACAACAAACAACGATTAGCATTTATACAACACATTTCAACATGATTTCCATGAATTATCATGGTACCTCCTACGACAAACCTATAAGGTAGGCTGGCATGATTATCATCATATTCAGATGAGGGGGGTGAAGATGTTAACTCTTAACCCAATATTAACTCTTCTATGTACTTAATGGCCCAAGGGAGGCAACGTGGGCCTGGGTTGGAGGGAGAGCTTGAAGCAGGACTTGAGCTGGGTGCAGAAACAATTAACAAAAGCTTGGAGGACAGGCTGGAACTGGAGGACAGAAGGCAGGAAAAGGGAAGAGGGATTGAAGCAGAATCAGGAGCAGGAAACTTGGAAGCTCTTGAAATAACTGCATTTTAGAAGGGGATGGACCTTGGAGGTCTTCTACTCCATCACCACCATCACCCCAGCAGCACCCTCTGTCCGTTCAATGTGGGAATTCTTACAGCATCCCTGAGAAATGGCTGCCAGCCTCTGTTTGAAGTTACACCTCTAAAAAGAGAGTCCAACATTGCATGAGGCACACTATTCCACTGTTGAATAGGGATGTGCGAAACGTTTCGGATACAAAACGTTTTGTACCCAAAACAGCCTGTTTCGGGTGTTTTGTAGACAAAACAAAACACCCATTTTCCAGATCCAAAAGTTTTGTATACAAAACAAAACGTCCCTGTTTCGGCTACAAAACGTTTTGTTGTTTCGGACCTCCATTTTGTGGTGATCTCTGAATCAGTCTCCATTTTGTGTTTGACATCTCTTTGAATTTCCCACCCTTCCAGCCTTCTGATCGGTGACCTAAATCGTGGGCTGACCTGCTGACAATTCCCTCCTTGTTCCACATTGGCTCTTTTGCTTCTTGCCAGGGGCGTAACAAGGCTGGAGTGGGCCCAGAGACAAAATTTTAAAATGGGCCCCTCGCTGATACACACACAGACTTCACAATATATAGTCATGTGACTTGCCTCTGGGGGGCCCCTCGAGGCATGGGGGGCCCCAGGCAGCCGCCTCCCCTTGCCTAATAGTAGTTATGCCCCTGCTTCTTGCCACTCTTTACTGACCCCACATTGGCCAGGGGAAGGGTTGCTAACCCATGGGGTGCTGGGTTCCATTGATTCTGTGGTGTTCTGAGTGTAGATTTTCTGGTAGCATATGAGAGTGGATTCTTGTTTTTCACTGAAAATCTCATATGCTACCAGAGAATCTACAATGAACACCTCAGAAACAACAAAACCCAGTACCCCACAGGCTTATGGGTATGGGGGTGGTTGGCACCCTATATGGACTACACAACCCCTCACTCTGGGCAACCCCAGTGCCCCCCAAGTGGAATTCTGGAGCTGCTGAAACCTAAACCTCCATTATTCCCAATGGGAGAAATCTTAGACATGTAAACTTCATCAAATCACAAAAGATCAGCCCTTTGCCCAATTTCTTTGAAATAATTCTGGAAATTTCCTTGCCCCCATTGGGCACTACCACCCACCACACTCCAGTCTGGGTCATCCCTTTCCCCTTGATTTGAAGCAATACATTTGCTGGAATCTCCATTATTCCCTATGGGAAAATTCTTAAAGATGTGTAAACTTTAAAAATTCACAAAAAACCAGCCCTTTGCCTAATTCCTTTGAAATTTGGCTGCTAGCTTCCACCCATTGGACGCTACCACCACCACCCACTCTTTTTGCCCTGGGACCCTTTTTAAAAATCCAAATCGATTCGGATTCGGAAAATTCGGCTACAGAACAAAAGAGGGCTGATTCAGATTCAGAAAATTTGGGTACAAAACAAAACAGGGGTATTTCGATTTGGATACAAATGAAACAAGAAAATTCCAAAATGCACACCCCTACTGTTGAACACTTATACTGTAGATAGGAAATTCTTCCTAATGTCTAACCTAAATCTGCTTCTTTGTAATTTAAGAACGTAAGGAAAGCCTCGCCAGATCAGGCCCAAGACCTAACTAGTCCAGCATCCTGTTTCTCACAGTGGCCTACCAGATGCCTCTGAGAAGCCCGCAGGCAAGAGGTGAGGGCATGCCTTCTCTCCTGCTGTTGCTCCCTTGGAACTGGTATTGAGAGGCATCTTGCCTCTGAGATTAGAGTGGCCTATAGCCACCAGACCAGTAGCCATCAATAGACTGTCCTCCGTGAATTTGTCTAAGCCCCTTTTAAAGCCATCCAAGCTAGTGGCCATTACCACATCCTGTGTGGCAGAGAATTCAGAGATTAATTATCTGCCGTGTGAAAAACTGCTCCCTTTCATTGGTCCTAAATTTCCTGGCCTTCCGTTAAATTGGATGTTCCCTGGTTCAACACCTTGGTTCTAGTCCTACCCTTGGAGGTGACAGAGAAGAGATTTTGCCTGTGTGGCAACCCTCTTGGTCTTTTCTTTTCCAGCTAAACATCTCCAGCTCCTTGAAATGCTCTTCATAGGACATGGTTTCTTATTTAGGGTTGTTGCACTGGTCAGGTGGCTGGCTGAGACAGAGGAGCTTACGGAGAAGAGCCCCACCCCTTCCTGGATTTAGCTCAATCCCAATCCAGGGCTTAGATCAGGGCTTGCTCCCCCATTTACCCAAGTAGGCCGATGGGAAGTGTTGACTGGTTCTGGTCCTCAGCCGTGGTCCAGTGCCCCTGGATCTCAGTGATCAAAGACAGGATATTTGGCAAAGACCTCTGCTGAGACACTAGAGAGCCACTAACAATTTGAGTAAATACTGCTAGGTGGATGGACTCAGTGGCTAACATCTTGACTAAGACTACATGTGTGCTATGTGCAATGTGCCCATGTTGTAGAAGGCTTCTACAAATACAGCTATGGCAATCACTCGGTGGGGAGGAATTCTATTGATCTCCACCACCTGAAACTATGTCCCTGAGGGCCATATTCAGATAGCCCTTAGGGACATGTTTTGTTTGTCTGTTTGACATATTGTAGACTACTCAGTACATGTGTCTCAGGGCAGTTTACATACATACCATTAAAATTCAAATCACGAAAGTTAATACAACCAAAGCAATTAAAACAAAACAAATATTTAAAACTACTCAGAATTACCAAAGGCCTGGTTAAATAGATATGTTGGTTTCTTTTTTAAGCGGTCATAGATGTTGAAGATCTTGGAGTGATGCAGGCCACTTCTAGGGTAAAGGGAGATTGGTGGAATCCCCCCACCAATGCACACAAGCACTGGTGCTACAGTCACTGGAAAGCCTTCCGTGACTTGGGCACTTCTTCCCAAAGTCTACATGCAGACTTAGTATAATTTATTTTATTTTGGAAATTTCTGTTTCAGCATTATAGTTCCCAAGGTAGCTAACACACCCCAAACAATGAAAACAAACAAAAACACTCTTCACAGTTAGCCACAAAATAACAGGACACCCAAACGGTACAACTGTAGAAGTAAATTAAAGCTAGATGTTTAAATTTTATTGATTGATTGATTGGTTGGTTGATTGATTGTTAAATTTATATACCACCTTTCATTAAAACAATCACAAGGTTGTTCACATAGAAAAAATCAAAACAAGACTATAAAAATTACACACTAAATAGTCTAAGTATAGCACCCACAGAGACTTTTCTTACACCACAGACAGTGTTGCATGTTTGTACAACTGTTGCACAAAAGCCCTCTTTGCACAGATGTCAGAACTTGTATGAATGCCATTGTGTGGTGGGATGGACATTGGAAATTAAGCCTTTTCCATCATGTGACTGCATTCATAAAAGTTCCAACATTTGCACAAGGAGCACTCTTGGATGCAGCTGTATGAGTACGCAGTCCTGGATGTGGTATATGGGCCAGTGTATGCAAATGTCATTGTGGGTGCCAAAATAAATAAGAGTTGGTGCCAGGTCTCCTGGGCAGGGAATTACAGTAATGAAATGGCACAAGTGAGAATACCTTCTCCCCAACAGTCACATGCCTAACTTCCAAAAGGCAGGGAAACCTGGAGAAGAGCCTCCAAAGATGATTTCAGCAAATGAACAAGTTCATGCGGGACAAGGCAATCCCTTTGGCACCCAAGTCCCAAGCTGTCTACCTTGCATCAATTGGTCGACTCCCCTTAAAACCACCTGTTGAAGACAGCATCATTGAGAATGCCAAAGTATCAATGGCAACCTTCCCATTGCTTCCAGTGGACTTTCTTTCTCACAACTGAACAATCGATGGACACAAACAGCCATATAGATAAGACTGGAAAAGGCAAATGCAGTTGAGCGAAGAGAACATTTATCTATGTACTCAGGTTTTGCTGACAATGTGACCAAAATACCCAGACCCTCTGGAGTCAGACTTCTGTTTTTCTCCGCCTCTGCTCATCTCCCAGGAGTTCTTAGGTTTTATTTTGTTTTAATGTTATTGAACAAGAACTCCGCTTGTATCAGGTCCTTGGGACATTTACAGCCGTCTTTTTCACACTCCATACTTGGGAGTTCCCCCAGGGGATGTATTTGAAAGGCAAATGCATTCCAGACACAGCTGGTGGCATGACATGATGGCACAGTCTCCTCGCATATTTGGCTCTCGCCAATATCCATCCCACCCACCTGGATTTTCTTTCTTCTTACTGCACACTGTGATGGACATATTTTCATTTTCTAGTATGTTGCTATTGCTCATTTCAGTAGAAAGTATGAATAATTGCATCTTTTCCTAGTTGTAGGGAAATGACAATTTACCAGCCATCAT